>NW_020955429.1:531479-670769 GCF_003031625.1 Empidonax traillii
TGCATGAAGACAAGCCACAGCTTGGCTACACAAGAGCTTCATCTGTTCCAAGTACAGTAAATGGAAATAAAACTTTGAGGCAAACCTTATTTGTTGGATTAATTCAGTTGTGCATAAAGTCACAACAGAGAGGGGAAGAAAAAGGATATTCAAAATCATCTTAAATAGCTTAAACTAAAACCAATCATTTACCAGCACAGAGTCACAATAAAAGCAATTAGCATGCAAAATATTAAGAACCTATCCTGTCTTTAAAATATCTATGGGCCACAAATAGAGGTGCACAAAAGACAGATTATGAGCAAATCTCAACCTCCTATGCCATCAGTTCTCAAGTTAATTATCTGATAATCACCATGGCATTAATTTACAGAATAAATACCCCATTTAAAATTAAATCTGCACGTAAATAGAAAAAAGTTAATTAACAAAACAATAAAGTACCCAGAAATGTAAATGCTCTGCTGACTCCACTCCCTGGTAGTGGGGAAGAGCCTGACAGAACTTTGTGCTGAACTCTCAGATTAAGGCACTGGGGTCTGTACTTTTAGCAGCAACGCAAGACACGCTGTCATAAAAAATAAGTTGCAAGTTTGTCAGTGACAAGGAAGAAGCACAGGAAAGCCCAGATCCCACTTCAGCACAGCTTATCCTTATTTCTACCTCCATCAAATAAAGCACATAAGCCTCCATGAAAATCATATGCTCGCATCCTGAGCTGAATAGGAATAAGCAAAGAACATGCTTAAATATTTTGCAGATTTAGATCCACAATCTTAATTTCATACTGCAGTTACTCATTCACAGAAAAATCTGTTTCTATGGAAACTTATTTGGGATCCAGCTGAGAGATTTTTCCCCCTTGATTCTCACTTTTAGAGTCAGTGTTTCCTCCTGTCTCTTTCTCAAGAGATGTTCTAAAAAAGCAGATTTCCAATTTCTTTGGCTATTTCACAGCAAACTGCTATATTCAAGCATTCACTCATTTGTTAAGCAGAGAAAATTCCCAACTATGCTATTGTGATAGTGTGAAGTCCTTGAATGGGATGCTGTAGAAAAAGAAAGGATAATGAATAATCTAAAAGCTACATCTTGCCTAGTGGTCTACAGATTGACATGATTAACTGTGCTGAAATGGGATTCTAATGCTTTTACAAGTATTTTTAGGAAAAAAAAAAAAAAGCCCTGTCAGGAGGCGTAAAATAAAGAGAAAATATGGGTATGAGCCTTTTTTTTTTTTTTTTTAATCAAAGTAAACACAGAATAAGATCTGTGTGGTTGGACTATCTACCTCCTCTCCTTGTTTGAGCACTGGCCAAAAGCACAGGCCTGAAGCAGAAGACAAAAGCAGAATAGGTATATGTGGTAATTTCCCAAACTTCTACCAACCCACTGCTCAAGGACTTACCAAAATGCGTCCTTCATGGTTAGCAAGGCTCAGTAGGTTCCTCCATCGATTGTTTTCTCCTGGGAAACACAAAATTACAACACAGCATCCCATAACAAGGAGCTTCCCAACTTTACGTTGTGTGAAAACCCTGCTCCTCCTCCTTCCTTTCATTTTGAGGCTGCTGCCCACTGGCTTCATCAGCATCCCACTGTTCTTATGCAGGGAGAGAAGGAAAGCCCAGCCACTGCCAATCCTTTCCTTACCATTTGAGGCCTCTCTCATTTCACACGTGAAGCTGAGACTGATCTATTTTTGCCACCGTCTCTCTCTTCACAGTCACCCACAAAAATGTCATCTGCTGTTTCATTACACAATCTCATAATGCATTTCGTCAGAGCCAGCCCTTGTCACTAACACCTTGACTAACTTAATGTTACCTTTCTTTGCTTAGCAGTCATCCTCTTTTCCAGACCATTTCTGTGTTCACTGAGCAGCACAGATCTCAGAGCTGGTGACCTCCCCTTTCTGTCAGAATCATTTACTTTCTTTTCTTCCTGGTATTTTTAACAAGCAGCTTATCCATGCAAGGACTTGCCAGTTTTATCCTATGGTTACTTAGTTTCTGTAATAATGATGGGCATTGTGGAGTCTCTTGGCTCCACACAGACTACATCCATGAGATTTTTCTCATCCACATGCTGACTCCTTCAAAAACCTAATGGATTTGTGAGTCACGTCTGCTTTTTTCAATAGCTAGACAATTTTCTTTTCCTCTGCTTAGTGTAGAGGTCCATCTTTCCAGGTACCTATCAGGTTCCTCAGCCTTCCCATATCTGGCTGGTCAAGCACAGCAGTTTGTAGAGGCATCCAAGTCTCTGAATGCCCATACAAGATATACAGCAAACTCCAGTCTCATCCGAGGACCCAAAATCCTTGTGTTAGTGAAGAGTATAGTAAATATCCCTTAAGACATCATTCTTCAAGACAGGTCAGATCTTGACCAAAGAGTCACAATAAGATGTAGTTGTCCAGTATGAGCTACCAGCTCCCAGATCACTGCTTCTAGATTAAGTCTCCATCCCCAGGAGCCTCCAGGTCTGTCTCAGAACAGTTTTGTCAGTTGTCTTGCTCAAATTCAACTAAATGCCCAAATAATAGCACAAAATTAGCTACCTAGCCTCTCACACCTCTGCCTCACCTGGGGAACGCACCAAATTCACGTTCACACTTTGAGACCAAAGAGGTGGATGGCCTTGCATTGCCTGTACAGGACGTGTGCCTTAAAACGTGGGCATGTGACAGCAGGACAGCGTGGCCACAGCTTTCTCTCCAGGCACAGAGGGGCTGGGGGCTTGGCCTCAGGCACGGCTTGCCAAGGACAGAAAGCAGGGGACATTGTGCCACACTGACAGAGATGAGAGTTAGCCTGTGACATCCTGCCTGTCCCTTTAGACCTTCAGTAATTCCTCCCTGAATTGCCTGCCTCTCTTACCATTACCAGGCAGCAGCGTACGTCCCACTTCATTAAGCCTGTAAGCCACTGGCTGGATGATATCTGACTTGCATCCGTTTGCAATTTAAAACGGGCATTTGCTTCAGATCAAAGCAGCAGCAGCAGCAGGAACAGAAATTAGCATCTCACAGTCTCTCTCTCCCTGGTTTCGTGTCCACAGTGTGTCTCCCTCATTACCAGGGAAGTGAAATGTCTTTACAGTTTAGGCTGCCTCTGCCTTTTATCCCGTGGCCACTATATGAGGCATTACTGCCACATTTAACATCGATTGGTCATGGCCCTTCTCTTTCAAATGGGACAGTGGACCTTTCCTCACTATTAGCATCCCGTGAGGGTTCTGTGAGGAGTCACAGCCCCTCCTGGCATGTCATATCGGCCCCAGCATTCACCCAATCATTACCTTACGCTTAAAATAATGATAAAACCAGGGTTTTACCCCCTGCCAGTGAATTTTCACACTTAGCTGACAGTCCTAGAAAAAAAAATGTTCCTCCATCCCCTACAAAGAGCAGGTACAGCATGAGCAAGGCCAGAGACCAGGCCACCCTCTGCTTCACAGCCACCCCCACCAGGCTTTGCCTTCATGATGGTCTCCAAGGACAGCACCCATTGTGAGGGTAGGATTTGGGGGTGCTCCCTCCCTGTCCCCCCTTGCTTTGCCCAACAGCCCAGACTTGTACCCTGTGCCTGCAGAGCTCAGTGTCAATTAAATTCTATTTCAACAGTGCTGCTGCTGGAGGTGGGTGCTTTGCTGTGGCAGGAGCAAGCCTGTGCCCACACATCCCTGGAGAGCTCCCTGGCACTGGCTGTAGAGGAAGACTCAGGTCCCTGCCAGCATCACTTGTAAAAATTTCCTTAGAAACACAAAGGAAAAAAACTGGAATGAATGAATGAAAGCAAGGAAGCCCAGATGAGCACATGCTTGAATCTGTGGTTTGCAGTATTCTGTTTCCTGTCCAGATCCCAGGAGCAAGTAGTGTTTGGATCTTGCCTTACTGTTTGCATTTCTAAATAGGAGCTCCTAGAGAAACACACTTGTGTTTGGTTTAAACCACATCCATGAAAGGATTTTTATTTGGCTTTTTTAAATGCCCAGGCAGGTAGGGAACCATTTATCTTGTCAGTCCCACACCACCACAACCAATCTCTTTGCTGGTGACTAAAAGGAGGAGGCTGGGCTGGTCCCTCCTGCTGCTGAGGCAGCAAAGCGAACCAGATACCATGCTACCTCTCACACACCCTTCCCACCTCGAGCCTCACAGTTGTACTGCTTCTCCCATGGAAAGCATCACTCCAGGGCAAGAACTGCCTTTTTCTGCCCTGTGCAAATGCAATTATGTGTAACTGCAACTATAACAATAATTATGGCTGCAATGCCACATTATCTGCTGAAAGAAAAGAGGGAGGAGCAGATGACTGGAGAAAGACAAAAAACCCCCAGCAGTAGGTAGATATGATGCAGCAGTTTCTTAATTAAGGAAGGTTCAGAATCCTAGCAGTGGTTCTGCTTTGTCTAAGGTGCCAAAGACCAAGGCCAAAGGACACGCAAAACAAACAGGGGCTGCAGAAACCAGCTGAAATGCTCAAGGGAGACCAAAGCACGCATCAAAATCGCTTCTTTTATTTCCAGTTTTTAAATATTTTATCACAGGAAAAAAGTGAATGTCAAATTTCAAAACCAACTCAGAGTTAATAGGAAGTAATGAAGAGATGATGCTTGAGAGAGGACATCCCGGGAGAACTCCAAGTCATTCATTTGGAATAATTTATTGAAAGTTTGGCAACCTTCCTCAGCAGCCTTGCCCTGGCAGTACAGGACTGCACACTGCTGCTGTGCCCTCTGCTCCAGGGAAACAGGGCAGGCCAGGAAACCCTGAGCCATCAGCCACAAACTGTCTCTTTGCTTGCAAACCACTTCCTGGCACTCCTGCACAGCCACCAGCTCATCACTCCCCCATCCTCCCTCCTAGCAGAGAAAGGTCCTCAACGCACCCATCTGCAGGTGAGAGTCACTGCTTTGTCCCACTGCACGTTTGGGGAGCGACTGAGCACTGGCCTGGCTCCTGCCCAAAGGCAGGTACCATAGAAGCATTCCAGGAAGGCAATGCAATGCAGGGCTTATCCTCCCATCCATCCCACACTCACATCATCCATCTTTCGAACAGTGAGGGGCTGCCAAGCTGTAGGGGTGGGCTGCCTTGCCTGGGAGGCAGTGCCTGTGCTGCTCTCCCCTTGCCTTACTGTTCCCATACCTTCCTAAGGAAACCTCCATACACAACACAGCGTTTGTGTTTTTATAGCCCCACGCAACCGCTTCCCAGTGGATTAGCTCGGAATGGACCAAGCTTTCTGTTGCCCTGTAGCCCCTTCAAACTTTGCTTTAAAAGTTTGTGAAAGGACCCTGGGCCTTCCTGCCACATGGTGCCCTCACACAGGGCATTCCCAGGGCAAGGGCACATCTGGGGAATGGGGTGCAACGGGGGCACTGCTGTGCTGCTGCAACATCTATGCTGCTGCACTGTTTACTCCCAAGGGGCTATGACAGCTAATTACGTTAGTAAAAGCTGGTTCCTTCTTTCCTTCCCTGTGTCCTAACACACCTACATCTCCTTTCTGTATTCCCTAAATATGAGCCAGGCACCAGGCAGCCAACTCACACTGCTGCCCCTTGGTGAGATAACTCGGCTGCCTCCTCCGCTTCATCCACTTTTCACAAAACTTGCAGGAGTTTAATGTCCAGGGAGCATCTGCATCTCTGTGAAAGAGACCAAAACTGGTCCAGGAGTTAAAGCACTACCAAGACAGGGCTGAGACAAACAGACAGCAGGATCTTTCACAAACTGGTGTGGAAAACTGTTCAACATACCCATACAAACAGTGTTTCAATTAGATAGAAAAAACCAACAGCCTGAGCATACAGTGAAGAAAAAACTTGCTAGACAGCAAATCTGCAGAAGAGGAGCCCGACGACTGCGAGCCAAGCACAGACAGTGCCGTGCTGTCACACACACACAGAAAATCAAGCACCCTACTGGGGTGTGTAAATGGGACATAACCCTCAAGGCAGGGGGGAAACCTCTGCAGAGAGCCCCACGTGCAGCTCTGAGCACTCACACTGCGCGAGAGACAGCTGGGGGCAGGGCAGCAAAGGGAAAAGCTGCACCGGGTCCAGAAAACACATCCCACAGGGAAAGACTGAACAAACTGGAACCAGCCAGTACAGATAGAGGGGGCTGAACGGGGAAACAGGAGAAGTACTCTTCAAAAGTTTGCAAAACGTGCATTTTCAAGGGACTGAAGCACCTACCAGTTCTTCAGGATAGAGAACAGGCAGCTTTTCTATTTGTAAAGAAAGCAAAGGACAAGAACAGATCACCTAGAAGAGCTGTGGTATCTCCAAACCTCTCTCTGGTCAAAGGAAGCAGGTTCATAAAGGTCTGCTATGATTTCTATAGAGCTACTGTATAGAAAATTACAGCCACTGTCCGAGGACAGTGCTTTGAGCGTTACCCTGACACCTGACCTTCCAGCTCGCTGAGACCACATCCCACTTTGCACAATTAGAGGTTGAATATCCCCTGGCTTATAGGGACTGGATAGAAATGTCCTTTCCTCTAATGCATTAGCCAGACAATCTTCAGGTAGCAGAGCTCCTCAGCCTTGAAAACATGAGCCCGATCTAGATTCCAGAGGACAGAGGAGCTGCCCCACAGACACACACATGGCTTTTTTATTACATGGAATGTACTGGACCTGTCCAGTACCAGGTCCCAGGTGTGCAGCTTCCTGACCCACAGACAGCCCAGGCATGAGGGCCTGGATGTTGTCTTCTCCTACAGCAGTCCCAGCAAAGGAAGGAACAGGAAAACTTGTACACTTATCACCAAGATGGCTTGGTGTCCCCTTCTTCCTCCTGGGATGCAAGACACCATGAGAGTCCTTCATTGGGTGAACAGATTTTGGGTTTTTTGTGGATGGCTGTGGGGCCCCTGCTGTGGACTTTCTTCAGACCCAGCCAGCCTTGCTCAGTCCTCATGTTCCAGTGACAGATTTTGTGATGAGGACACATTTCCTTTTGGAGAAGATGCTCTTTGGGCATAGATGTTCTCAAGAACATGAAAAAAACTTCCCGAGGAAAGGGTGGCAAAAGGCCAAATGGGACACAATACTCCATTACCAGCTCTGCCACGGCTTTTTTTAGCCTGCATACCACATAGATTTTGTCAAGATGTCTAAAACGAGTAGCAATTTGATACTTTTGTCTCACTGTGCAAAAAGAACTGTTTTTTCCCCTTTTTCCTGCAGAGAAATAATACCACTTCCATCCATAGTGGGAGATGTGTACTGCAAGAACCTCAAATATGTCACAATGAACGGAGTGTGAAATGGGTGGGTGTCTAACCTGAGAGACGGCAACACTTGTCATGAAAACCCTAAAACCCTTGCTTAGTAATTCAAAGCCACTTCATTCCACTGGAAGCAAACACACAGTTTCAAAGATTAATTGCAAGAGTTGCTACAAAGCAGTAAAAAGCCCCTCTGCAAGTATTCAGTCCTCCTTAACTGTCCAGCTCCACTGCTTCAAGTTACATCTGCCTCTATAGACCAGTTGTCTTGACCTCTCCATTCCCTTCCAGTTCCATCAGCTGGTTTCCTAGTACGTTTCCTTTCTTGCTTTTTTCATATTTGTAGTACCAGCAGAAGATAGCAAGGGCCAGGAGAAGGATCAGAACCAGTGGTAAACATAGGATGAAGTTCAGCAGTGATGGGGATGAGCAGATCCTAGACATAACAGTTGACTCTGGGGGAAAAAGAAGAGAAAAAGTAAGTGAGGCCCCAAGTTATCTTCTTAAACATCTTCCCTCAGTCTTTAACAGCCACCAATTTTTGTATGAATTCAGGCTACCTGAGGAGGTGGGGGAGAGAAACCAGGTAATTTGAGTCAGTTTTCTGTCTAGGGAGGTCAGATAAGGCCCCATCTTGTTCATCTGAAACATCCCAACAGAAACAGCACAGCTCTTCAGCTAACCTGTTCCAGACTGGACTCAGTAAGGAAAAGCCACACACCTTTCACCCCACTGGGTCCCTGCCTGCCACCAGTGACATTGGGGTGAAGTAGAGGTCTGTCAGAGACTCCACCACTGAACAAAAAGAGACAAGAGAAAAGCAAAAGAAACCAGATCAAGAGGTCCCTGTCCCACCAAGAGACTTGCCCTTCCTTGCCTCTTTTGCATTTTCTGAAAACCATGAAAAACACTTGGCAAAAACACTCATACAAAAATTGGATGAGAATTTCCCAGCAGTTACTGAGCAATTTTAGTAATGGTTACTCCACCAGTAATGGGTAACAAGAGAAAGAGGGAACTGATGAAGGAGAAGTCTGAGTGCTAGAGGGAGCTGTGATGGACAACAGCAGTAACTCAGCAGCAGGGGGATGAAGTGCTGTCAGTCCCTCTCCCTGCAATTAAATCCGGATTAGCTCTGCTGTAGGTGCAGTCATGAGAGTAGGCTCCGTGCCTGTGCCAGTAGCAGGCACAAGGGAGGTTTCTGTGGAAGCACCCTTTCCATGCTGGTTGGCACTGGGAACTGCTGCAGAAGCTATAACCCCATGAAGGCAGGTGGGCTGGCTTCGGGCATGGCAGATCCAGAGCTGAAGGCATGAGAAGAACTGCAGGATTCTCTCAGCTGGGTGCAGTATGATTGATTTCACAGTTTATATTTTTTTCCTCCACATGGGTCATCCTATTTCCCCAAAGCAGCAACATGAGTACTTTTTTCCTGTTACCTCCCTAAAAACTGTGTGCACTTGACTGAAACCTTTGTTTTTATTTATTTAAACTTCTGCATGTAGATATCACCTCTATCTTTGCACCCAGCATGCACCCCAAACTCGCCCCAGAGAGAACGAGGCTGCTTTTAGAGACCTCACTGGAGACAGACTTGCCAGAAAACTCAAACTCAGGATTTTTTCCCCAAAACAATTAGTGTTCCAGCCCCAGTGCCTCAGCTGAGAGCAGAGATTTGTGACCATGGTCCTGTAGACAGCACACAAGCCACAAAACACTGCAGACACAAATGCACTCAAAGGTAGCCTCTGGACCCACATGCTTCACAGTCAGAGCTCTTTATATCTCACCTGATCACCACTTACAATGTTTACAGTGCTAAACACCTGGGTTTTCAACCTGGCAAAAGAGCAGGACTGGGACATCACTGCCTCCTGTACCAGACCCATAGTATGTGTCACTCGAAGGGCTCCCAACACAACTCTGGTGATCTCCCCAGCAGTGAGCTCCTCAGCAATCCCTTAGCGAGTCCTCCTGGCTTTGGTGCACGTCTGCCATTGCAGCCAGCAGAGAAGCTGACATCATCCTGCCCGCACACCCCAGCATGGCTCCAGGAACACGAACAGTGCAGGGCGAGCAGGCCCTGTCACCCAGCAGCCTTACCTGGCGGAATGGTGGTGAGCTGGCTGTACCCTGAGTGCGCCGAGGCTTGCAGAGCCCAGTCCTTCCCCTCGCCCTGCTGCTGCCACTCCTGCACCTGGCAGTAATACAGCCCAGCATCGCTCCTCTCCACGCGGCTCAGCGTCAGGCCGAAGTCACCAGCCGTGGGGTGTCGGAGGTACAGCCTCGGCGCCAGGCCCTGCTGCGGGCTCAGGACGGTGCCGTTGTGGTGGAGGATGAGCAGGGGGCTGCTGAGGCCGCTCTCCTTCATCTGGAACCAGGTGGCTGAGAGGCGGGTGTCGGGCAGGCGGGCACCCTGCAACAGGCAGGGCAGCGTCACCTCCTCGCCCTCCCTCGCCGAGAGGCTGTCGTTTGTTTTCTCCATCTGCAGCTCACGCTCTGTGGTAGGGTGCAAGCAGAAAGAGATGTTGTGGTGCTGCACACTGCCGTAGAAATACTTCTGCCTGTGCCCACAGGTTGATGAAAACCTTCTGGAGCGAAGCATGGGGAATTGGGATGGCCTCTTGCAGGGGCCTCTGCAGGACACCCCCAGGCTCCTGTGACTCATCCTCCCTGGGGTGTCACCCTCCCTGTCGTCTCTGCCCCCATCCTGTTCACAACCCTCTGCTGTAATTCTTCCCACCCTCTCCAAATAAGCGATAAGGCATCCTTTGGACCAAAAACTCTTTAGGAAACTGGAATTCTCTGATTCACTTTATCTAGGGCTGCAATCCATAAACAAAGTGGGGCTGAGAGAAGGGAGAACTGAGCCAGGGAGACCCACGATGCAGTCCAGCAGTGCAGTGATTAAGGTGGGAGCAGCTAAACCCTCAGACTTGTTTCTCAGCAGCAATGTGCTGCAGGGTAAGTAAAATCCAGTGTCTTGCTTCAGGATGCTTCAACACCAGGAAAGGGCAGATTCTCTATTCACAGTGTTGTACAACCAATCAACTGCATCGTATGTTGGAGGGAAAAGAAAATGCTACAATTCACTCTGTTATGAAGCATTCGACTTCATCTGCCAGAGGCAAAAATAGCAGCTGGGTTGGTTTGGGAGGACATGGCAAATCTTCTTAATTCCCTATTTCCCTTTGAGAGGCACTGACAACACCTGCATCCCTACGTCTCAGATCCAGCGCAGGAGCCGCTGCTTCTAAGCCCTGCCAGCTTAGGAGAATCCTGTCAGGGGCCCTGTCATAAGATGATCCAGCCTTCTCCAGCAGCACCTATACAAGAGACAACCACCTGCTCACCTGGGAGCTTCAGCTCCAGCGTGGTCCTTCCCGATGTTCCCTCTCCAAGTTTGTACCAGCCATCTACCAGCCAGAGCCACTCCTCTACCACACAGTAGTACTGGCCCCGGTCCCCGAGGTTCACAGACAGAATCTGCAGCCAGAATACGTTGCTGGACACCCTCTGGCTCAGGAACCGGGACTTTTGTGCAGGAGAGCTGAATTCAGGCCCGTATTCCAGCACGCTGCTGTAGTTGGCCCTGACAATTTGCACAGGAGCCCCATCTGCCAGAGGAGGCAGGAGGTACCAGGTAACAGCGAGCTGTGAATTATTCTGGGCAAACACAATCCTGCACTCGATGGCCGTGTCAGCACTGCTGGCAACCTCCACAGAACTGTTTTGTGTGGAAACCTGAAGCTTGCTTTCTAAAATAGAGAAAAAAAAAATAATAGTAATGCTGGCTGCAGCTGCCGATACAAGGATGCTGTCAAGGAGAGGAATGGGGCTGTCCTGAGAAAAACACACTGAAAGAGAAGGGAGGAAGAGAGTGTGTAGAGGAAAAAGACTCATTAGGGAATGCTGGAGCAGAGGAGGGGGGAAGGAGGGAAAGAGCAAATCCACACATCCTTGACTGAACAATGGCAGGGAATTACAGCTGGGTGTTACTGGGCAGGAGAGTAGCAGATGAGGTGCTTTGGAGACCACGAGTGGGAATCGGGGATGGAAGCAGCCACTGTGTTGGAGCTTGGAGTCAAAGCCTCTATCTGAAGCAAATGTGTCTGTCTACCACTGTTTCCATCAGCAGGCTCACATATACGTGACAAAACCAACCCACACCTTTGGAGACTGTGAACAAATGTCTTTCATCACAGAGAGACACCATGGGTTTCACTAACAGTTGCCATCTCAGGTGTTTGCTGTGGTTATTAATCCAAACCCACATGACAGAGTCCTGCACATCCACTGTGATTATACCCAGCGATTGTTCAGCTGAGCACTGCTCAGTTCAGGAGAGCAGAGCTGTGATGCTGCCTGCAGCTCTGCCCCCAGGCAGCCTACACTGTTGTTCCCTATGTGCCTGTACTGCCCCTGGTCTGAGGGACCCTCTTCCCACAGCACATCACCTGTTGCTGGTACCTTTCCATCTCCTCCAGCAGTGGAAAGGCTGCAAACTGGTATCTTTAAAGATCCTTCAACCTCCTGCATTTCCCCTCAACCTTCCCCCAGCAGTCAGGGGAAGGAGTATACACAGGTATCTGCCACCGGTGGGCAGAAATTACTCAGCATGAGACACTATCAGACTAAGGGACTGTAGGCTGAGTTTCCATTCTCAGGGCATTCCTGGCATTCAGTCTGACCAGCGCATCATGGAGGCTGGGGATAACTGAGCTCCCTTAAGCTCAGCCTCTGGGTACTGCTTTGGGGACAGGCTGCAGAGGATGCTCCCTCAGAGTGTCTCAGACCGTTGCCCTTGGCCACAGGCTCAGCAGGGTGCTCTCCTCCATAACATCTTCCCAAGGGATGCAGCGGCAGCAGGTTATGGAGAGGGCTTTGGACCAGGAGGGAGCTGTGGCTTCTCCTACAGGGGCTGATAGAGAAAAGGGACACCACAGGAGAAGGCTTGAGCATTTCCCCTTCCTTCAAGCATTTCTTCTCAAAACTCAACCAAATCCACTTCAGAGGCCTTCACTGCCTCTTGAGACTGGTCAATGCAAGATATCCCAACTGATGGCTCTTGACATTCCTGTAAATTGCCTCTGCCTCTATCAAATTTGCCAGCAAAATGTCCCTGCTCACATCTACTTATGCTGCTCTTTGGACCCTGTTGCTCTTCCTTCTCTCTACAGAAAGGCACAGTGTCACCAAAAGGTTGACAGTTTCCTCCACAGAGGGACTTGCACAAGTCCCACTAACTGCTTACTGTCTCCACAGCAACACTCACAAGGAGGTAGGGGAGGTGGCTGCTCCCAAGGGAACAACAAAGTGCTGTCCTGTATTTCACAGTGTATATTTCCTCTGTAAAGAAACATGTATGGGCAAGAAGCAGAAGAGAGGGGAAAGCAAACACTGTAATTAGGAAGCTCTCCAAATTCCTCAGATCCACTGCACAGAGATCACACAGATTTGAGCACATCTAGAAAGTATATTCAAGTTGATGTCTTCCAACTTCAATACTTAAAAGCATACCCACCCCAGTGCCAGCTCTGTGGAAGCACAAATCTTCAGAGGGGAACACTGGACATACTCAAAAGCTGCTTGGAGACAGTCTCTGGCAGCCTGCTCTTCGTGGCCCTGCTTGAGCAGGTGTTTGGACCAGGTGACCTCTAGAGGTCCCTGCCAAGCTCTACCATCCTGTGTTTCTGTGACAGGTGAACTGATCACATTGGAAAAAATAAGACACTTAACTTCAGCTGCTCAGTACCAAGGCATACCACTCAGCCAGTCAGCAAAGTGCCAGGGGAGGAGGGCGTAGGGGGCCTCTTGCTGGAGTATGGCCCAGCCTGACACCTGCTGGGGCAGAAAATGCTCCAGAAAAGGAAAAGCTACTAGAGCTCAGAGAGGAGCCGTGGGAACTGCTGCCTTGAGCACTTGATTTTGATGAGTAAAATTGCTTCTACACTCTCAGAGATCACCTCAAGAGGAAGCAGAGCACTTGCTGCAAAGCCCCTTTGTTTCAGCTCCAGGTCTCCTCTCTCTGCTGCTAAAGATCAATTACCAAAAGAGCAGAGCAGCTGCCTGCCTCTTCCTTTCCCACACAAAGCCAGTGTGCTGTTTTCCCTTTCATTTTCAATTTAATTAACCAAGCTGAGCATCTCACTGCCCGTCTCCCTGTGAACCCTGACTGCTGACACCACGCTTCCTGCCCAGCCCAGGACCAGTGGAGCATGCAGATGGGCATGGACACTGCAGTGACCCATATGGGCAGCTGGCTGGAGGGACAATAGGTCTGCCTCTCACTCCAGAGACAGGGGAAGCTACCGCAGGCGGCTGCACTGAGAGGCTGGTGAGAGCATCTGCCTGCCCAGGACACTAATTATGTGACCCACACAAAAAATCAGAAATGGAAAAGACCTGCTCTTCTTCCCTGCCTGTTGCAATGTTTCATGCATGTCCCTCCTGTCTGAAGCTGATCCACAGACCAGATCCACAAGGGCATGTAAACTCCTAAAGCACTAAGTGACACCAAGCAGTAAATGAAATGTGGAAGCAGAAGTCAAGACCTCCAGTATCTCTGCAGGCTCCAGCTATAAGATTTTGTATGTGAAGAAACATGCTGGTGATTTTCAAGATTTGCAGCTTAATTTCCTGCAGCTTTGCCTCACCCTATTGCTGCTAGAGTCATCTTCCTTCCCAGTCTTCTCTCCCTTCCCAAATGTCCTTCGCTGGCTCATGCTACCTTTCTGAGAGAGATGGCCCTAGAGCCGGCAGCCACCTCCCACTGTGCATCACCCTCTCCCAGTTCCCACCATCTTCACAGCATTGCAGTATCCAGCAACAGCTGCAATACATTTGGAGCCAAATGTAATATCTTCACAGCGTCGCTGCTGCCATCTCCTCTGCCTGGATGATCTACAATTACACCTGCTCACCTTAATGCCATTTACACTAGAGATGTATGCTCATAGATACTCTTTATTCTCATCCTTAGCCTGCAGCCCCCCTGCCCCAGCTGAGCACCCCAGCACCCAGCTCCACAGGGGCAAGGAAAGAGTAGCAGTGGAGCAGGAGAGAAAACACCACAGAAATGAGTCTGAAGAGGGAAGGAAATGTATTAGCTTACACTACAGCAAACCCATCAGTCATAAAACATGGAAAGCACATAATTTCAGTTCACTGGGTTGTGATTCCAAAAATCTGAGGATTTAGAGAAAGGAGCACTTGATGCATGAAAAAAAGAGCAAGAACCCCCCCTTTGCTGGCAGAACAAAAATGAGTGCAAAAAAATAAACCGAGCTGTATTCTCACACCTGCCTCCTCATGCTCAGAGTTTTTGGCCAGGACAAACCCTTCAGTTCCTCCAGCAGCCCCATCCATGAGCAGGGCAAGCTGACATCATGGTGTTGTTGCCAGGGGTGGCAGGGAGCGGGCACACGACGGGCTGAGGTCTGTCTGCAGCATCTCTTTTCCACACGAGGATGAGGCTCCCAGAGCGATGCTGGCAGGCACAGTGGCTGCACAGGCCCTGCCTGCAGTGGTGGCCTAAAAGGGAACCCTGGGCAGGGCCCCCCAGCTGTGCAGCCCACACGTGCTCAGAAGCAGATACCTCCCCACAGAGCCTGTGGCTCAGTGCTGGCTCCCAGCCTGTCAGAGAGCCCTGGTGCTTTCTCAGCACACCTCGAATACACTGGAGAAAGCTTGGGGAACACAGACATCCCAGCAGCTTTGGGCTCCAGTCTCTCTCCACTGTCCTCCAGAAGCCCACACCATGGGGGGGATACTTCATATCCACCCCAACATTCAACTGGGCTTCTCTGGGGGCACTACTTCTTTCCAGAAACAAGGCTTAAAATCCTAGTGGCAGGGCTGATCCCTGGAGGCTTGACATAATCTGCAAATAAATAGATATTGCCATTTGCCAAAGCCAAATTTACCTCCAGTGTTGCTGTCAGGTGCTGACAAGCAAGAGAGCAGGTAGCAACACCTCCTCAGCCCTGGGAGGTGACCATGCTGGGGACACCCCAGACATCAGTGGTCCTGATTGCCCTGGCCATGTTTGATTCATTCAAAGTTGCAGAAGGAGAGACCTCTGATGATGATACTGCTTACCTGGCATCACCACCTTTATCCCCACAGCATTGGACCTGGTGGTGGCCGATGGCTGCCCCAGGGGCAGGACATTCCTCCTCCAGACCTCTACCTCACACTGGTACTTCCCCTCGTTGGCAGCCACGGCACTGTGGATGTGCAGCCTGAAGGAGGTGTCAGCCTTCATGAGCTGGGCTTTCTCCTTGAAATGTGACTGTGCTGCCACCCAGGCCACAGTGCCACTGGGAAAGACCTGGACCAGCTCACGGTAGGGGCTGGTGGGTGGGCTGGGCTGGAAGAGCCACCGCACGGACATCGGCACCTCCTCAAGGCTGTAGTTGGCACTCACTTGGCAGACCAGTTCAAAACTTTGCCCATACCTGATGGTGGCAATTCGGCTTCTCAGCGTGGCATGAAGACTGAGACCTGCTCGGAAGGAGAGAGCCCTTGGCACCAGGACAGAAATCCTGCCCTGTGCCATCTTCCCGCCACCCTTCCCACACTACCCCAGCCATCAAAACCCCACAGAGGCCAGCAGTCCTGTTGCTCCTCTCCCAGTGCCACACTCAGTTGCACTGTGCTCTTCCAGCCCCGTGTGGCCCACTCCTATCCCACCCTCACTCTCCCAGTCCCTTGGACAACCCTGAGTGCCCTCTCTTCCAGGGTGCTCAGTCCCACACCGTGGCAAAGAGCCAGGGATCCTCCACTGATGCTGCTGCCCTGTTTGCCGCTTCCTTGCACATGCCACAAAACATGGACAGCTCCTGTGGCCTGACCCATCCTCCCAGGTACACAAGCCAGCAACAAAAAAGGAAAAACAGCCTAAACCACAGCCAAAATCTGTCTCTCCATAAATGCACCCATTCCAGGAATTAAAAGAGAAATGTGGGCATTGCACACCAGGGAGGTTAGCAGATCTGCACTCAGACGAGTGGGTAGGAGAGACAATCAGATGCCAGCACCGGGGATGTATCTCTGACAAAGACCACCAGACAACTCAGCAAGTGCCTTTGCTGAGCTTAATTACTGTAAGTAATTATGCTGTTAGAACAGATATTTTTTATTTCAAGGTAAGGAGACAGTCAGAAAGACCTGTTGAACAAGCCACTGCTGTTCAGGTCTACGGGCATTTTAGCTGTTGTGTCCCACTTGTCTCCTCCAGTGAAGGACTCCAGCATCCTGGCAGAAATGGGTAATCTGAAGGACTCCACGGCCAAGTGATCAGCCTTGCAGCAACAGCAGCAGCCCTCAGAGCCTATGTCCTACTGACGTGTCCACCTCCTTTTCCAGCCTTGCCTCCAATCCAGAAACAGTGGTGACCCAACTTACCCATGGAACTGACTGTCACTGCTGTCTCCCCTTGCTCTGTCCAGCTTTGGCCTCGGGACCATGCTGTTGCTTCACATCTGTACTTCCCACCATCATCCTCATCCAGTGTGCTGGGGATCACCAGAGTGAAAGTGCCAGAGCTCGCTTTCTCCAGTCGGAGGCTCCCCCGAGTCCTGCCATCCCGGTAGGTGCTCCCCAGCCTCAGGCTGCCATCCTGCTCCATGGTGGCCACCAGCACCCCGGGACCCGGGCGCTGTGGGGGCAGGTGCCACCACCGCACAGACACGGCGCTGGTGGCTCCTTGCACCTCACAGTGGAGGATCAGGGAGTCTCCTGCCGTGACCTGCGGCGTGCTGGTGGACACGGACAGGCGCACGCGGTTCTCTGCAAACAACAGCCAGCAAGTTGGAGAGGAAGTTGTTGTGCTCCTCAGAAAAAGCCAGAGGTACTGTGGCATTAAACTGAAAGACTAGCAAACTCTTGACATTGGAAAAGGAAAGGAATTGAGGGATTGTCTGAAATTTTCAACCAGCCTTTTCTTACGAATTTGGAGAAATTCTTGTGGGGTTTGGGTTTGTTTGTTTGTTTGTTTCCCAGTTTAACATCTTTCTTGGGACATGAATGCATAAAGAAATGCTTAAAAAATGGAGTCCCAGTGGGCAGCTCTTGCTACATGACAATAGTCATCTAGCTATGACAAGGAAACAATGAGTCTCCTATACACCTTTCTTTGAGTGGTCTCTCATAAGCCATCCTTCCACAACAGTGAAAGCACCCTGATGGAAGTGGCAGTGAACCCCCTCTCCAGAAGTACCTGTTCTGCTGGGTCATCCCCTGATACTCAGGAGTAGCAACAGGCATTGCTCACAGTTTTCTGTAGCAAAGACATAGGAGGACCCAGACTGCCCAGAATTCTACCTATTTGCCCCAAAACTTACTGCAAAGACACTGAGTTTAAGGTTTACACTTTGTTGACAGCTGCTGCATCTGTCATGCTAATGTTTGCCAGAGCAAATGCTTTTCCCATTATCTACCAAGAACTATTGCATATTTGCACTTTTGTTGCCCCTGTCAAGGTGAGCCCAGACTTAGAGCGTTCCCCAGCCAAGGATCCCACAGACTTCACCCAGAAGAGCAGCCATTAGGATTTACTGACCTACTGGCTTCACGATGACTTGGATGCCTGATGACAGATTGGTTTGGATGGCATGCAGTTCTCCAGGAGTCTTCATTTCTGACACAGAGCACTGATATGTACCGTTGTCCCTCAGCCCCACCTCAGAGATGGTGAGAACGTAAATCGTGTTGCTTGGCTTGAGTGCTCGGAGCTGCCCCAGCTTGGCTCTCTCCTCATATTTTTCCTTCCAAGTCAATACCCCATGGAGGTCAACCCTGGCCACTTCCATGCCGTTGAGGAGCCATATCACTTGGAAGTGCCTACTGCTGCTCTTCTGAGCTTCCACCATGCAATTCAGTTGCAAGGTGTCCCCTTCAGAAACGGAGCTTTCGGCAGCACCAATGTCCACAGAGAGGTCTCTGCCTGTTGACAGTCAGAAACAAAGAGGGTGATGAGTGGCTCTTCCCATGCTTCCCTCCTACCTGGCCTTGCAGAGAGCAACAGGAGGGAATTCTCCACTGAAACATTTTCTTTCATTAGAAAATAGCAAACATTGTCCGTGGGGACATTACAAACCCTGGAGATGGTTGCCATTTCCAGGCACTAAGCAGAAGTTGCAGGTGGAAGAAGTGCCAGAGCCCTGAGGAGCTGAGCTCCCTGCTTCAGAGTGTCACTATGGTGCCCTACAAGTCTAAAAACAAGGGCAAGGCTGTAGTTCAGAAGCAGAACAGAGCACCTCCCAGACCACAGTTGGAAGGTCTCAAATAACTTATTGAAAGCAGAGTACCCAGAGTTAATTTAAACAATGGTTCATAAACAGTTTGCAAACAGGAATCCCAGCTGCTGTAGATATGTCTGGCATTCCTAAATATTTGCTGGAGAGTTTATGGAAACCAATGAAGCTGTTAACTGTGGTCAGAGTGGTTCCTGGTTCCCAGTGTGATGGGGTGCTCAGTTCTGCAGCCTGGGCTCCCCCACTGGGTGCTAGAGGGCCCTGAAGGTTTGATGGAAGGCTTGAACACGTGCTGCAGTTCCTCCATGGCAATACCAGCAGGTCCAACACAGCCACCATAATGCCCTCTTACCACTGTCACCTCCCTTCCACCCTGAACAGACACCACATGATAAATACCAAGCTCTGACAAGGTTTCTCTAAATGATCCCATGACACTGGTACCTGAAGCCACACGCTACCAGTGCCTCTTCAACAAGAATATGCAGGGAAGCACACTGGCTGCCATTTCTCCCTAGGCAGCACCAGACCTGGAAAGCCTTTGCTGCAAATAGTATGCAATAAGAGGTATAAAACTTCGCTAGTCAGCCAGGTTTCAGGGCATAGACTCTGATAAGGGGAGACCACACTTCCTTCCCCCAATACATTGCTCCCCTGAGCCCTACACAGGGTGCTTGGTTCTTACCCAGCCATTTCTTTGGTTTCCTGCTCTGACTCACCACCCTCCCACGAGACACAGGTTCCCCTCACCACTCCAGCTCTGTAGCCTTCTCCATCTGCCCTGTGCCACAGGGACAGGAAACAACACCTCCCCAGGCACCTTTTCAGTTGAAGACTTGCTCCTATTTTACTGCCTACTCTTGCATATGTTGATGGACATCAACTAGACACAGTCCTGTCTTGGCTGCTTTGAAGTAAAACTTACTGTTGGGAAAGAGATTTTCCCTTCCTCTGGGTGCAGCTACTCACACACTCCTGGGGGAAGAGCAGGGTGAGGGACGCCAGCCAACAAAGGGCTTGTGGCAGGAGGGATGTCAGGCAGGGTGCTCAGAGGAATGGCCTAATAAACAGCAGAACCAGCTGCTCTGGAAACTGTCAAACTGCTGATTGCATGGACAGACAAGTCACCCCCAACAGGCATCAGAGCTGTGCAGCACATGCAGTACATCCCCACGTCCCTCCGTGCCTGTGGCTGACGAGCAGCTCCCTGTGGTGTACTTTAGGGCCACAAGACCCTGGAGGCAATCTAACAACACAGTTTTCTGCACCCTGGAGCCTAACGCTGCCAAGGAGCCAGGCTGCTGCAGGCACACTCTGCTCTCTCTGCTAACACCTCACATGCCTCTGCGAGACTGTGTGATTTGTTTGAGATTTAGCTGCATGAACATCCAAAGTGTGAAGCACCAACAGCTCCTGAAACAGGGGCTGCCCCAGCCCTGAGTCAAGCCCAGCCTACCCCCTCAGAGCCCAGCAAAGGCTGCCAGACCCACCACCATGTCCCTAGGCTGTGACAGAGGCAGCAAGTGAAGGGCACTGAAGCTGCTGCAGTAGAGCCTTGAATCCACAAGGGAGTTGGAGCCAACACGTGAGTTTGCAAGGGCCTTACCCTGGCTCAAGACTGTCAGTGATGTCCTCTCTGTCTGCCTGAGGGAGATATCCTTCCAAGTCTTGTCAGGATCCTCAATCCACTCGGTTGCCTCACAGTACAGCTGCCCATGGTCTGATGGCTTCACTCGCCTGAGGAAGAGCTTGTACGTGGTGTTCCCAACCTTGTTCAGCTGCACGTCCCCCTCAAGAAACCTCTGCACGTAAGAGGGCCCTGGCTTCAGGATGAAGTCCTTGGAGAGGATGAGGACCTCCTCAGCATGGTGCTCTCCTGCTCCCTGAAGATGGTACCAGCCAACTGAGAGATGCGTGTGCTGGATGGTGGACTTGGACACCTCACAGGTGAGCTCCACTGCATCCCCTTCAGTGTGGGTGAGGACCTGGGGTGCCATGGAAGCTGAGAGGGTGTCTGCAATCACTGAGCATGGGGGAGAAATACACAATCATAGAATATATGAGTTGAAAGGGACTCGTGAGAACTGCTGAGTCCAGCTCCTGGCCCTGCGTAGGACAACCCCCCAAAAACCACAGCCAGGCCCTAAGGGATCTGACAGTATATGAGAAATATCTTTTGTAGCTGACTGACAAGGCTTCCATCAGCTTTTGTTGAGGTGTGACATGGTTAAAATCTCAGCGGGAAGAAAGAAAAGTAAATCTTTTGCAGTACACTCTACAGTCAAACTACAGTCAGCATTAATTAAGCAACCCCAAGGAGAGTAAAGGCTATGCCCTCACTATCCCAAATGCAAACTGGTGCAACACCAAGATAAAGGAGAAAATAGGGCTGAACACCAAGTAGAAGTATCATACCACCATATAGGTTTGGTGGGCTCACAGTAGGGCCTTTTATTTTGCCTCTCCAACCTATTGCCTCCCCTCACCCAATGCTCTGCAAGAGCTGCTTGCTACCTTCCTCCATCTATAGGTATCTCACTTAGGTGAATTCCCACAACCTGACCTGGGAACACCAACAATGAATACACAGAACCTGAAAACTCCTGCCCTCCTAAATGCTTAGCTCTGAAATGCTGAGTCTGCATCAGGAGCTGAAGTTAAAGTCAGATCATGGGAGAGCAGAGGCTTCCTCTCCCTTCCCTTGCCCTGGCTGGAAGGCAACAGCCAGAGAACCTGCAAGGGGATATCTGGACATCCCTACCTCAGCAATCCCACAGTGGAGAGAGAAGGGAAATTTGTGTCCACCAGCCCCACTAAATCACCCCTTTCCCCAGGTGCCCCTCTGACAGAGCCCCAGAGGTGAGCACTTCTCCCCAGTGCAAACGTGGGGGCACAGCAGAAACCCGCCAGCACCTCTGCCCAGCAGGGCAGGGGGCTCTTCTCCAGCACCCACCTGAGAGGTTCGTCTTGGCGCTGTAGCTCCCGAAGTACCTCTCGTCGGTGTTGGGCGTGTGGCACTCGTACTCCCCGGCGTCCCGGTCCTGCAGCTCCGTGATGTGCAGCAGGACGGCGTCCCCCTGCACCCGCTCCACGTAGATCCCGCGGCTGCGCACGCGCTGGGTGTAGATGGCGTAGGGGAACGAGGGGTCGACGGTGCTGACGATCTGCACCTCCCGCTCGGGGGCCGAGGGCAGGTAGATGGACCACTGGAAGTTCTGCTCCGCCGGGCCCTGGTAGCCGCTCACCTTGCACCACAGCGTGACGTGGGACCCCCTCACGCGGTAGAGGGGCCCCTGCTGAACGGTGACCAGCCGCTGGCCAGAGGTCAGACCTGCGGTCAGCAAGCAGGCAGCACACATGGTGTTTGCAGGGACATGCGCCACGCGAGGGGGCTGCACACCCAAAATGACAGAGGGTCTGGGCACGCGTGGGACCGCAGCACAGCACTGAAAGGAACTGCTGTGCAGCCTCATTCTTTGAAGCACCAAGTCCGAGGGACTTCACACCTCTCGCAGCTTCAAGAACAAGTCGTACAACGACAGACCCCTGAACTACTTCTCTCCTAGCACACTGGGGGTCACGCAACAGAGAGCACAGGATCGTGGTGAGAGGGCTGCCAGGCCCATTCATGCCTGAAGAGCATCTCAGCCAGCATTGTAAGGGAGCAGCAACCAGGCCGAGATCAGTGGAGAAAGCTTGTGGTATGTTAAAATTAAGAGGATCAAGCACTCAGGTCCTGCACAAACCACAGGGGAAAGGCAGCAAGTGCCAAAGCTGACCACTGTCTCAGAAGAAGCTGCAATACAGAAGCCAAGGGACATGGAACAGTGGAGGTAAGCAGCAGGCTGGATACTGCAGAGGCGCTCCACAGGCAGAAACTGGGGAGAGCACTGAAGAGGGGGGCCAGCAAGAGCTCCACTGAAGGCAGGGGACATGAGGGGACATCAAGAGCTCCCTTCATTTCTGCTTGCAGAAGGTTTGGGGAGCTGATGGCCACCCATGAACCCTCCTCTTATGCATAGTTCCCAGAGGTGACACTCATTCTATTCTATTGCACACTAAGCAAAGTGCCCACTGGACGTGGATACTGACTCAAAAAACAACCGTGGAGGCCTGAGAAGAGAGCTGGTGATGGCACAGCCTAAGGGACCTTCAGAAATTCTTTCCCAAGGGAAGAGAAGATGAGGTAACCCCCCCACAGCTCCAGCAGCCACCCAAGAGGGATGTGTATGTCCATTACTGAAACCCTGTTAGGGTTTGGGTTGTCATTTTGGAGTGAAACTGCAGTGCAAAAAGGAGCACAGGCTGGTGAACCTCTTCCCACAGACACCAAGCCAGAGCAGCGCTGGCTGAGCCACCCACCTGCACCAAAGGGGTGCTCTGCTTTCCCCACAACTGCCCCAAGAAAGCCCCTACCCCTGGGCAGGGCACTCACCCAGGAGGAGGAGGAAGAGGAAGGCAGCCTCCAGGCACTGTGCCAGCCCCATTGGAATCATCTCTGCTTGGATCCTCTGCCAGAGGGGTGGTGGTAGGTTCTCATGGGCAATGGCGACAGCCACCCCGCTATTCCGAAAGTGGTTGGGAGGAAACTGTCTGTCAGTGGTGGTTTCCTCTACTTAGAGAGAGTTTAGAGCGTGGGGTGCAACAGCAAATTGACACCCTCTGGAGGTGACAGCCAGCACCCCACCCCCAAGACGCCTGGGCAAGCATGATGCCCAAAGCCCCTTCTGCCACCGTGCCTGTGCCAGGTGCCCACTGTGGGTTTGCTGTCTGACAGCAGCCCCTCTGATAGCAGCGGGGGCAAGGGGCTGGATTCCAGGGAGGCGTGGAGGGAGGCAGATTTCTGGGGCTGAAGCTTCTTGTAGCTATTTATTTCCCGTAGCTGCGGACAGCAGCATGATGCCTTATGTACAGGTTGGGGTGCTCCTTGAAGATGGCTGATCCAGCTCTGCCTCAGGGTGCAGTAGGGCACCCCAAGTGGGCTGTCTCTCCCACAGCACCCCCACCAGCCCATCAGCTGCACGATCAGGAGACTCTCCATCATAACAGCCAGTCCAGCCAGCTTATTGGTTCCTGAAGGATCACCACAGGGCCAGAAATCACCCAGGAATGCTACCCTGTATGCATATTCTACGGGCAGGCACCTGGATGTGGGGGATCTCAGCCCAGCAATGCTTACAAGGGTGATGAGACCATGAGGAGCTGCTCTGGAAGGGTAAGACCAGGAGGTTCTGGCACAATCCCAGAGACAAGTGCTGTGGCATCGTCTCATCAGAGCCACATGGCCTGGGACACGCTGCTCCTCCTATTGGCAGGTGCCAGGGACATGGTGGGAGGCTGAGAGGGGCACGTCCTGGGCAGGGAAAACCCAGTCTCTTAGGCACGCAGCCAAACGCTGGAGATGAGTTCAACCCAGAGATACTCTCTGAAGTTATTGGGGGGGGGGGGGGGGGGGGGGGGGGGTCAGGTTTAGTTTTTTTGGTGGGGAGGAGGTTGTTTTGTTTGTTTTGGGGTTGTTGGGGGTTTTTTCCCCAGAAAGGTTGGTGGCACAAAGCATTTACCCTTGAGCCACGCTGCTCCCACTGAGATGCTGAAGGAATTGACTGAGTGACTAAATTAGCTCAGGGATTCGCAAGCAAAAATCAACTGTAAAACAACTCCTCTTGCTTGATCCCAGGGGACTACTAGAGGGAATGAGATTTGTGTAACAAACCAAAACAAACACAAGTTTCCTCTTTTCCCCATTTAAAAAAAAAAAAAAAAAAATCAACTCGTATGACAGCCTGAAGGGCCAGGAGATGGAGGTAGAGGCCCCTCCCTTGCTGCAAGGCTCAACCCTCCATCAGCCAGCTCCTCATCAGCCTGGGCACACAGCTCCCATAGCACCACACAGCTCTCCAGAAAGCCAAATCCAGACCAGGGGATGGCCTTTTGCAGCAGGCAGAGAGGTCCCTGCAGGATCCCACCTGCCCCCGACACCCACCCTCACTGCCATGAAATGGAGCAGAGAAGCACCTGTTTTGGGGGAAGAAGGTGCAGTGCAGGGCTGAAATCCATGCATTGACTCCTCAGAGAAGGTGAGCAGGTACAGCAGAGGCTGGCAAGTGGGGGAGTGCCCCAGCACACCTGCTGGTGAGGAGGGCCCGTGCATTAAGGCATCAGGACACAGCCAGGCACACAGCTGCATGGTAGGCTTCCATTCCCTGCTGCAGGATGGAACCTTCCCACCTCATAAGGAAAGGGATAAAGAGCTTTGCTTTCCAAGAGCAACCCACTGCCAGCAGTGCCCTGGGGGATGATCCTGTTGACAGTATGCCAACCCACTCACCATTTTGGAGGAGGGAAAGTATCAAAAGCATCTCTGCTGCAGTGACAGAGTAAATAGAAAAGAAACTTGGAGTTCAACCTCAGTGAGCTCCTGACAGTCAGTGTGCAGATAAATACACACTCGGGGACTGTTTAACTCCAAGCTTGCAACTCTAATGATGCATGAGTCGCTGTTTACATTTGCAGTAGAGAAACCAGGGAGAATAAGATTGCCTAGCCCAGTCCTACCACTGGCAATGATGATGCTCTGTGGACAAAACCAACAGCTCCCTCTTCCTGGGACTGCACAGTGTAAAACTCACTGTCTTCCTCCCTGTGAAATCAGTGCAACCAGACATAACAGCAGGGCTGTTAACCACACAAGGCAGAGCAAAGAAAGGGGATTAGAGAATCTTTTACAAAGACAGCATCGCCATTAGAAACCACATCAGTAAATCCAAACCCATGGGGAGAAAGATTCCCTCGCCCTCTTTTCCTGGGAGTGACATCAGGAAGGAAGAGAGTGGGAAATATGCTTCTTCGGTAGTACAGAGGTCCCTGCCCATACCTACACGGAGCAGAGGACTTGCCTCCTCTGAGCCAGGTGGTGCCTGTGCCCACACACCTTATCAGGTGACCTGAAGTGCTGCACCAGGCCCATGGGGATTAAACACTGCTGACCTCTAGCCTTTGGAAAACCCTGGCTACTGCCAGCACTGCAGCAGCAGGGCCACTTCTTAGCACAACCCAGCACGGTAGCACCATCTCCCAGTCCAGAGACCATAAGACTGGAGACGAACTTACCCACAGAACTGGCTTTGCCTTTCAAACTCGTGATGACCATCTGTAATAATATGCTTACATATGCATTCTCCTTTTTCCTGACTCCCTGGATTCCTTTGAAGGCACCCTTTTTGGATGCTGCTCAGCCATTTTGGGCCAAGGCTTTCCAGAAAAACACCACCAAAAACGCAGTGTGGAAAGTTTTACCAAGCCCAGCGCAACCACGGTGGAGACTCTACCTAAGAGCACAGCAGCCATCAGCAAAATCCATGGTGGGTTGGAAACCTTCTGGACAGACAAGTGCTGACCAGATACTCATCTTACACACTGCAAGGAGCCTGGGCAGGGATGGGAGTAAGGATCACTCCCACATCAGGGTAGAAATGCTATAGAGGAAGCTGTTGAGAATGAAGGAGATGATCCCATAATCAGTGTTGATTTTTAGAGGGAAGAGCCTGCTGAGACCCAAAAGCAATTAAGCAATCACAGGGGAAGAAAGGCTGCAGGCTGGATCCCTGGCTATATGGCTCCCACAACTTCCCTCACCCCATCTTCGTGCCTGGGATTAGGGAAGCTGTGGTTTCCTCTGCCTGCAGCCATCACGTTCATTGCTGGCTTCCACTGCAAAGTTGCAACAAAACCCACCTTCCAAATAAAATCAAACCATCTTGTGGGCAAATCCAGCTTTCCACAGGGTTTTCAGGGGTTTTCAGCCACTGCCAAGGCTGCTTGGTCTGGGAAGGAAAAAAAAAATCCAACTGAAACCAGCTCTTAAAAGGAAGGGTTCCCCCATGAGCTTTTGTCATTTGTGGGGATTGAGCTCTGGGGCCTCTGCTCAGCCCCATGGCTCTACTATCTCCTCACCTCCATCCCAGCCAGCCCTCAGCAATGACCTGCCTGTCACATCTCTGTGCACACAGATGGGTACCCTGGGGCTCCCAGAGCAGAGAAGAGGAGGTGGCAAAAGGAGACAGAGACTAATCTGAGGCACCAAGGTCCCAGCAGAAAAGCTGAAGGGGAAAAAGACATCACAGGCCTCTCCTCCCAGCCCTCTTCAGCTTGTGCATCCTGCACAGGAGCAGCGTGGGTGGGAGCCCTGCTCCCCAAAGGCTGTCAGGAAGGGAAAGGCACGTGGTGCCTGCTTGGCTGTAAACACCTCTGTGCCTTGCAAAAGAGCAGCTGCAGAGAGCTCTCTGCATTTCAGGTTGCTCTTGCAACCTAATGGGGAGGGGAAATAGAGCCCAGGGGTGCAGGCTGGAGGTAAACTCTCCAAAAATGCTGCCTCCACTTCACAGATCTCAGGAGCGCTGTCCCCCACCCAGAAATGCCATTGCCATATACCCACAGTGACTGGGGAGAGGCAGAGGACAGGGAGGAATGGAAGCTGCAGCCTTGAAAGTGAGAGGCTGGCACCAGGCAGGGTGGGGAGACGCAGGGAAGAGCTCAGCATGAGCTGGGATAATCTGGCAGTCTTGGGGGACGCGCCAGAAGCCTACAGATAATCAGGGGAGCTGGCGCATCAGACTTTGAAGTCTGCCATCAGGTTTTCTCAGCCCAGCTCAGACATCAAAGGCAGCTGGTTGCTGCCCCCAATTACAGAGCACAAGCCGGCCGGCTGCACAGCTTCCCCAAGGCCGGTCAGGCTCAGCCGTGATCTCCTGGGCACACTCTCACAGCCAGAAACCTCCTGACGAAGCACAAATACTCCAATCCCTGTAGCTCCTGCTGGAGCCAGGCTCACTTTCCTGGGAGCTCACCTCACCGCTACGTGGCTTTCACCTTGGGCTGTCGGAGCCAAGTGAGATCTTGGCAGACACTGATTTCTCCACTGATGTGCTGAAGAACCAAACCACCCGCCAGTTCCAGGGAAACCCGGCAGCCCCCCCCCCCCCCCAAAAAAAAAAAAAGAAGAAGACTAACAAAGATGAAGAAAATAACAGTCTTTTCCCATGGTGGCATGAAAGACTGCTTCTTTTAATTCAAATCCTGCGTTTCCCTCATGGGACATGGCTCCCATACAAGGCAAGGACAGTGTCTTCCATGAGCAAAACTCACAGCACCACAGGAAAAAAAGGAAAAAAATTGGGATTGTTTTGCACAGAAAAAACACAATACAGTACAGCAACAGAAACAAATAATAAAATTAAAAAAAAAAAAAAAAAGGCAATTGAAGCCTAAAAGCAGAACTATCAGGAAACAGAAACATCTTCCTGTACAGTTGCAGCTTCCTAGGACTCTGGCCACTCTCAGTAGGAAGCAGCCACAGCTGGCGTAGGAGGAGAACACCACAGCTCTTTTTCAATGAACTGGTGTTTGCACCATCATTTCTATTGAAAAAAAGTCAAAGAAGAACAAAACTGGCAGGTCACTGCAGACAAAAAAGTAGGACTTCAGAAAAGTGGGAAAGGTTATTCCTGCTTCACTGCCACAGCAGCAGGCAAAAACACCTGTTCTAAATCTGCTCTGCCAACGGGACACAGGCAGAGCCTAAACTGCATGCCCCAATCTTGTCCTAATGAAAAGTGCTTTTTTCTTTGCGTGAAATCCTTATTGATTTTTTTAAAATCTTCCAGCCACACAAAAGGGTTTAAAAGCCTCATTCCTCTAAAGCCAGCAGCTCCACCAGTCTTTGCAGTTTGCACTGCTGGCCACAGCACATTTCTGACATAAATCTACTGAACATCTCAGCTTCAGTCAGTGGGAAGCTCAGGGAGACAACACACTGCTGCGGGACTGTAAGGAGGGCTGCCACACCAAGGGAGTTGATTCATCTCCTCCCCACCAGCTCCTTGCAGCACCCCAGTAAAGAGGCATCGCTCAGCAGCTGCGCCACATCAGGCCTTGCTCCCCTGGCTGCGGCTCCGAGGCAGCACAGCCTGCCCTCCGCGAATCCTGGCAATCCCCCTCTGCGAGACCCGATCACGTCACTGCGAAGCCTGCGAGTGCAGCCCCCCTGCCCAGCTCAGCTCCTGCGCAGCACCAGGAGCTGCTACACCCGCCCCCGGCCGCTCCGAGCGGCATCAGCATCTTTTACGCAAGCAGCACCACAAAAGGCTCTTTGAAGCAGAGCAGCAGAGGGACGAGCCCGGTCGCTCCGGTTCCCAGCAGACACAACCAGGGCAGAGGCCGGGGAAGAGAGGAGGGAGGTTAAGAGGGAGATAGGAGAGCAATTGCAGCAGGCTGTTGTTCAGTAGGAGCTTCTACAGGGGGATACAGAACAGTATTACGTGTTAGGAGAGAAACTAGGTTTTAATATTAAGCTACTTATTTAGGTCTCTAAGTTATGGAGATTCTGCACTTCAAAACTAATAAGATTGACAGAGCTTGGATTCGATTACAGGATTTCCAGAAGCAAGAGGGTTTAAAAAAAAAAATAAATTTAAATAGCTGCCCTGGAAATGTTAGCAAGAGAATTAAGCACCCATTGCTGCAGCCAATTGTTAAATACATCTAAGCTGGGAAATATGACAACTCCAGTTGCCAAAACCCACTGCCCCAATGGCTGCAGTAGGGAGCTGCTCTCCTAACAAACCGGAGTGGAAGATGCACAAAAATGTGTTTCCCGGTCCTAGAGGTGGGCAGAGGGTCTCCAAGGCCCCTCAGGAAGCATGTGCCCTCCTCCAACGGCAGTGGTGTGAATCCGAAAGTGCATGGATTTTTCCCTGTCCTGAAGCTGCTGCAGTAAGCAGAGCATCCAGGAGCTGTAGGCAGGCAATTGTGGGGCTGGGGCTGAAGAGAGAGAGGCTGGAGGCCCCAAAGAGCAGCACAAGGGCTGATGGGGGAAACCCCACCACCTACCTAGGCCGAAAGCCCCATCCTCCTCAGGTGGGACACCAAAGGAGCATGGCCAGCCCAGCAGTGCCAACAACATGGGAGCAATACAGAGCTACGCTCCTGAAGTGATAAATCAAGGCAGCAATGGCAGAACTACACTTACAGCTCACCCAGCATCAAAGCGGTTGCTCATCTCCCCGAGTGAACTCCCTCTTTCCCACTCCTCTGAGATCACACAAACAGTAGCAGTTTTGCAAGGTCCAACAGCAGAGCCAGGGCAGCCCTTTTCAAAATCTCAGAACTGCCAGCTTCAGTTCCTCTTGAAGCTCCTAATGCCTCCTTCACCTGTGAATACAAATTTTCTCTCCAAGCACCCATACACAGGTGTCTGAACAAAGTCAGCTTGGGACCTGAGGAATTGCTAAGGGGAGTCTTGACCCAAAATGTAGTATTAACATGCTGATTAGTGGTCTGGGTGTGTTTAGCTACCAGAGAGCTGTACCTGGCCACGCAGTAAATGCTCTGTTCCTACACGCCACCTTTTCACCCTCCTTAGGTTTGGGTAGAGCCCTCTGGAAAGGACCACCTCACAGTCCTCTCATTGCCATACAAGTATCCCAAGAGCAGAATGTGATGTAGACAGTACTGATGCCATTGCTGCTGGTCCCTCCATTTGCACTAAAGAAGGATATCTTGACTATAGTCACAGAAAGGCTAAGTTATATTTACTCTGAGCCAAACAAATTTGCCTCAAACAAAAGGCAGGAGCTGCAGCGAACTCCAGGGAAAGCCTGCAGGCTACACAGCTTTGATTAAACAGAGACGGCAGGAAGAGTCGCAAATGTACACACAAGATCCCACTTCTTTGTGCTCAGATTGTCAGTCTCAGTGTGAAAGCAACTCCTCCTTCAACGTTGTCACCGAAGGCCTTGATAAAGTACGTGCTCAGTACTGCAACACAGCAGCAGTTATCTTACTTCTGCCTGACAGTTTCCACCTCAGAGTGCCTGCAGCACCTCCCCTGCTAATCCCAGAGACTTGGAGAACATCTCTCACCACTGAAATGTGCGTCTCAGTCGAGTTGGGAAGAGGTGACGCTCAGGCAACACACTGCTGCCACCACTGATACAAGGTAAAGGAGGGTTTAAACATGCCCAAGGGTCCTGAGATAAATCTTGTTAGCACTGTATCAGGTCCAGGAAGGGGAATTTAATGAACAGCAACATACAAAAGACCTTTATGGACCTTTTCTGAAAAGACCTTTCCCGCATTCATCCATGCAGGGAACTGTGGAAGACAGAAAGAAGAGAGAGAGAAAAAGATAATGGCACAAGGCAAGGACATCTCAGCACAGACCTGAAAGGCTACAGGAAAAGCCATCAACTTCAAAAGGACCTTAACATCTTATTTCTAATGAAATGTATACTTCTGCGAGTCTGAGAACTCAAGGATGAAGGGGCTCTCCCTGAAATATCCAAGATGGACATTTCTGAGCTAGAGGAAGAGGCTATGCTTGTCGGCCTCCAGTGATGGGGACAGGGGGAGAGAGTGGGCAGTGACACAGAATAGCTGGTAAGGTCTGTCCCTGTGGAAAAAAGACAAAACCACAACAGAGTAGAAAAATACATTATCCTTTTTTTTTACTGGAAGACTCACCTTATGGCAATGATTTTGTTCTAAATACTTCAAAAAGCCAGGCCACTCACTGTTGGTACAGCTGATAGAAGAGACACCTTCAGAGGGACTGGACACTGTGGGTAACACACTGGGGACATCAGCACGGGGCATGGTTGACTCCAGTAGCCACATGGCAGAGAACCTGCCTGGTTGAAGACTAGGAGCCTGCACAAGGATAAAGCCACAATCAGAGTAGATTGGATCCATCCTGACAACTCATCCAAGGACTACTCTTATGCAAAGGCAGATATGTTGTTATACAATCAACAAAATCAAGATCAAAATCCATCCTGGAACTGTTTTCACAGAAATATGTTATGTTTAGAGGGAACTTGAGGACCCATCATCTGTCTCTTGGTTGAATACTGGCTACAGCTCCCTGCTGTGGCTTCCTCCCTCCTCCCCAGCCCATCGCTAGAGAGACCTGTCATTAGCTCGTTTCTCTCAGCCCCTACCTTGTCTGTCCAGTACTTTCACACATTTATCTTGTCTAATTCTCGTATCTTAGGTGAACTACGCTTTTCTGTACAGCTAATGGTGAGAAGTGGGTACTTCAGGTTCTTACTTTAAAATGTATGTCTTGAGCAGCTCAGATAAATTACATTCCTTAATTACCTGTTCCTCAAGTCCAGGTTAGCCAGCCTGGGTGTAGATGATGAATCACATCACTGTCATACTGAAAAATGAAAATGTTCATCGCAGTGGTTGCTTGTCTGGAACACACAGACATGGAGCACAATTTGTGTTGTGATAGCAAGCAGCTGGAGAAAGCAAGCTAAACCCATCTTTCATAGAAAGAAAATCTGTCCCTTCTGCATTGGCAACAGGAATCTGTCTCTTTGGAATCATTTCCCTGTCAGAAATGCTTACTTTCCTTGCATATTGTCTGGGGTCCCCATGAGGAAAGAGACTCGCAGATGATCTGCAGTGGGCATTGGGCTGTAGTCCTGATGCCTGGGGTCTCGGTAGATGATTCAAAAACACACCACAATGATGTAACCCCGTTCTCCCCCAGAGAGATGACCACAAAAGACCATTGTCACATAGAGATGCAGAAAGACAAAGGCAAGAAGAGAGTCCTGAAGGGAATAATGAGAAACAGAAGAGGGAAGAAAACACGGAGTAAATGAGCAAACAAGTTTGGGGACAGAAAGAGGATGTACCTGAACACCAAAGGGAAGGTTAGCACTACTGTACTTGTGTTCAGAACCTGCATTTGGCTGTAGCTGCACACAGCTGTCATACATGCAGGCAGATGCTAAGCAGCATGGATAGTTTCCCTGCTTACCACATTCCTAGCATCCCAGCTGCTGCACAGCATGCCAGGGCCTTTGTAGAGCTGAAAGCCAGGGGCAACAAGAGCTACAAAGGCAACACCAGTCCAGCTGTAGGACACCTCTGTGAGTTCTCAGATGCCCAGTAACTGGTACATTCATATTGGCAGCTCTGCCAGAAGAGCCCTGGAAGCATCTTCCCTTCTCTCTCACCCTACTGTTTAGAAACTTCTAGGAACGTGGGGCCTTTAGCAATCCTTACCATCCACTGAATATGTCAAATCATTGTCAGGATCTTACAAACAAGGAATCATAGGACATAAGCCAGGTTTAGCTGCCAAAAAGAAACGGAATTTCATGTCCGTCTATCTGCAGCTTCTTTATTCAGTTCTGAAGACAGAGGTGTGCTCAGACTAAGTCTGTGGTCTGGTCTAAGGCCCAGTACATGCTGGAGTGTATAAAATCCCACATGAACAAAGTACAACACAACACGAACTTGTTTCACAAAGTCTGCCTTGGAAAGTCCTGCCTTTCTACCCCCTTGGCAGAGGTGGAAGCAGACATGCTCCTACACTTCTGGCACTTCATGGAATGCAACTCGGCTGCCAGGGAAGAGAACAGCTTCTCTCTATGGCAGTTCTTCTGAAGGACCAGGACATCCACAGAACATGATTTCCTCAACAACCCAGGCATTACCCTGGAGCTCTCTGTATCACTCATCTGCTACAGTACAATGCAATTTTCATCAGTAACAGCAGGAGGTCCCTGGCAAAGGGCTGTCCAAGAGAAGGCTACACACTGTATTTAAGTTGTATTTGCCTGGCACAAGAATGAGCAGCAGCTTTGTCTTCAATGAGCACATCCCACAGCTTCGATCAGTTGTTAAAGTCTCTTTCTTGAAACAGCACCTGTCTGACACCTGCTGTGCAGACCTCAGCCCCCTGCAATCATAGAGGTGTGCAAAGTCCCCCTGAAAAGGCAAAAGCCATCCATTTCCCTGGAAGATTTATGTGACTGGGCTTCATCTTCACATGACAAAGAGCAGGCATGTCTTCTCATGCATCAAACACGACACCAGTCAGCTTCAGCCCCACAGTAGGCTTTTGGACTGGCCCTGACCCAAGCAGGGCACTCAGCCAGAGCCATCGCAGCCCTACCAGGCTCTGTCATTGAACGAGCACAGCCAAGCACATTGCCTGAGCTTGGTGTTACAGAAGCAACTCAACTCTCAGGCTCTGGCACAAAAGTTCTTTTCAGACTGCCCTTAGAGCAGCAGGCAGCTGGATACTTCTACCAGCAGATAGGTGAGCTGAGCCCATGGCAGGTACAAGGTGATGCTAAAGACTTGATAACTTCCATCATTCACTGCAACACCCAGGCAGTTACTTGCCAGTATCCCCTTCTTTTTAAATCCAGACTTCAGGTTTTTTGGCTTTCTTTCTGATGATAAAATCCTAGCATGTTTACAAGAACAGCATTAAGACCCAGATCATTCCAAGGGGTAGAGGCAAGAGGACTTCATAAAGCTAATCCAAATTTACCAAATAAGCTGTAACCTGCACAGCTAAACAACTGCTGTCTCACAAGCATACCACTCATTACTTCTGCATGTGTTAAACATCTGCAGCTGGCAAAGGCTCTGCTGAGGGACCACAGACCGTTTATGACATTTCTCTAGCTTGGCTGATAGTCCCTGTCACTCCTTAAGGACTTAGAGCTTTGGTGCCAGCTTTGGTCCCAGCTTCCTGTAAGCTCACTCTGCAGAGGACACCTTTCCCTGACACCATCTAGAAAGAAGCCAAAGGTACACACTTTGCTGTCAACCAGCCTGCACCACTGCCATTTCAGACAGAGCATGCACCACTTGGAACACAAACTCACCTTGCCAAAGCCTGGCTGAAAACAGTGCTGATAGTGCAGGGGTGTTTTCCTTACTGCTGGGCAGGGCTTACACAGCTCACCAGTGAGTAGGCTAGGGGGGGCACAAGGAACTGGGAAAAGACACAGCCAGGACAGGTAACTCCAACTGATCCCAGGGATATCCTATACCAGATGGCATCGTGCTCAGCATATAAAGTTCAGGGAAGAAGGAGGAAGGGGGGAACATTTAGAGCAACGGCATTTGTCTTCCCAAGTCACCGTTATGCATGACGGAGCCCTGCTCTCCTGGGGATGGCTGAACACCTGCCTGCCCATGGGAACCAGTGAATGAATTCCTTGCTTTGCTTGAGTGCATGTGCTTTCCCTGCTAAACTGTCTTCATCTCAACACACACATATTTTCACTTTCACCTTTCTGATCCTCTCCCTGATTCCACAGGTGGGGGGGTGAGCAAGGGGCTGCCTGGGGCTTGACTGCCAGCTGGGGTTATAAACCATGACAGAAAGTCACCTCCTCGCCGTATGATCATGGTGTGCCATCGGCAAAGCAAGCAGGGAATTTACTTCCAACACTATTGATTTTGCTCCTGGTACCTTGGAAACAAGAAGCCTCACGAAGGGTTTCAACGAAGACTCAACATCTAATGCCCAGGTTTTAGAGCAGATATTAAACATAACACTCCCAACTGTGACTACTGGCCCCAGCTAATCAAAAGAAAACTCTCCCAACAAAAAGGCTGACTTACAGTGGGGAAGAAACACAATAGACTCAGAAAACAATTCTGCTTCCCAGTTCATCGCAGAAGTGTAGGCAAATATTTAAAACTTAATGTACAATAGGGCTCATGCTTATTTTATGGGGTAAACATTGCTGGAATCAGGACTGTAAGGTTTACATTTTATACCTTCAACAATAGTGTCTGCACACATGCAAGGTACAGGGAAAGAACTGCCCATAGCTCAAACATCCAGACCCACAGCACAGACATAATCAAAAAGGCTCGCTCTTTATTTTAACAGAAAAAGAAACATTTTACACAGCATTGTTAGAACTATTCAGTACCTGCATTCCAGAATTGCGCCCAAAATTTTATTTTGTAACTTTGAAATTAAAACAAAAGAAAGAAAATATCTTGTCCTTCTGTTTCATGATGTTCAAGGTTGTCCTGGATTGAAATTCCAAGTGCCTGGAGGAATTCACCGGCTTAACCAGGAGATGTGGCAATGCAAAAAGAGGAAGATCAATGTGAGCCCTTAGGATACTTTGACAATACCACAGGTTGCAGCAGGGAGGATATGGATGCTTGTACTGCACCTCAGGCAGCTTATTCTTCTGACACTCTGCAGGTTTAATACACAACCAGATGCACACACACCTCCACTCACACAAACCCTGGTCACACAGGAAATAATAATAATAATAATAATAATAATTAAAAACATGAAAAGTGGCCTAGATTTTTTTCATTAGAGAGAAGATTCATGCTCTATTTTTAAAAAAGGGGATAATACAAAATTGGCACAAGTAGAAGGAAACCTGGGGCCTAGGTCTAGCCGCTCAGCTTCTAGCCTTCCAACTACAGCAAATACAGGGTGGAATGGGATGCAGCATTGCCTTCCAAGGGGCTGTCAGCAACAGAAGTTAGTGGCAAACTTCCTTCACTTGGAGTGACAAAGATGGCTTGTTACAGGCCATGAAGGAAGATCAGCATAAGGACATGGGGACCTTTCAATAGAGAAGCAGGGAGCCCTAACCAAAATAACCCTGAGTTTTTTCCAGCAGGGAAGAAATGTGCTATGTTGTGTGTTTGGGAAGAGTTGGTGGTTCCCTGCTCATCTGTTCCCTAATTATTGCATTAGTCATGAACCTCTCTCCCTAAGACTTAACCAAGAGCATATAGACAAGGAGTCGGTCTGTTAGGTTAAAAAGTGACTGATGCTGTGCTTGGAACTTCACTACCACACCTCCCAGAGGCCCCAGTGGCACAGGCCTTCTGTGAAGAAAGCAGATGTTAATGCAGGAAAGAAGTTGCTAGATCAGCCAGCATCCCAAACATCAAAATGGTGTTTCATAAGATCCAAGGAAAAAACAAGATTTCACTACAGCAGACAAACAGGAGAGGAAGGAAAATTCTTGGTGTCAAAATATTTGAGTGAATCCTTTCCCGAACTCCCTTTGTACAGCACTGCTTCAGATTTCTGGGCTTTCACAGTGGAAGCTTGAGAGTACTTCTGCCCTATTCTTCAGGAAAGGCAGCTATGTCTGCCTGCAACATTGCCCTTTTCAAAGTTCTTCCAGAAAGAAAAACATCAGGTCAGAAAGAAAAGTTGCTATGAACGTTCAGGCCAAAGCCTTTCAGAGGTTCAGTGGTTTTGCATATCCCAGTTTTGGAATGCTACACGAAAAGTCTTAAAGAGTCAAATAACAAGTTGCAAGCCCCAGCTCTGCAAATCAAGTCCATTTTGAAAACGTTTCATATTAAGCTTCCAAAAATCACTGGACACCCCTCTGAATACTCTATGCATACATATGGGGCTGCATATGTGTTCACATGCTGGAAGCAAAACAGCCTTCTGGAAAACACCCTCACGTCAGCCTCAGAACAAAGGTCACGGTGCTAGACAAGGGAAAAAAACACAAAGAAAACTTACCACAAAAAAACCCCTTCACAGTCCAGATACTAGACCTGCATCTCCCCTGGAATAGGCAGTGGGATGAGTTATTAGTGAAGCAGATTGTCCAGTAGGACATCACTAATGTCCAGACTGGCAACAGCACACCACAGCCACTACTACCTTCCATGGATGCTCTTCTTTGGCATCTCTTATCTCAAAAAAAACCTGGAAAGCACTGAGCCCTGGCCTTAACTCTGCATCTCTCACCCTTCTTGATGCAAGCCAAACCCTGCCTGTGACATCAGGTTGTGGCGCAGTCCTATTTCCTCATTTGTTTATACACAGCATTTTTATTCTGACCTTTATTGCTTAAAACACCAGCTGTGCTGGGAAGACAGAACTGCCTGGAAAAGATATTGCTCCCACTCAGGAGCCAGGTCAGTGTATGTGGAAGACCAAAGCAGGACTTCTGTACTGTAGCACCGAGGAATAGGTCTCAAGCCCGTGTGGAAAGCCCTGCTGCAGGCCAGGACTGCTGAAACCTGAAGGATTCTTGCTGCCCTCAGGGGTTTGCTCCTATTCCTACCCTGAGCTGCACTGCAGCTACTGCAGATCTGACTCTGCTCACAAGGCTCCAGGGTTCCCACCGAGGGACTGGCAGAAGCAGCACTGGGGTCTGGTCTGTGCATTTGGTAAAACATAGTTTACAAGTTTTCTCTAAACATGATCAGTTGGCCAACTTCAGACAAAGATCCACCTCCTATTTTATTCCCAAGTCGTACCATCACCAGAGGGCCAATGTCTCCCACCTCTCTGCTGAGGCCAGCAGAAGGTTGAGCCTTGTCTCTGGATACCATGTGCCCCCCTGCCACAAGCAGAACAGGGTCTCAGGCACAATGTGAGCAGCTGTAGTGGGCAGAAGAGAAGGTGGAAGGGTGGGGGGAAAAAGTGGCCATAGGCAGACATCCATCAAATGCTTATCTGAAGATTGACTTCTTCAGGGTTGCCAAGTTAGCCCCTATTAACCACAGCTAAGAACTTTGAGCACTGAAAATAAGAGATTTTTAAAAATGCCTCAAAGACCTCCACCAGGCAAGCTGTTTCAGGATTAACTGAAACCTCTTGGAAAGCCAGGGAAGAGAAGGCAGCTGACACCCATAAACCAATTCTTTGCCAAAACAGCCTCATGATGGTTCCAGCACAAGAACCTTCTCCAGCCTTCAACCCAACACAGAGAAGCCTGTGAGATACCAAGGTGGAGAGAGAAAGGGAACAGGATGGTGTGATGGGGATAGAGGGGAAAAGTAGATCAGTTAATACAATGAAAGTCTAACACCAGCCTCTTTCCAATTCGTCATCCTACCCACCATGCTTTCATACAGGAACATCTTTCCAAAACCAAGAGGGGGGGAAATAAAACCAATCAACAGACAAACAAAACCTTAATGAATTTTGTCACAGGGCCCTGCTGAAAGAAGGCTCAACAGTTTGCACATTAGAAGGACATGATCCCTATGCAGAAAGTGCTGCTGGAAAAGGAGAACTCCCAAGTTGCTAAATATGGCCTGATTGTTCTCAGGACATGATGTGTAACAAGGAGAAGCTTGAGGTCCAGGCTGAAATCAGAGCAAATGCACTGTCTTGTCTGGGCCTGTGAGCAAGTGTCTCAACACAATCCAAGAGCCCTGTGAGTCTCTCCCGAAATGCAAGTGTGTCCTGCTCCCGCACTCAGTCCATCTCCATCGACATTAGCCGACGACGCTCTCGCCGTGTTTCCTGCACTTCCTTCTTGCAGCACCAACGGGAGCTGCAGTAGCCAATAAGGCAGGATAAGAGTCCAATGACAGTGGCCAGACCGATGCCAATCAACAGGGGATACTTGAAAGCATTCAGAACTGAAAAAGGAAGGCAAAGTCATTAGATATCACTGAGAAATTCAGAGATCCCCCTCATTTATTCTTGCATGAAAAAGGAGAAAATCACACATTACTCAGTCAGGGGCAGATTAATTATTTCAGAAGAAAATGGCACTAATTTTCCTTCTTGATTTCAATCTTCTCAGGTTTGAAAAATTGGTCTCTTACTGGACTCCCTTTCCTCTTCACCCTAATTCTTCCTCTACCACTTCAAAGCCTCAGAGAGGCTGGAAGCACCAAAGGAGTCTTGGAGTGAGATAGCCAAGTAGAGCTCATTCCAGGAGGTATCCTATTACCACTTCTCCAAACAAAAGCATTGGCTTGTTTCCCCATCAGAGGCAGAGTGTGGCTGCATTCTTTGTAATACGTTTCCATAAAGCAAGGAGTGGACTCCTTTATGCTTTGAATGATTAGATTTACTATTTACTCTGTGTAATCAACCTTCAAAGCTGGTGCCTAAACAAAAAAAATTGATTTATAAATACCTACTGCTGAGTTAAAAGACAGTAAGAACTGTAAGGAGTTTGAAATGTACAGTTACAAAACTTATCTGCACAGCAGGGACAACAAAAGCTTCTTGCTCATTTTAAGTTCATGGAACTTCCAAAGATGATCTCTCCTGGAAACACTGAGAAGAAAGTATCTGGTTCAAAACCCCTCCTGCATTAATTTCCCTCCTTAGCTATGGGCTGAATGCAGCATCCAGCGCGCAACTTCCTTCTCATGAAGTCTAGCAACACTTGCAACTCAGGATGGAAACCAGACAAGGCAAAGTGCAGGGAGCAACATGTCGTTAGGAGAGGGAAGAAGGAGTCAGAGCTCTGACTTTCATTTCTCAGCTTTGACACCAACCATAATGTGACTAATTCATCATGCCCCATCTGCAAACCCAGGCTTCCTCCAGCAGGCACAGAAGGGTCAACACTTGGAGACAATACTACGCCCTTGACTGAAAGATACTCCAGCTATGCAAGACATCACCAAGAGAGGATCAGGGAAGAAAACACTCCAGTCTTACGACTATCATCTGTTCAAGCAGAACAGATTCTTCTACTGTGAAAAACCTTGAATCAGAAATTGCAAACAATAGAAAAAGGACAACAAAATCTAAAGAGATTACCAGAGGCACCTTTAAAAGCAGTTATGAGGAATATTTGCCACAGAGAGACATAATAAGGTGTTAAAAACAAGGTGAGTAGCACGTTGCGATCTCTTACCATCCATTTTCACAGACAGGAAGATGGGTTTGGCTTTGATGTCGGGTTCCCGCTGCCATACACCCGTGGCAGATCGCACCCAGGGGGTCACCACGCAGTAGTGGTTCCCAAAGTCATGGTCCTCACAGCCATGCACACGGAGCCGGAATTCCAGCGGGCTGATTCTCTCCAGGCTGATATCACTGCTCCCGTTCCTCCTGCTCTGCGTCACGATCCCTCTCCGGTCCAGCGAGGCCAGCAAGACGGGCTCTCTGTCCAAGGCGAAGGAGCGCACGGCAAACCAGGAGACATCGAAGGACATATCATCTGCATTCGTGGACAAAGAAGAATTTAGACATGTTAGTGAGCTCTGAAGTATTCATAGTGCCACTGCTCAGCAGAAAAGTTAATCTGTAAGCGGCACAGCCAGCACTGGTCTGACAGCAAAGGGAAAAAAGAAAAGAACAAAAAAAAAGAAAGCCCCCATAACATGCCCTTTCTAGGAGGATTCAAGCAGTGAACTGCAAATAAATGCACTGATAGGAAGAATGGAGATGCACAGAAAGAGTGACTTACTACAGGGATGACAAAGAGGAGATTTCTTGCTTTTTCTGCCTGCTATTCTAAAATTTCTATTTAACTCTGATCTAAGTTTTTACCAAGCAGGCTTAGTATCATAAGAAGTTGTATAATTATGCTGAACCTACAGTGAAAAGGGAGTAGAAGTGCTAGGTATTTGCTAGCAGAGAGTGATTTGCAGTCACTGTCTTCGAGCAGGGCCTACACAACCACAAAATCAGAAGATTCTTTCCTGAAAACCTCTTCCTTATATCTACAGTTTGGCTAAATGAATAAACAAGATTCTGCATAGAGCATAAAAAATTATCTACAAGAGTACAAAGCACTCAGGAGCAGACCCTGGCCGTGATGCTTTTATACATTTTCACCCAGAGTTGTGGGTTACTGTGACCCATCAGACATCATGCCTTGTACAAGTTTTACCACCCAAGGACACAATCCATAAAACATATTTGCATCACCTTCCACTTTTAACATATCTGACAAGTAGTGAGAGTCCATCAGCACATCTAGCTCATTGTGTTCATGCAAGGTCCTATTGATCTTATTAGCAGATCAGTTTTAACCCTATTAGGTTGACGTAGCTAAGTATCTGCTTTAAAAATCACTCCTATTCTTTGCTAACATGAGCCCAGCAACACCAGTTGGAGTCTGAAACCTGGCATGACCTACAGCATAGACAGGAAAGCCTGCTCACTTGTTTCCTCAGCAGGTCTTCCTTCCCCGCACATTAGCAAACTGATGGGCCCAAACTGGAAACAGAGGTTACTATTTCTGTTCTGAGTTTTGAGTACTGGTACAATGTGTGCACAGGGCTTACTTAACCTCTGCACACACCTAAGGCAGTCCCAGTGATTTCTGGAAATATATCAAACCTCCATTTTCTAGTATTGAGATCTCTGAAAAACACAGTATTAGCAACCTGAATTTTAAACTGATCTTCTAATTCACACTTGACCTCCATGCTAATGGAAAAATTGAAGCCTAAGCCTACTGTTGTACTCAAACTGTTTACAGATCTAAGTGAAGACAAATTTTGCATCTCTATCAGGCAAGCTAACACTTCAGTAACAAAGGAAACCTTAATATTTTAAAGTCAAGTGAAGTAGGGACATCCTCAGCTCTGTTATTTGAAGTATAGCATCAGTTGGCCATGTAGAACATTCCTCCTTACTGCTGACAAGAAAAACCACCCAGTGTTTGGAATATAATTAACTCCTTCCTAAAGTACACTGGTTTTACACACACCTTCAGAAACAAAACAAAAATATGAGAAAGCAGATGTTACTACCAGAGACACTGTCTAGTCACACTGTTTTGGGAGCCCAGCCAGTTTCCTGCCCTGCCTGCCACGGCCGGGTGCTCTGGGTGATGGCATGTGCCCTGTTTTGCAGCCCTAGAGCAGGAGTAGGTGTCCCAGTCCTTCATGGGGTCCAGCATAGGTCACATGGACCAGCAGGCCCTCACAGCAATTGTTCTTGCCTATCATACTACAAGTACTACTATTAGTTACTTGGCAAAGCTCTCTGAGCACTTCCCTTGAAACCAAAGTTAATAAAAATTACCATAAACATGCTCAGTCAACAAGATCAAACTTTGACCTCTGCTTTGTGCACTCATCCAACTGTCTGTGGGAAACAGGGCCCCTTCTGGAGAGAGTCCTGTTTATAGAAACCACTCTTCATCTCTGCTGTCTGTTTATGCCAAATACGGTAATAGCACTGCTCCACAGGCAATCACGTTGGGAATGACCAATTCCTTCCAGAGATCAACACTGCCATTAGCTCTTGGGTTTCCAGGTACTGTAGGAGCATATGGATACCTTTCAGGCCAAATCAAATTACACTGAACACACCATTAAACTTGCTAAAAGAGGTTTAAGCAATAAATTTAGATATTAAAAGATAATAATAATTTAGCCTCCGGATTCCCAGGCAACTTCGAAGAATTCCTTCTTTTGTGTCCCAGACAATTTGAGGTTCCCTTCCCTCCACATACAAGGATGAGTGCTGTCATTTTGGAATAGCTGGATATATTTCCTGTAATTACAACATGGGATAGCAGTATTATGCCAACATATTTTATTAGTCAGTATACACAGTGTGCAATTAGTGACTCACTACAGACAGTCAGAGGGAGGATTTGGCTCCAAGTACTCTGTCACTATCCTCCTTGAAATAGCTTAATACAGCAAAGTCCTATGATTCATTTCTATATATCTCTGGGTTTCGTGCAATAAAAACATAGGAAAGTTTAGCAAAGCCAGGATATAAATCAGGTCTCTCTAAATATCAGAGGTGAACATGCCTAGCGGCTCCCAAGTGCAAATAAGTATGTAGGTTTACTGACATAAAACAGGTCACACACTAGGCTTCCCAAAAGCATCTGCATCATTCCACACACACCTCGCATCAATGCTGTAAAGTCACTCTCATGATTTTTGTCCCAAATCTACAACAACTCAACTTCAAGCACTGCACTCACACTTAAAGGTTTCTTTCACTGGTTCTTTCTGTACCACACAATAAGTAGTGTGGGACACCTTGACAAGACGCCCCACAGTAAAGCAAAACATCCCAGTACCAAGCCCAGAAGGCCATCAAGGACCTCAGAGCAACCAGGGCGTGCAGCAGAGATGCTTTCACAAAGGAACACAAGGTCCTGGGAACTGGATGCTCCAGAGCTGTGTGAGCAGAGTAACAGTGGTGCTGTGCTTCCTCCCCTCCTCAGATAGCGAGGATCATCAGCATGTAAAGCACATCTTTATGCACATTTCGATTTGACACACAGGACTAAGCTGTCTGGGTCTTAGCTGCTTCCCTGGCCAATCACTCCTCAAAAAAGGGAATCCTATTTCTAGACCAGCTCTTACGAACCATACACTTCCAGTGCTTAGAATGGAGCTCTCTCAGCATCCTGCTACAGTAATGAATCACAGTTCTGAGACCCTTTTTGTTTACTACATTTAAATGAGGTTGAATAGGGCTTCCTAGAGAGCTGAGCAAACCACTTCAAGCCATATAAGAGGTAAACAAGCTGGTTTTGTTAAATTCTCCAGAGTGCCCACTGAGTCTGTCTGGAGCAGATAAAAAAAAACCATCTCCTTTCAGTCACAGTAAGTAATACTTTTAAATCCCTAAGCACACAGCCCAAGAATGGGTGATCTGGGAATCCTAGAGATCATTTGTGAAAATGTGTATTCAACAGAAATATCTGAAGCAGCTTTTATATCTTCAGGGCACAGAAGAACTACTATTCCCCCCTGACATACACATACTCCCCTCATATCAATTCAAAACACCAACCCCAGCTGCCAAGCCAAAGGAGCACTTCTTTAGAGGGAGCAGTTGCTGCCATGTACTGAGCTTAGTAATACACACTCCATTTCAGCAGGGTCTCAAAGAAGCAGAGGAAATTAAAGCATGTAGCAGTCACGCCAAAACCTTTTCTACCCTTTTGAAAATTTCCCACAGGGTGGGTACACACAGACACTGAAAGTATTGTGAGTTGCCTCTACCAGACAAGGGTTCAATCCACAAGTGATGCCTCTAGAAAAAAAAAAATGGATGGATCTAACTGTAACAAATGGCACTGACAAAGATAATTGGTCATTTAACTTTTCCTCCGCTCCTTGGAAGTACTTTAGTTTTCTGATTGCGCATACAAAGAGAGAAGAGATGGCACCTGACACCTCAACTTATTACAGGAAGCATACATAACTAATCCTCAACTAATGCTTGCACAGTTGAGTAACGGTGTGTACAAGAGCAGAGCATACCAAATGTGTTCAATGTGTTTTGCAGGGGCATTTAACAAGACATCCTACGAAGCTCCCTGGTCTTTCTCTACTCACAAGAGAGCCCAAAATACAGCCTTGCAGCAGGTCTGACACCAGACGAGCAGAGTCTTTGAAAGGCCATCATGCCCCCTCAGAAGAGCATCAAATGCATTTGCTTCTTTCTCATCACGCTCCCAAATGGAAAGACCATGTCTGTACTGCCATCATACTGTTTTTTTTCCAGAAGATGCTGGCAACTCTTGCCATGTTTACCTGATTATGAAGTGTAGGTTTTCCCTGATAGCATGCCTCATTTCTCCAGTGGGATGAGACAGTCCTGTTACTTCCACAGTCTGTCTAATGTTTGGCACTAATTTAAAAAACAAGTTCTCCATTCCAATTGTGAATTAAATTGTGATACTGACTCAGCATAGAGACAGATCAGAGATGGGATATGGGGGAATAAGGTTACTAGTGAGGAACTACATCTGTTTACTACCATTGCCCTTAAGGTTCTTCACCTAACCTGCTCCATTAGCCCCCTCCATCTCCCAAGGCCAAGAAGGCAGACTGACAAGGAAGTCTGGACATGCTGCAGCTGTTACCTAAATTCCAGCTGTTCCCTGCTGCTCTTCTGCCAGTCTCATCCAGAGGACCAGCAAGGACTGAAAATGGACCAGCTTCTCAGGCCCATATGAAGGGTCCAGACCTGCATTTCTCCACATAAAAGGAGTGGTTAGGTTCCAAATCCTACTCATCCAGCAGCCAGAAGCTCAGAGCATGGACTGAAGAGTTCCCTCAAAACCTGTCACAATGTCACACTTTATTCCATTCTAGGCGTATTTGTTGCCTGTGCCTCACCTGCCTCATTACAGACTGTAAAAGAAAAAGCAAAACCAAACCAAACAAACAAAAAAACAGGAAAGAAAAAAAACAAAAACAAACACAGAGGCAGAGATCTCTCGTGTCCAAGGTGACATTATCCAGCTATGGAACAGATTACAGTGTTGACATTTAAAACTCTGCTCTGGCTGCTCATGACCACCGGAAACAGCATCATTTTCAACTCCAGGCATCATCTGTCAATTCAAGAGACATCCACAAACCCTTATGAAATTTCCAAATTAAAACTGAATTATGCTGATGAGCAACTCCTTGAAGACAACACTTTTTTACTTCAATCCCTTTAATATCCTTATATTGTCAGTGCTCCTCCCAGTCTCAAGCTACCAAATACACAACAAAACCATCACAAACCCAAGTGCAACAAAGCACTGACAGGAGAGACCTACTGTTACTAAGCAGCCCCTTTTCACTGAATGGGTAAGGCTGGAAGGGACCACTGGAGGTGATCTGATCCAACCTCCCTGCTCGAGCAGGGTCCCCTGGAACACATTGCACAGGATTATGCCCAGATGGCTTGTGAGTCTCTTCAGAGAAGGAGACTCCACAGAATCTCTGGGCAACCTGTTCCAGTGCACACTCACCCAAAGAGCAAAGAAATTCTTTCTCATGTTCAGGTGGGACTTCCTTTGTCCTGGTTTTCAAGTTTTACACGAGTCAGGGATGCTGAGGCCTCTGTCACATGGCAACCCCCAACATTATTTAAGCTGTCAAACACCAGCAGAAGCAGCAGCTGCTCCCTGCCAGTAATTATTGCTCTGGAAAGGAAGGCAGCTGCTTTGGGTACTGTCTTGCAACAATACCAGTAAGAGCTTGGGCACACCTCAACTTGGAAGAGGCTTCCTGCTGAGCAGAAACCACAGGACAGACTGAGGTGTGTGCACAGGCACTCAACACTGCTTTCTGTGCCCAGTATCCCAGGATATGACACTCTTGTCAACAATAAAGTTTACTCAGCTTTTCTTCCCTACCAGGCATTTGAATAATACAATCTACAGACTTCTATCATTTTTTCACAGGCAGCACACAACTGTAATCTAGTAAATTGCTTCCCTGCAACACTCAGATTTAATGTAGAAGAGATAACTTGGAATTTCAAAATGATGGGCCTTCACTAAGTCTGGTACTTCATCTCATCAGCTACTACACTGGAAGCATTTTTTTCTGCACAGCACCCCTTTTGTACTGGCTTATGTGAAGACTTTTAAGTTTTGCATGACTCATGACATCTTTACATTTAGGTATATACACTTATACATTTATATTTACATACATATTTGTAGATTTTACAGAGATGTTTATATTCATATATATATAAGGACTTAAACCCTAAACTCACTCCAAAACCAAATTTTGGGTATAAGAACCAGAGTTGCTCTCACAGCACTTTGACGAAAAGCAGCTCAGACAATGCTTGGCAAGTAGCTGGTTTTGAGCAATTCTCTGAACTTCTCAGCTTTTCATATAAATCTCTTTCTAAAGTGTCTGCTATCCTCTTCATGGGAACTAGGTACTGTATTTGTTTCTTCCACAGAGAAAAGGAGGCTCAGCTCTGAAGACAATGAACATTTTTGGCATTTAGGTTGCAGTAGTCAATTATTATGATTTTTAGATTTACCTTAAGCCTTAAATTCACTCTGAAGTGTGAAGCCAAGTGACTAAGATTTGCTTACAGGTGACCATTTTCTCCCAAATGGTTTTGCCAATGGACCTCCTTTCCAATTAAAGGGGACAGGAATGGTTTTCATGGCCCATCCACTGGTTGTAGGCAGGGATCGCCTGCAATGGGCTCAGTTGGTATGGACAGCAGAGGAGGATTTAATAGTAAGAACGCTTTTCCCCCTCTCCCCTCAGAAATTGAAACAAAAAAACTCTCGTTTTAAACTGAGCTGCGTAGAGCAAACATGCCCTCCTGTATTTATCTAGTTCTACAGCCTCACTCCAAGGACACAGGGTTGTAACTGCTGATACTACTCTGCCTGGCAGAGGCAAATGAGTTACAAGTAAAATAATTTTGTGGAAATACCTGGCTCAAGTGCCATTCCTTCCATCGTGACAATACACAGCAAATCTGCCACTTCCCCCTGGTAGATCGTTGGGCTGTCAGAGTGCACTGAGACATTAAACACAGGACCTAGAAAAGAGTAACCACAGTTAGGCTTTTCTTCAGTCTCCAACACCTTTCTTGCATGTTTTTTTAAGTATTCTCTCCTAGCATGTGGAGGCAGAACTCTGAAGAAGGGATAAGCAATCATTTATTGTAAAATAATAATTTTTAGTCATTAAATCCTGTACTAAGGTAAAGCATCCAAACCATCAAACCTGTCACCTGACACAGAGGCTGCTGCCCCAGTCTGCTTTCTCTTGTCCTGCACAAAAGGAGCTGGTGACTCCTTTAAGAGCAGGAGAGTTCAGGTCTTCAGGCTAATCCAGAACTTATCTTTTTGGTGAGGCTGTCAACAGGAATTCCAAGTTAAAGCAAAATAGTATTTTAACAATGCAGATGCTGTGGAACTGAAACACAGACAATAGAAGTAGTGCATCTGGTAATACTTTTCTGTGGGTTCTCCTTCAGGCTCTGCCACAGATAGTTTCTTCTGTAGAGGATGTCTCAAAGCCCAAGGGCACAGTAGTTCCTTCAACTGCAGAGGGGTGATGATATCGATGAAAACCTTTAGGCTGTTATGAAATACTCAGACACCATGACAACATGACTTCTGAGGTACATAAGTCAAAAATCTCTGAATTTTGACAACAGCTACATCTCTAGTGCAAAAGTAACAAAATCACAACTCCTCAGATATTCCAACATTGCCAGTACTCTGTTTCACAGGACAGAACCTGAAGAATGCATCAAAATAACCTCTGTGATTTCTCTACTAAACGAGGTGAGGCAGATGAGAAGGAAAGTTGATCCCAATGGTGACCTCCAGGATGACTCTGGGGGAAAGGGTCAGGGGACCCAAGAAGAAACTTAGGAGTCAGACTAAGAAGGAACCCTTTTACCCTCCCTAGACTCCATTACCTGCTATCATTACCCTGGCTCAGCTACCTCTAGGTCAGCAGCAGCAACAACAAGCACAGATGTGGTTTGGAAGGAAAGTAAAGCTGTAGATTTGCTCTCCTCCACTCTTACATGCTACTGTTTTAGCACAGGAACCTTAAATTTCAAATCCGCTGGAGATGAGTGGCAAACAATGCTTTTGATGGAGAATATTTAAAGAAATCATCCAAGACAACCCACTTGTCCCTTGCCCTCTCAGGAGGCTTCTGTGGAAAGCTGTGCTGATAGTTCAACCACATTGCACACACTTATCACATCATTTCCAAACTCAGGTTCTGGAAAGAAACTTGAATGTATCACAAAGCTAGAGCTGTAATTTTTGGTCAAACTATTCTAGGCTACAAAGGCCTGGTTTGTTTTGGTCAGCAGAGATTATATAGCATGCTAGTAAATTAATTCCAATTCCAACGCAATAATTATTTCTCTGGCTTTCAACGCCCCCACCCCCTCAATTTCTACCACGCACAATGTGCTGCTCTCTGTTATACCATAAGTTTCTTACAGCCCTCTCCTCTGCCCCAGAAGCAGCTGTACTTTGTACACAAGGGCAGTATGTAGATATATAATCTGTGAGTTTTCCACCCATTTTGACACTAGAAGACCTCTCTACTAAAAATTAATATTGAAAGTTACCCCAGCAAGCAAGGATAAAAGGGTGGTAGAGACGCAACAGAGGTTACATGTGGACTATCAGTTAAGGCTCCCACATGCTCATACTAAAGTATATTTAAGGAAATAAGGGATACAGATCACTAAGTTCAGCTCTTAAGGTGCTGAGTTCACAAGCAGGCTGCAGCCCCAACTTAAGCTCAGCATGATAGGATCCTTTTCTGGGAAAATGAACAGAGATTAATCTATTGCTTCCTCAGCCTTTATCCAAATTCTTTCTGTGTGAATTCAATTTGTTTCCTGACATTTACACATACACATACCAAACTATATTCCCCTTGCAGCCTATTTGATTATTTGTCTCCAGATAAAACAAGATATTTTCCATTTTTTTCTTTGGAGTTGTGAAGACAGAAGTTCAAGGTCTAAGGGGATTAAAGGCAGCATGGACCAGGGCACTCCAGCCAACTATAACCAGAAAAGTCTCAAGCTGTGTGCGAACTGTCAAAGCAAAAGAAACAAAGAGACTGTCAAAATCTGCCAGGAAAGTCCCTGCATTCCCAGCACATTCTCTATGCTGCGCTGATCAAAGGCAGAGCAGCACCATAATAATCCTGATACTGTCCATGGCTCAGGGTCTATCCTAAGTCCCTGCAGCGAGTGAGGTGACATGTCAGGGATACAGGGCATGTTCTGCTCCACCAAACAGGCTCTGTCCTGGCTAGCAGCCAGGAGGGGTTGAGAAAGAGTGATGATTCCAACTCATCAGAGTTGGAAAGACTGATGAGAAAGCTGCATGATTGCGACTTTGTCAGCTAAGCAAGGGCTACCTTACCCCTGCCCTGGCAAGTTAAAAAGGAAAGACAGAGGGTACAGACAGACAGGATTCTTCAGAACTTATTTGTAGCTTGAAAGTCCAGGCACATCTACTGCACTCAACAGACGCTGCCTTCAAAGCCTGGCATGCCAACAAACCACTAATGCGGAGCGGAGTTGGAGCACTCCTGGCCACTGGAAGTCACGAGGGTAAAAGCTGAGCTTGTTTGGTCACTCAGCCAGGAAAGGCCGTGTATCATGGAAATGCAGCACTCCCTACACACTGCTCAGTTCTGGGTCACCAAGCTCATCTCTACCCTGCCTCCCACACAAGAGCCAAAGCTTCCAGGGCAGTAAGGCAGTAAGTCAGCTGCTCTGACATTTCATGATTGTGCTTCCCCTTGGTGAGACACAAGCAGTTCTTTCCTTGGGTTATTTCCCTAGCAGGGTACATCTCCTGCAAATTACCATCTGTACCTCAAGGGAGAGATCACTGTCCTGGGTTAGAACTGGCTATCAACAAAGAGTCAAGAGATTTGTCAGATTGTGCTCTTCCCTCTCCAGATGAAGAGGGAAAACAACTTTTTATTTTTTTTAAACCTAGGCAAAATTAATTACAGTGAAAGTTTCTTAACTGAATCTTGAAAACTGTGGTTGCAACTTCCTAGGGGGATATGTCTTCTCTGGATGTCTCTCAGGCCTTCTGTCCACATTACCCACGCCCTGGGCCTCAGGCTGCCCTCAGGCATGAAAGGACAGAATAAAGCATCTTAACAGATTTATTCCCCCCACTACAAAACCTGAAAAGGCAGGAGGCTGTTTTAAACAGAGATTTGTAAGCCCTGAGTTGGACCAGCTGACCATTTAATCCCCTTACCCACCATCAGAAGGTGTAATAGTCAGAGTTGTGATCACTATACCTCTTGGGAAAGATTCACAGAAGCCATGGTGCCATGGCTCTAATGCCTCATTAAAGTCATCTGCATCCCATCTACAGAAGGCTTCTCGTCTTGGTTTTGTTCCAAAAAACCAAACCAAAACCAAATAACAACAAAAAAAACCAACAACAACAAAAAAGAAAACCCACGAACTGACCAGTGCTTTTAACCTGATTATAACTCACCCAATTTATGTCCCCAGCTTAAACAATTTACTCTAGCTTCAGCTGAACCTGTCTTACAAGTGGATGGGAGAAGAAGGAATGAGCTACATGCCAATCTCAAACAAAGCAACAGCAAATCAGTTTTTTGGTGGGTTACAAGAAAAACCATCGCTGTATTCTACTAGACTTCTGCTTTTCTTCACACTCAGAAAAAGAACCTGTGCAAAAAAGAGCAGCAGAGCAAACAAGATGCATCCAGATACATTTTTCAAGGCTCCTGATCACCTCTCAAGAGGTCTAAGGTGTGCCACAAAAAAGTGTGGATCCTGGCAGTATGGTTCACGTCATCATCCCCTGTTACCAGCACGCTTCAGTATTCAAGAGACCCTGGAACTGGAATCCACCAAGCAAGGCTTGGCACACAAACCCCAAGTGCTTTCTTTAAATTTCTGGCTTCCAAAATTAAAAAAAAAAAAACACAAACAAAACCAAACAAAACACAAAAAGCACCTCAAAACACACCCAAAAAAATTTCAAGGCCAAGGTTACAGACACAGGCATGTGCTAAGACAGGCGACTCCCAGCAGACACAGATGCCACTGACTGTCAGGGTCTCAGCATCGCCATGCTCAAGCACTTCCAGTGTCACAGGAATGAGTTTGAAGGCTGAGAAACAACTGGATTTTAATAACTTCAGATTCAAAGGTAAGTGTCATGCCCTCAGATAATTTGGAAACTAAAGAGCAGATTTACAAAACAAACCAGCATTCCCAATTTTAAGAGCTAAGCATGATAAATTGCCACATTCTGCTGAGACTTTTGATTTAAAGTAAGCCAAAATATCTCTTCCTCACTCTAAGTAAGGCCATATGTAATCTTAGATACAACTCCTAAAAGAAGTTTTCTTCTTTATTAAAAGTAATAACAATTTTTATATCAAAAAACATCCTGTTGAGAAAGGAATAAAGAGTTTTCAGAGGTTTTTCTTGACTTCTGAATGCTTGAAAAATATTATACAACTTTAAACAGAAAGTGAAGAAATTGAGGTTAGAAGTTTACTAATACAAATCTAGAAGCGCTTAAGGAGAAACCAGGCTCCAGGATCAGAACCTTTTTCATATCATTTCTTCTGAATGTCTCTTCTTATGGCACATCTCAATGCTCAAACTGTTGCTTTTGTGTCACCCAGGAATGTAACCCCGGGATCCAAATCCTGTAAGTGATACAGTTTTCAGCTGAGTCTTTTGCTAATTCTTTCACATCTAAAAATGAAAGGAAAAAGTGTTTATAAGCTGCACCAAAATTGATTTATTACTCTGTGCTCAGACTCACATTGAACAGGCTGCAGGGTGGAAAGGTTCAACTTGATCAAGTTGATTGAGTCAATTTACTAAACTTAAGGATTTACAAATTGAAGAAAAAAAAATTCTGAGCCCTATTTACCTGATATCACCCCATTCTCCCTGCCTTCCTTCCCTGCTCAGTAATCCAAACACCTTAAGTCTCCAAGAAAAGGGGAAAAAGGAGGGAGAATAAACCAAAAGATTAAGATCCAGCTTCATAGCAGAAGAGATCCCAATTATCTAGCTCCTAGGTGACACTTTGGTCTTTTTGGTATTGTTTTAGCCTGGACTTCTCTGCAAAAACAAGGTGTAGTCCTCCCCACAGACACGAGCTACCTTTATTTCCCGGACAAGTAAAAGCAGAACAGAGAAAGGTCAAGTAACCTGATGACAATAGAGACCCAGAACAGACGGTTCCAGCCAAGAAGCCTGTGCCCAGTCCATTACCGAGCAGCGAGGCCACAATCCCTGCATGCAGCTTCCCTGCTTGCAATCAGACAGCACCACAGACCACAATGCGGGGGGAGAAAATGATGCAACCCACAAGTTGTCCATCCTCCAAAATATTACTCATATCTGCCCCGGCACCAAATCATTCACTGTTCAGCTGAGAATCCCATGACCTGCCTTTTTCCAGATAATGAGTTTCTTCACCTACACTATTCCAGACCCCTGCCCTTTCCCCGCTTCTTCATGAAGCTGTTCCCTAACAAGCTGTACCCCACACCTCATAATAGCTGTTACTGGAAGAAGCCCTCAGTAGTTAAGTCTGTGGTTTCTACTTCCAGCTACAAATTAATGCACACAGGCACAAAGGCACACAATGACAAAGCATGTTCCTGCCCATTAACAGTGGCTGGAAAATACCAGCCTTTCTTGCCAAAGAGTTTCTGCTGCCTCAATTTTCATTCATTTCCGTGATTAAGGTTTCTTTCCTTTAAGAATCTTTCTATTCGCCTTTCTTGAAATTGAGTATCTCTCGGGGTCACTGCAGGGCATCATTTCATTTTAATTGCAAGCTCAACATCAATACTCAGCTCATATTTCAGCAGCTCTTGGTTTATCTCAGCTTCTTCCAAAGTGAGTGATAATACATTGCTGTGCAATGAGCTCACATGCAGACGTAATCCAGAGTTGAAGATTTCATCGAGATGCTTCCCTTAAAGTGCCCCTCCAGAACTTTCTGCCTGCTGGTGAATGGCACAGAGGGAAGACAGCTCAGAGCACAGCCAAGCTCCAAACATACTTCTCAGCATTAGATTAAAAGCTTCCTACTCCTTGTTTCCCTCAAGGGAAAGGAAAAGAAGTCACTTCTGTGGAAATCCCTGTGAGTGTGTAGTGGGCAAAGACATTCTAAACACTAACCTTGGTTGCTCAGTTCATGGCGAAAGGGTTTGAAAAATCAAAGGACAACTGTCAAAGCAGAGTTTTTGATGCCAGGATAAAGCAGGTGGATTTCACAGAGACCAGGTATCTCCGCATTAAAAAGCAGTTGCAGGCCAGATGGAGCCATTTGAAAGAGATAGCTGTACAGACCTGCCTCAGGTAAGTACTCTGATCTCAAGCAAGTTCCCAGCTACTGGACTCCCACCTTTGCTGGCCAGCTCGGCTCAGGTTGAGAGTGAACACAAAGACAACAGCCTCCCCCACCCACTGCTCAGCCCTTGCAGGGTATTCCCACTGGAGCAGCACCTCCAGATGACCAGAAGACAAGTGAGATTTCCAGTGTGGGTGGGTAAGATCACAAGTCTTAAAAGAAGCTGTCTTGATAAACTGGCATCAGAAGAACAGCAAGGAACAGAAGATAGATGTGTTTCACACTGAAAAAAAAAAAAAGGTCATGTACACGAGCATTAACCAATAGCTCAGGAGGAGAGAGGATGCACTGGAGCAGAAACAGTGCAATGAAATTAGGAGATAATTCCAATACAACCACTGGCAGCTGCTCTTGTCCTCTGCATTGCTGAGCAACTTTTATAAAAAAAAAAAAGAGAGATGGCAGAACCTCTGTTCTAGACTGGGAAAACAAAAAATAAGCAGTGAAGAATATTAAATTCTTTATGTGTGACAGCTTCCCCACCCCTCAAATAAGCTCATTTTGCTTACAGCTACTGGACATACAGAAGGTATTCGTTTTACAGAATTGGTCTAGTGATCCATGTTATTCATGAGGTCATACAAGAAAATTCACCAGATCCTCTCTGGTCTTAAAATACATTCAGCAGAGAACAATCTACCATTGATTTGATATTTGGAAACTAATGACCTAGTAGGCTCCTCCTTGCCACACCCCTAATCCCAACATCTAGTTTATGTAATTCAGTGGACAAAATCCACATTTCATTTTTTTATTTCAGGAGATTTCAAACAAATTCTTTAACTTTAACATTTCAGATTGTTAACCAAATGGAATAAATACACCCCTCTGCAACAGCAAGTAGAGAAAGAAGAGAGGAAGTCTCTGATTGCAGCCAGCAAGTTCTGCCTTGAATGGAAAGAATCTGAGGAAGACATTTTCCACAGATGTTCATGGAAAAACATTTCAGAGCACACTGCCACATTTCAAGCCTATTGTGGCAGGAAACACTGAAGTTTCACGAGTGAAGTCCCCAGTTCATATATGAAAAGCTTACATGCCCCTGCCATTCAGATAGATCACACTGCACAATGTGCACGCATGCTAAAAACACCTCTTTGAAACATCACTCAACTCAGAGAGATCTGGGAGAGAGTCAAACTGGAGAGAAGGATTTCCAATCCTAGCAAGCCTCACCATCTCCCATCAAAGGAGAATCAATAAAAACAACTGAGAAAGAAATTCCTCCTAGGACTAAAAGCTTCATGTAAAACCCTTTAAGGGTTTCCTTCTGCTGAAAATGCTGCTTCTGTATTGATCACCTTCCCACTTCAACCCCCATGATGCAAGCTGAAAACGCTGTCTAAGTCTGAGACTTCAAAGTAGGGAGACCAGAATACCTTCTATTTTTCAAAATTATACTGCCTTGTTATACTCCTGTCCAGCAGTTACAGCTAAGCTGTGTTTCTGTTACACTTTGAGAACCCCACAAATCAGTGTAACTGACTCATTAAGTTTTCCTATCAGGGACAAACACAGTCATAAGTTATTCACCACACCCCATCCTCCCTGTAACTCAGGATTTAGTAGAGTGGTGCTTCCAAGAAATTAAAACAGATTGAAAAGCTGCATGCCCTTCTTTTTTCTGCATCTTCCCTTCCGGTATCTTCCCTCCAATTTTGGGGAGCTTCTTATTCTCCCTGGAAACAACTACCTCCCTCAGCAGTTCTGCTTTTCACCATGCCCATTAGGGAAAATCTGGCACCAACTTCTTTTTCTAAAGAACAAGTTTGACAGCTGCCTGTGCCACAGGATGCAAGGGAAGGGTGTGATATCTGAGCTGCGCTTTTATAGCTGCTCCACAACTCTGCCATTTACCTCTGGCTCCCTGAGTCAGTCTCAGTTTGCATCACAGACCTCAGCAAACAAAACCAGAGTAACACACCCACAAAACATCATCTGTATTGTATACTTATATTTCAAATAATTCTCCAAATAATAACTCCACAGTTAGTCCATTGTTCTCATCATGCCCAGAGGTGAAAGTTCGGCAGGGATATCTGAGTAACAACTGAAGGATCCAAAGTTCATCCATCAATTAAAGAAAATTGAAGGTATTTCATGACACATTTTGCTACATGTCAAGATTATTTTGGGAAATAGCTCTCCAGTAAATTGTGCCTGGGACCTCATTTCCTTCTTCATTCTTTTGCAAAGAACGAAGGGCTGACAGGGCTTCAGGACCATTCCCTTGCCCTGTTCCAGCCCTGCTGCTGGAATTCACACATTCCCAGGACACTTCTACATGCTGCCTCCCTTTCTTCACTCCACGCTCCAGAAATCCTATCTGGGTGAAGGGGCTGGGAGTACAGACCGACAGCAAAGAGAAGTCAAGAGTACAACACGCACGCTTCCCTCCCTTGCATAGTTCTCAGTTTTCCCTCTGAACCATGGGTATCAATAGCATCCCACCAAACCTTTTGGATAGCAGTTCAAAGTGCCACAAGACAAGCAATGTTGGGAGAGGCACTAACCACACCACTTGTGTGCAGGAAAGCCTCCACACATAAAAGCTTGGAGGGGGAGAGTGGGGTTTTGGACAGATTTGATTATTGCTGGTTTCTTTTATCACCCTTTTGCAAATGCTGCTCTCCCACTGTGTCTGACCCTCTGGGGTAAGACAAAAGTAATAAGGCTAAAACTGTAGCCCATTAAACCATCCTGAGAAAGACAACAAATCTAGAACAACATTCATCTCTGACAACAGTGCTCTGAGAGGCACTCTGAACGTAAGCAACTAACAGATTATTTTCAGGACAGTAAATTACCACAAAACTAAACAAAAATTACCTAGACCTGAACGAAGCATTGAGCTGAGTCAACCTCCTCTTTCTGGCCAGATTAGATCAAGCTGCATCTTTGTATCAGGATGCTACATTTCACAGCTTCTCACAAAGTGATATCCTTATTTCCAGTCTGTCCCCCTACACTCAGCCCTTGTCCTTTTCCCAGTGTGCCTAGTATAAGGAAGTCCACTTGTTAGAAATCACCTCATATAGAACAATTATCTTAGTTATGGATGCAACCAGAAGTCAGGCTGCTCTTGCCTAGTCACAGACACTTCTAAACATCCTGCAGCCTGCCACTATAAGCACAATGAGAGCACGAAGAACAAGGGATGAGAGAAAAGACCTGCTTCCAAGTTGTGCCTGTGAACAGCAACGGGGAAGTGCAGAAGGTTTGCAGTAAAGTAGCTAACTAAAGAGCTCCAACACAGGAAGCACCTTTGGGCTATGTATGGGCTATAAAACTCCTCAAGAAGTCATCAGCTTGGTTTCAAATCATGGAGATGAGCCCTTCACTCATAAGTGCATCACTGTTATAAAAACAACTCCCATGGCACTTCCTAGCAATATAGTATGATAGGAAGTCAGTGTTAACATGCATCTCTGATGATCCAAATCAATGCTGTCCCTCTCTCTCCCCCAACAATATATCAGCTCAGGCATGTTTCTCTAGAAATATCTCAACAGGCAGGCTTTTATGTTAGAGCTGAAGGTAAGGGTTTCAGCAAGCAACTGAGGGACAGGATGTCTGTCTGGGTACTGAAATTCATCCCAATTTGTGGAGCTTTGTAGTCCAGCCACAAGGGACCTCCTAAGGTCTTCCAGCAGCAGGATGCACTTGCTGAGATGGCTGAAATGTTACCTTGACCTGACCATTTTCTGCAATTACATCAACAGCGAGGTGTGCTCAGGGAATTTAATGGTATGCTAATAGGGTCTATTTTGGAACAGAAATCCAGTTTATATTAATGTTCTTCCAGAGCAGCCACTACTAACAGCAATCTAGTGATACAACTGGAAAATGCAGCTTCATACTGAGAACCAGCTCTGAGCCTGCAGGACCATAAAAGCTGCATTAGTAAAGAAAAACCCAGGGGTTATGATTACAGCCAATTCATTAAACATCTTTCTGTAAACAATCAATAGCACAAAGGACAGAAGTACCACCAAAGGAGACAGGCACAGCTCTCAGCCATCACACCATTTGTTCCAAAGAGTAGGCATTTCCGAGAGATGGGGAAATCAGTGCGAAAGTGTCACAGAACTCTTTCCTTTTCTGGCTTAAAACACTCAGCTGCCAGATTCTGGATACCAACCTGACGTCTGGAAGTCTATCTGGATAGGGTTGGACAAGCCATTCACTGCTTCGCGCCACATGCCACCACCCCCCGGAGACCAGGCGGTCACCACGCAGCGGTACAGCCCAGCATCGGAGATCTGGGTCTGGTACATCCGGTAGCGGAACTCGTTCTCCTGGACCTTCTCCAGGACCACGCCGTCCACACGCGTCTGGTCCGTCCAGTCTTCCAGCCGCACCACTGAGTCCTGGTTCAAGGAGATGATGCGGGTGGTTCCGTTGGGATTCGACTGATCCGTCAGCGGCTTCTCAGCCGTGATGAGGACAGAGTAGCGCGGCGTCTTGATGTTCTTTGAAGACACTTTGCATGTCATCTCAAAGGTGTGGCCTGCTACAAAGAATGGCTTCAATTTCACCGCCTCCACTGTGAGCGTGTAATCTGAAGAGGGAGGGAAATAAGCAGCAAGAGAGGGGGTTAATAAGTAGGTAGGGATGTCTCTGCAGCACCTTTCAACCTGGAAGATTACAAACAGGCAAAGTTCTTTTTTTGGAGGAACAAATCCCAGCACATTTATCTAAACACACACGGACATCCCAGAATGCTACTCAGCAGTGCGCGCACACACACCAGTACACAACAGTTTGGGTCAAGAGGTAAGAATTCAAATGAACACCAAATACTGAACAGGTAACGCAGTACACAGGTCATAGTGTGACAGGACCTTCAGCATTATTTTACTCAGGAGTAAAGATATTAGACAAGATTCAGAGTCCCAGTCTTTCACTGGATCTGCAAGAGCACCCTCAGTGACAGGGCACAAGAACACTGCTGAGGTGCTCATGGCTAGTGACAGAAGCTGCCACTGACTGAATTAGCAGCACTTCGTGTAGCATCCTTTATTTCCCTTGAAAATCCACCCTAACAGCAATGCAGACACATTCAGCTGAAAACATATGACAAAAGCTGGTGATAACGGAAGTCTCCATCCCCAGAATCCCCATACACACAGCTCCATGTTGAAGGAGTTAATCACACCTCTGCCTCCACATTTCTTTCTTCCCCCCCCCGCACCCTATTACTTCTCATGTGTACAAACCTACCAGAAGCCTTGACGTTTACCAACAGCCCATCTGACATCAAGAATGCCAGCACCACTTATTGTTCAGTTTCCTCCCATTTCTTCTCCACTCTCTGCTGGCTCCTCAATCCCAAGAATCCCTTAATTACAGGGTTTGGGATAATTATACACCTAAGAGCTCAGCCCCAAGACATACAAAATGCAAGCTCACAGTGAGAAACTGAGAAAATGAGGAATGACTCAAATCAGAATCAGATAAAAGGAAAGGGAGTTGCTGATTTCCTGGCATTGTGATGAAGAGACACCCTGCACATCCAGATTCTTCCTAAGGAAGGGAGGGTTGGGACAGAATACATAGAAGTACCAGTACTGGAAAAATACAACCAATCCATCTTTCTGGACTTATTTTGTTGCACCCTACTCTCTCTTCCCCCTTTATAAAAAAAACAAATGTAGACCCATTAAAAAAATATGCAGATCATCCTCATGCAAGGTGAAACTTCTCAGGAAGAGGGAAATAAGCAATAGTGAGATTGTAACACATTTCCCAAAACTGAACTAAGTGCGGTAATATTTATGTCCTCCCCACAAGAGCAACAAGATACTTGTCAAGATTACATTTTGCAGTGTTTTGCCTTCAAGCAGCAGTTTTCACAATGAGTAAACACAGCCCACAAGATGAGAAACCTGGTATGACAACTTTAAATCAGTACTGTATAAAGCAGATCACAGTGCAAAGCCATATAAAGAAACAGCAGGAGCGGCGAAGGCTGAGATGCTTCTAGTGGTCTAGCTGAGCACAGAATTACTTGATACTCCACACCAAACCCCCCCTCACACTTCCACCCACTAAGCAAGTGATAATACAAGAGTTGCATATTTAGGTGCTCAGGGTACAATCACAACTGAAGTTGTACAGAGTCATTCTCCAGTCCCTTGTGAGAGAACTCATACATATATACATATGACTCTAGACTTCAAATTCATTTTTTCCTCATTCTGTGTCCATGAGATTCTGACATTACTTTCTTCGTAAGGTTGTAGCATTTAGGAGACCAGCACAAATCAGCTTCTCACCTATTTTAGGAATGTAGAAGACAATTACACTTCTCCCCAGAAGCAGAAGCACAAACAGCCAGCCATACCTCTCTGGCACATATTGCTGCTTTCTAGGCCTTATGAGCAGGCTGTGGACAAAAATCCATCCTGATGTAAACATTCTTTACATTGTTGATCTTCATGTCAGAGCACTGGGTCCTAGATACCAGAAAAGAAATCTTGCATTTGGTCTCTCATATGTGTGTTTAAGACAAAATACCTTCACGGGTTCAGAGCAGTACAGATACAGTTGAGATAACTCTCCCTACTACCTGATCTTCAAATGCCTTAACTATTCCCTAAGCCACAGGTCAGGTAGTAGTACAAATGGCAGTGTCTTGGTCTCTTCAAGGATAGAGCAAATTTTGTTCCTAGACATTCTGTGTTGCCTTTCCATTTGAGGGCAATAGCAAGTGCTTCTACCAAGTATTTCTGCTGAAGAAAAAGAAGAAAGGAGTGGTGGTAGCATGTGACAGCAGAAGTGCCATCTGTAGAGTTTGTGGTGGAGAACATCTGAGGCCCAGAGACAAAGCTGAAGAACAGTGGTAGAATTCAAATGGTTTAGAACTTAGGATACCGAGCGCAGAACAAGGAGATGTGCTCCTATGAAAGCCCTTTCAAAGGATATTTCTACCTTTCAAAACTGACAAGATCCCTACGCTGGATGAACACAGAAGGCAGAGGCACCTCCTCTTATATTAGACCGTAAGAAATGCAGACCAGAATAGAGAAGGGGACACAAAAACCAGCTCATACAAGCAGTGAATGTTTCCTACTGCAAGAAAGTAGGAAACAAAAAATAAAATCAAAGGAACATTTTTGAATATGCAATAGTTTTAGAGACCTGCATATGTAGGCAACAGCAATCAAAAAAAAAAAAATGCCCTGCATCCTCTCAACTGCAAAAGCCTGCATCACTGTTCCTAACAATATGATTTTCTGCCAAAATTGTTCTTCAGTAGGAGCAGATAAAGTGTCATTAGCACTCCTTCACCACCACCCCTCCCCGAAAAAAAAACACATGTAGTTGTCTCTGTAAGAGTGCACAGTATGAGTAAGAGGGCAGACCAAAGACTTGGCACATAGCTTAGAAATAATAGTAATATGCATGGAAAATTAAGTGGGAAAGGAAAGTTTCTCCATGTTTCCTATGTTAACAGAAATTACTCATCAGATCTTTTAGCATAAGATGGGCCAGAGAGGTCAAACCAACATTTCCTTCCAAGAACTACAGTCTGAGGTCTCATTTCTAATCTTTTGAGGATTGCCAAGGGAGCAAAGTCTGTCTTGACCGCTACTCCACACTCTTGTCTCTCTGCACACATGCCTGCAATCCCATGTGGAGTCTCATCTTCTTGTAAAACTCCATGAATGAAAAGCCACAATAAAACGCACCCTGGACACTTGTATACAGGAGGCTACGATCTGCAGAGTTTGTGTTGGAAAGTGGTAGGGGGAAGAGATTGTAAGTAAACCCTACCCAAAGCTTATAACCCATTTGGGTACTACTCCAAGACAGAGGGTTAGCAGCAGAAGAAACCGTAGCCAAGTGACTCAAATAAAATTTGAGTAAACTGTACTTTGGAGCCTGGCAATGCAAGCTTCTGCCTTCCATCACTGGCCAGTCCAAGCGGTTAAGCCACACTGTAATTCTTCTATTGCTCTTCTACCACAAAGGGCATGCTCAGCTTCAAGAGCACTTCCTGGGTAGTGACCAGAAAGACTTTTCACCAAATCTAAGAACAAGGGCAAGGAGACTTGAAAAAAACAGCACCTTCCCTGCACACCACTGACTCAATTTGGAAAAGCAGAATGATGGCCCTGGCTAACAGTAACCTCAGAGCCTAATGGCACTGCTTTAGGCTGCTGACAAGACATCTCAATATTCATAAAGGCTTCTTCATCCCCCAGTGCACTAACTAGATTGCAAGTACAGGGAACGCAACAGACATTAAGGTAATGACAGCTGTGCCTGCGTAGGAGGAGGTGGCTGTACAACACCCTGAGGTACAATTGTGGCCCCAGCAGCTCCCATACCAGGAGTGCTGGAAGTGTGGCAGGCACACAGAGCCTGCACTGCAGGGTGGCACGTGTACATGCCACACAGGGCTGCACACACCAGCCCTCCCCTCACCGTCCTGCTCCCCTGCCAAGTGCAGAGCACAAACACTGCCCCTCACACAGCCAGGCATGAGGAGCCCAGCCAGCCCCAACTGGGAATGGTTCACCAAACCAAAGGCACTTTCTCCTTCCTGCACCCAAACTGGCACACACACCCAGCAGCGTGGGGCCATGGCAGTGGGAATTTCTTTGCTCAGGAGGAACTGAGCAAATACTGTCTGCATTACACAGTGCCTATTGTATGTCAGCAGTGATAAAGGAAAGTGGGTGGCAGAAATATTATCTGTTCTCTGTTCGCAGGACTGTCTGAAAGATTAAGATGCCCTTGCTCCCAATTAAGTGTGATGGGAGGGCCTGGGCAAACATTTAGGACAAGTAACGTTATGTTAATTATAATTATTTTGTAAATTAAAGACAGGAGTATTAACAAAGCCCCAAATAATAACACCTTTGGGATTTGGAATTTCAATTAAAAGATAATGTTCTCTTTCGCAAAGTACTCCATGCAGATTCAAAGTTGACAACACTGGTTTAGGGAAAAAGCATTGATTTCACGTTTCACTGCAAAGAGTAGCTGTGTTCTAAATGTAGGCAGTACTCACAATCAAATTAATAAATAAAATTACCTTTTTAACTGTCAGACTTTTTCTGGGTTGAAAATAATTTACAGAGCCAGTCAAAAAGGTTTTCTCCCTTCCTTTACCCCTTTTACCGATTGGAATTTGAACTCTAAATAAGCAAAAAATAAGAATACAACTGATGTATTTCATTTTTGATGTGAGAGACACACTTCCTTTGTCACCTTGGCAGGGGAGAAGTGGAAGAAACGTATCAAGCAGACTATGTCAAAACCAAGGGTGATCTCTGATAGCAATTGGCTGCATTTGCAAAGCTGAGTAAGCAGAAAGACACGTGAGCACTATTGGTCCCCCACAGAACAAAACAGAAAACAAAGACAATAAAACCCCAAGTTAAAATGGGCAAATATACAAACACAAAAAAAGGATTCTTGACATCTTCACATGATGTTTACATTTCAAGCAAAGAATTCTTTATCCTCAGTCAACCTCTGTGTTGATTGGTCCATAGACACATCATAAAACCATTTCCCCTTTCTCAAGAACTCAGAACAACCTTTTTCAAAGTGGGATTTCTCCAAAGTCCTCCCCCTCCTCGAGCACTGCTCTAAAGTTAACACAGAAGATGCAAGTAATGAAATAAATGGAAGAAAAGTCTTTATGTAGGCATAACCTATCCTTCCTATGCCCAGGAAAAGGCTAAGTTCTGTTCTCTCCTTAGGCAAACATGTGAGAGCCTGGCTGCTGGCTTTTATAAGCACTGGGAGCAGTTAGGGACTCAAATCATCAGAGACACTTGTCAAAACAACAGCCAGAGAGCAAAGGCAGCAGCAGATTAACTCCTTCATAGTTGCTGGCTAGAGCACTAGGCTCACAGTTGAGTCTGAAGCTCACAGGAACAGGGCATGGCAAGGGACAGGGCACACAGAGAGAGGCATCTGGGGCTACACTGCTGAAGGGGGGAGAGATTGAGAGGGTGGGAGGGAAGAAGGAGAGATAAAGCCTATGTACTGCCCTCCCCACATTATATACACATGGCATGCTTTTTCAGGAAGAGAACATTTTTGTAGGAGAGCTCGCTTTCACATAATAAATTCCCCAACTCCAAGTTTTGCCAGCAAAATGTACTTTTCAGCACAGGGACTATAACATTCACATTTGTGCTGCAAAATTAGCAGAGTTTTTGGAATAAAACCAGAAACATGGGAATGTTCACACCTGTCACGGTTTGTTTTCCCTCAGAAATGTCAACACAGGCTGAGGCTTTTCAGCTCCAGCTGGTCTCTGGCTGCTCCGAAGGCGATGATCCATTACACATGCATGCACGTACACACACTCTCCGTGTTGTGGCATAACACTGAACTAATTGTGACCAGCACTTAGCATTAATGAGAGATCTCATTCCTGCTGGAGAAGCCAGTTTCAGGGGAAAAGAAAAAGTAAAAGTGACCTTTTCTTGGACCACACGCTTGGTCTGGGGATAAAGGGAGCACTGAGCAGGCAGCCCCACCATTTCCCTCTCCACTGAAGCAGAGTCACAGCAGAAGGTCTCCAATTTGCTGTTCAGGGATTTTTTCTAAACAACTTTAAAATTATTTCAAACTGCTTGTTTCTGAAATATAGTTCTCTGCCTGTGGATGCCTAAGTTAGACTGTTAGATCTATCAAGATAAATGCAGCTTAGCTAAGCACAGATTTTTGCCGAAGATGTTACATCCTAGGTTATCCCAGTCCTTCTGATCCTATCCAGCAGACTTCTCTTGCATGACTTCACACAGTGTCACTCTACAGGACATCCAGGATACACAGGCCCATTTTAAAACCAGCATTAAGCAATTCGGGTAATTAGGATTCTAAAAAATGCTCCCACTACACCCATGAACTTCCTCAGAAGTGCCTTCTAAATGTGAGCTTGTAGGAGAGAAAAACAAAATCTCAACTCTCAAACTGGCAGACATAGAAGACAAAGTGACATTCCTCTTTTCACCTCAATACAATCTTGTTGTTAGCAGCAAGATGCACCCTAAAGAGACCAAAATACTCAAAGCCATAAAGGGGGCAATCACCACAGCAACACTGCTGGATGCCATCCCTGCCACTTCCAGCCCAGCTCCTGGACATCTCAGCAGGTTGATGGATTTATCCCTTCTTTGCAGTTCCCTTCCAAACTGTTGCATAAAACTGGTGAGTGCTGTGTAGTTACTTCCTTCCCTCCACAAATCAGAGGCCTTTCCATAAGGTGACAGTGGTTTTTTCATTTTCGTAACACAAAACACCATTTCCAAAGCCCATCAGCAAGCCTTCAGGCTGACAAGCTTACTTAAGAGAAAACTACCTCAGCCACCCAGACCTTTCACTGAATTGGTGTTAAGTCCCTACCTTGTGTAGCCCAGAAAATGTTGACAGGTGCAGAAGTCACATCTTTGCTCTTTACCCAGCTGTTGTTGCGGTGCCTGCTCCACGCAGAGATGACACAGAAGTAATCCCCCCTGTCGCTCTCTGAAGTCCACTGGATTCGCAAACTGAAGGTGTTGACAGACTTTTTAGAGAAGATTATTTCCCCATTCTGAATCCGCTCTCTGCTCCTGTCCCCAGGTAGCAGAGTCCAGTCTGCGTCCATCGTGGCCAGGAGTTCATCTGTCACCGCGTCATCACTGGGCAGGCGCTGCCTGTAGTACCAGGAGACTGTGAAGCGGAGGTTTGCCTCGGTGTCCTGCGCGTTTGTGATCCTGCAGTTGAGCTCTGTGGGGTCATCTGAAAACTTGGGTGTTTTAGATGCATTCAGGAACACATCATAGTCTGGCTCTGAAGGAGAAGAAACCCAGGAAATAAAAAAGAAGTTAGAAGCCACAAGCAGAAGAGAAAATGCTAGAACTTATTAAAAGTTATGCTAACTTCTGACATCCAGTCAGAAGCACCTGAGCTAGAAGCCAAGTGCCAGAATAGACATTTTTCCTACAAGACCTGGGAATCTGGACTACGGTTCTCAGACTTGCACCAGCCTGACACAGGTCTCCCCAGGCTTGCATTTCCAAACAAGACCTTCCATTTCATATGTCTAAGTCAGACCATCTCAGAAAAATCAAGACTAAGAGATCTTGCTGAGCAAGATAAATCCCTCCTTTAGGCCTGGCCCCAAGAACCCACCATGGTGGGCTCAGGTTTGTCCCAGCCAGTCACTTTTTGCACCTCTTCAAATGTCTGGGGCAGCCTGCAGCACAACAGTGCTTATCCTCCAGCTCTGGACTAACGAGAGACATCCCATTTTCCCAGTATCTCTTCAGGATAAGAGGCCATCTTCCCACCATGAATTGCTTTCTTTTCCACATTTAACCATCACCTCATATCTCTATACTACAGTCTGAGAAAGTTAAAAGATCACCCCAAAGAAACCCATTTTACCCACCCAGACACCAAAACCAAAGGATGTGGATACCACTGGCCACAGGCAGCACCAACAGCAGTGCACAGTGAATTTCAGTGGTCAGCATAATAAATAGGTTAATAAATACTAACTAGGTTAAGAGTCAAAGACAAGTAGATCAGAAAAGCTTCATAGTCCAAACATGTTGTACAGTTATGAGGCTGGAATATCTCAGGCTTGAAAATGAGTGCTGGAAATTCACGGGTTAAGAATGGGGCTGCTGTATTTAAATCTGAAATAGCTGGCTGTCCAAAGCCTACAAGCGATAAGGGAGCTGCATGACTATTTTCTCTCAGACTACAGAGATAGTAAAGGAAAAAGATTATAGCAAGAACCTCACACCACAAAGGAAATACATATTTATTTACTAGTATTAGAATATTTTTGTCTTGCTGTCTACTATAATTCAGAAAAATTACTAGCTTTCCAACTGTTCGACCAATACCCATCACAAGGCTTTTACACTGTAACTGCATTCAGTGTTCTGTATTTATTTCCTGCTTTTATGTTTTTCTTGGCATTTTGCCCTCCCAGAAACAATTAACTGAAGCTATAATTGGGACAGGGAAGGCAATCCAAGGCTAAAACTTAGGCCTAGCTTACCAGTGAGCCAAGATAATAAAGCATCTTAATAGAACTGCTGTGCAAACTGTTGTGTGCATAGGCACTTTTGGAGTTCAGATGCAAAAGATAAAAACAATTGTATCCAGAAAGCTGAGCTGCTGCTATGTCAGCTTGCAGAGAAGATCTCTCACTATTGTTATGCATGCGGTGCCCTTGCATTTAGCAAGAACAAGGGCATCCACACGCACCAGACCCCAGAGAACCTGGTGATACTGATGGTGAGTTTCTGCAGCATTAGGCAACACAAAAGCATAAAAGTACTGCTCACCTAAGTCTACAGTACCTACTACCAGTGAGCACGTGGATTTCTGCACATTTTCTGCATAAGTAAGGCAAAATAAAAAGAAAATGCACAGAATTCTGCTGCAGTCAAAGCACAGACTATTAACGGAGACCAAACCCCACTTCTGGTGTGAGCCCCCACAGATCCTACAGCTACACTACTTTTCCCTTCTCATTCACAAAAGACTAGTTTACTGCAGGGCCTCATGATATATTGCTCACACTCCGCAATTCTCTTATCTTTCCCCGATGTCTCCCCTTCCCCCTCCAAAAAGAAGGCATTCAGGACCAACTCTTGTTTTCCCAGAAACAAAGACTATGAAAGCAGAAACTCTTCTCTAGACAGGAACACAAGAAGGAAAAAACTGCAAGAAACTCGAGTTCTTAGAAAAATCTCTTCAGGTTTGTTTTATTTGCAGGCAGAGGAAGGACAGCCAAGAGGAGAGTTTTCCCTTTGACAGTACCACTCCAGCTAGGCACTTCACCCTGACAGACACTCAAACAGAGGATTTAAAAAGAATAAAAGGCTGGCTGGATAAACCTCATTCCTCCACTCTGTCAGTTGTCAAAGAACAGCCTCAACTGACAGTTCAACGACTTAATACTCCAGCAGCTCTTAACTTCCATTACGGAGGAAGAGTTGGTGAATTCTGTATGCAGACGAAAACCTCGATTGCCGAAAATTTATTCTACTTTCCCTAGCAACCAAACATCTGCTGAAGAGTAGATTTTATTCTCTCCTGTTCCCAAATAATGCCAACTTGAAATAGAAAGAGTGAGGAATAGTCCTACAGGTACAGGCACTATGAGAGAATACACGAGCACGCAGTGCACCTGTACACGAATGAACACACATGCAAGTGGGGGAAGGAGGGAACACTCACAAGTTGAATGTACAATTTGAATGGTTGAATGAGGACAGGAAATTAAGACATTCATCACTTGTGCACTTCTAGCACGTTACAAGTGTACTTGGAAACAGCCACGGCTCAACTGCTCTGCACAATGCTACAATGCAACATTTAAAGTCACTGTCGGTGGGATTTAACCTTATGGCACAGCTATTTATAGCTGAAAAACAGGCTCTCTATATGCTGGCCTCCTTCAGTACTTTTATGTTGGAGGAGCTCTGCCTTTGTAACTGGACAGTACTATCAGTTTCTCATGACAAGAGGATCTGAAAGGGTACACTGAGAAGGTTTGGGCTTGAATACTTGCATCCAGTCAAAGCTGGGAACACCACCAAGTGCTACAGCTCTGCCAGTTCTGCCTCCAGCTCACATCTAGGTGAGAAATATATCTATTTTATGTGAGAGAGAAAGATAATCTATGTATATATTATACACACAAAAAAGAGAGAAACTTGTGCAGGAGAGATTCCACAAGCTCCTCTCCCTTTTCTGACTGAGTGGCAACATTACCCATGAAGTCTGAAAGCAGAATCACTCACCTAACGCTGTCACTACCACACTGACTGGTGCAGATGTCCTCTCCACCACCTTGTGCCAGCTCCCATTGTGCAGGGGTACCCAGATAGCTGCTTCACAGAAGTAGTAGCCAGAGTCTTCCACATCTACATCCCGCACCAACAGGCGATAGGAGTTCCTGTCTACATGGCTCAGGCTGATCAGAGTTGAATCACTGACAACAGAATCACGGTCCATGCTCAGCAAAAGCTGAGCATCTGACAAGGTATCATCAGGTGATGCAGAAAAATACCACATCACCTCTGCCTGGAAAATACCACTCCTGTCTGTTGTGATGTTGCATGTAAGATCCAGGGAGTCTCTTTCAGTCACAGACACATTGCTTGTTGAGATGACCACATCTAGAGCTTAGAAAAAGAGACAAAAATTCAAACAGAAAATATTTTTTTATTTGTTATTTGCAATAAAAGGAATCCACTGTAAGTCATCCAGGACTTCACATTCTGCAACTTGAGCTTCTGAAGCAGCTCAGTAGCCTTACCTTAAAATGCCTGTTGGATATTGAACCAAGTGATCTATTACAAGGGAAATACACATTATCAGTCAAACAAGGGATGTGTGATTAGGGCAGGGAAGAGAAAAGGAGGGAGAATAGCATTTTTGTAGCTCAACAGTAACTGGTCAATGAAGGCTTTGTCCCAGTCACAGACCACATGTCACCGTCACACAGCAGGAAAAGGTGTACAGGATTTTCCATTCCCACAGGAGGTCAAAGTGTTTGGGAACTCTCTCTCAGAAGAGAAAGCATCCACAGAAATCACTAGGACTACATTAGAATTCAAGTTGGTTTCTGATGACATGTTTTTGAGCTCCTCTAACAGAACAGATTTAGATGAGAAGCAGTGATGGCCACATGCTGGAGTCCTGACTGACCTCAGGTGTGTTGCAGAAACATGAAATGGAAGCAAACAGAAGGCAGCAGTAACTCCCTATACTCCTGACACTTCCACTTACTGCTCTGACAACGCACACTGGGGACTTTAAAGCAACACCAACAGCTACTCAAAACACATTTAACAATCTCCTCCACTGGCTAGTGAATATTTTTAATATACATAGCACATATGGTCATAGTCAGCATTCAAACAGGACCTTCTGCATTCTGTAGTTTTCCAAGCTGGTCACAGCTTTGTTAAAAGAAAACCAAGGAATCACAGTGTCAAGGTCAGGCATAGAGAAGCTGGCCTTAGTTACTGGTGAGAGGTGAACCGGCAGCACTGTGTGTATTCATTTGTAAAAGTCAGTGCAAATCATTCACCCAGTTACCTGCCTACCACATGTCTTCACTTGCTCATTCCCCTCATTCCACATTGCCTCACGATTAGATCTGGATCTCAGTGCAGCACCGTTCCCACACTGTGCAATGCAGCTGCTCTTACAAGTCTCCACTGACGCCAGTGGACAGGGCTGCTACAGCAGTGGCTCTTCTCAGCAGATCTACAACTAAGACCATGAATAAGAACACAGACACCTGCTTTATAAAGCCAGCTATGGCTCTGCTGCAGGTTAGTGGTTTCTATGTAAAACCATGTTCTACTGTATAACAGTTACCCATCTGTAAAAACTTCCTGGGATTACCATCTGGAATGAGAGACAACAAGAGAGACAAGTCTAGAGCCAAACTGAGCAGTCAGAGCTATATTGCCAGTAAAACCAAGCAACGCTCATCTCACTCCTCACCACCTGATAACACAGAGCAGTCAAACTGAACAGAGGGTAGCAACCCTATCTGAGTGGTAAAACTAAGTCCAGATGAATATCTCACTGGGACTTGCCTCACTGTCTTATCATGGGATTGGAATCAGTAGGAAAGTCTAGATAATTTAACAGACTAATAACCAGAATACAAAATAAGATTCATCTGCAAGGTTAAGAGCAGTGTTTCTCCAAGGAACATTTCTTCTTCATGAAATAGTGATGGGCATTCAGAACCTGGCAGAATATGTACACAGAGGGACTTCAAGAGAGTTTACCCATAGGTGTATAACCATTTCCAACTCAAGTTCATTTTGGCATGCAAGTGCAGAGATTTCAGATGTCAGCACAAGATTCTCTCCAAGTCCTACTGCAGGATGTTTATACAACATTTTGCTGGAGAATAACCTATCCCATTTAGCACAACTTTGAAAAAGACTTCACGCCCCTAACAAAGTGCCAATGCTGCCAATGACTGAGCTAAAAGTGAAGGCAAAAAAGCTCTTAAGAAAAACAAACCACAAAACAAACAAAATCTCCCACAAACAAACAAAACCACACACCCAAACCACATCAAAAAACCTGTAATACTACTGCTCATGGCCACCCTCACCCTGTTTACAGCCACTGATTAAACCCCACTTGCTTAAACTAAACTCTCCAAAAGTGCGACAGAACACAGAATTACACCTCTTAATTAGACAAATTCTGGCTCAGCAGAGAGCACCTGCAAGTTTTACTATGCAACAGACACCCTGAAAAAGAGGGAGCAGATTAATCCTGTCAGATTTCACAGGCTAACTCCCACCAGGATACTAAAACTACATCCAAATGAGCTAGCCAAAAACCCCCATAGTTTTGGGTTCTCCCTATAGTGATTAAAGGATTACAAAAATGAAGAGATACCCTTACTGTCTGAATACCTCTAAAACACCATGATAATCTCATATTTCTGAGGGACCATCATTGCCTGTTGTTCCACCTATTGAGTGATAAGATGCATCACCCCCGCTCTCCCTCCTCCAACTAGCAATGATAATGCTAATGCAATTAAGTGCTTAGTGCATCTCATCCTGAAATCTGTATGGGCAGGGATGTCTGGATATCCTTGCACAGCACTGTTTTTGTCTCCTTAGTCAAGCATGCAATGATGTGTTTAACAGAACCATTATTGTCCTAGACCCCTGCTAACACAGTAGAGCAATAAGACCAGTGATCCAGTGTCAGTGATAAAAATCCACTGAATAATTTGTCCTGTTAAATTATCACTGCCTTCCTCCTTTCTCTTGATATGCTATTTTAATAAACATCATACAGAAGAGCTTCAAATCTCTCACTGAATCACAAGCCACATTCACAGGGGAAGTGCAGTTGTTAAGTGCCAGGGGAAAACCCTATATTAAGAAGAGAACAGAAAGAAGATTTGGGGTGCTCAGCGATTAAAGATAATGCTTGTTTAAGAAATATTAAACCCAGGAGCCATCTAAAGTGAACTAAGGATAAAATTTTGGTCTAGGCATCTAAGAGGTTCCAGGCAATCCTTCCATGCCATCAATTCCCCAAAATAAAAGCTAGAAAAATTATGCCAAACATTTTCTGTTAACTCAGACAGCCCCTTCTAGGTTCTCCTAGAAAGTATCCTCACTTCCTCCAGCTCACCCAACTTCTGCTCTCAAAGCATCACAGGACGGACGCAGCACTGCGGTGACCCAGCCCATCAGTAACACTCACCCGTCCGCTGGATGGACACGCTCGCTATCTCCACGCTCTTCTCCTGGATCCTCTGCCACGAGCCATCGGTCCCTCTCACCCACTCGCTCACAAGACACCTGTAGGCCCCCCCATCCGCCGAGGAAGCCTGGGACACAGACAGCCGATACGTGTCGTTCGCCCCCGTGTCCAAGCGGATATCTCCATTGCGGTACCGCTCCTCGTAGCCAGCACCCGGCTGGAATTTGCCCTCATGAGTCAAAGAGAGGATGTCCTGCCAAGCTGATCCACTTTTGATCTGCCAGGTCACATGCAGGTGAGTGTGCTCTGGAGAGGTGGTAACTGCTGAGCAGCGCAGCCTGAAGGAGTCCCCCTCAGACAGGCGGAGAGGCGTCGAGGAACGTCCTTTTGAACCGCTCACGGACAAGCCATCGGAAATCACTGTTTAAAAACAAAAATAAAAGGCCAAAAAACACAAGCATCATAAAACAGAAGCGAGAAGAGAACACCCACACTGACCTGTTAAGATATAAGGTAGTAAAACTACCCCAGAGCAACACCTGGACAATCCTTTGTTCTTCCACATATAAATATATTCCAGGAACAAGGAAATTCAGCTGAAAAACCACTAAAGGAAGCGCTCTGCTTTAAACAAGTCAAGACAAGAATTCATTTATGCTTCCCCTCACTTCAATTTCTCATCCAAATATCATTCTGTCTATTCCCGTCCAAAATTGTCTTGATTTTCATGGGAGTAAAAGATAAGACACTGGGGAAAAAACAAATAGTCTCCCAATTTATTACTGAAGAGCCCTAAATGAGACAGCAAGGATAGGGTGTGACTGTAGTATCAACATTCTAAAGGTCAAAAGGAAGATTACCTTCTTCATACAGAAACATCCCTAAATGACACTAAAAGTGAGAGAGAAGAAAGATAGTCTGTAGTTTTTACCTGAAGTTAGCTTCTCTACCCAGAGGGACATGAAATACGTGCAGACATCTTTAGAAAACCCACTGCTTAGTATTTTATTTACATATTTATTAGACAGAAAAAAAAGCAAAGTGGTGTTTATAGTAAACACTCTCTTCACTTCTTCACCTCAAATGCCTTTGCTATCATACTTCTCAATTTTCAATTTTGGCTTTAGGAGAATTAAACAAGAACAAGAAGAAAAAAGAATAAAAAAAAATCAGTGATCATAAACAACAGAAATTAAACAATGTTAAGGGTACATCTGTAACCAATATCAAAACCAAATTTAAAGCACACCTCACTCTTCAGAAATACCTTTCACTTGGACCTCTGCATCATAATTTCCCTGAACGGTGGCATCAGTGCTGGGCGTGGAGCACTTGTATCTCCCTTGGTCAGCTCGCTGGATGTTTCTAATCACAAGTTCCACAGCATCGTTGCTGCTCCGTCTCAGTTTGATATCCCCGCGGCCCACGCGTTTTTGGTACTCCTCAGAGGTGAAGGTAGAATCCCAGGTACTCACTATCCGCACGAAGTCAGTCTCCCGGGAGAACTCCCAGTCAAAGTTCTGCTCACTGGGCCCATCATAGTCACTAACGCTGCAGGGGATCGCCACCTCCGTGCCCACCACTCGAATAAGAGGACCCTTGGGCACTCTCACAATACGCCCTCTGCAGAAAGCTGGGCAGGGGAATAAAAAGAGAATACACAGTTAAAGAAATTACCAGGATAGACTTGAAAAAAAAAAAAAAATCTAATAAGGTTGGGCATCCCACTCTGCAGAAAGCTAGAACTAGTAAAGGCAGTAATTAAGATTTAATCTCACTGGAGCAGGAAACCCTAAACACACCCCTTCTAGTGTGGGCAATCTTGGTTTCATTGCTTATATAATACCATGTCAGGCAACAAAACACTCGTGGAGAAAAAAAATTGTAAAGGATAAAAAAAAGAATTATCATAGATCCAATGGGCAGCAGTATCTCTGCTGCAAGCCAAGTGCTACATAAGATGCTTAAACAACAAGTGATCTTCATTGCTGCAGTGAGGGCATAATCTAATCAGGAATTTTTATAAGACTTCTGCTGATAGCATTTGGAGAGTTTAAAACAGGAAACACACTCTTCCCCAGTTTGAGGGCCATGAGAATTCTAAATTTATGTTTTCCAAAAATGAGCATAGTCACTGCTGCCCTGAAGGGTCATGGCTTCTCTAACACAGGTGAGATTCTTTGCCTTCCAAATTGATTTAAAAGGAAGAACTGATTAGAACAGACATAATTTGGTTGAGTGTATTCCTGCAACCACACCTATTTCTAGCATACTTTCCTTCTTTGGTGACAGCCCAGAAGATGGGAGCATAAGCAGAGGAACACACAGTGCTCAGACCATGTTTTCTGTGACTGTCTTGCTAGAAGGACAGGAGGACAACAGCAGTTCTCTGTAGAAGGCTGGCGAAGCAGTATATTACACTCCAGGCAAAAGTGTGAACCACATAAACAAGCCAGAGGACCTGGCAAAGACACAGCAGGAGACTTTTCTGGTTGACTTGTTTCTATAGCCAGAGAACAACCCCAGCAGCTGCACATGCATTTTGGCAGGTTCTTACTTCTCAAAAGAGAAAACTGCTTTGATTCATAATTCCAATCAGAGAAATCTCTTCAGAAATAGGTCCTACTTAAACCTACTTAAACTCAGTCTCCAAATATGAACAGCCTACTACATCCCACCAGCTCCATATTCACAGCAAAATATTTTAGAGGCCAGGTAGAACAGAAGCTAGAACACTGAAGGATAGATTTTGATAAAACCAAGTAGATGTCTAGCAATATCAAAAGCAGTTAGACCAAAGGTTGATCTGGGATAGGCAAAGCCAATTTTAAACAAAGAACCCCCCAACTAAAAGTACAGTAACCCACAACTGCTCCAATTCACCAGCTGCATTGGGAAAGCCATGAACACCAAATACTCGCTGAGCTTTGCCCTTCTATCACTTTGCACATCTTCTTGCTGTAGATTAAGGCCCTACTTGCTGGCTTAGAATCATCATACCAATACGCATCCCAGTGTGGGCAAAAGAGTGTCTTGTGGACAGAAACTACCCACTGGGCAACCTCTTATAAAAATGCAGCTTGTCCCCTCCAGAGCAGCGTGAAAGAAGAGATAGTAAAGAATAAGATTTCTGTGGCCATTTAAAAACTACACAAGCAGCTGTACATACACACTGAGCACAACTGCAAGAAGAAAAGGGTATTTTTATCCCCAGTTACAGTTCAAGCAAACAGTTGAACCAAGAACTGACACTGCCTTTACCTCCCCAGTTCACAACTCCTACCATGTTCTTTGCTTTGCAGGCTGTTCACGTGTCCAGGCTCAGTCATAATAGTCCATTTCCTCACTGCCGTGACCTTCTGTATTTAACATCAATACTTCATTAAACTTATTTGTAATGCAGACTGGGGTTAATCTCTTACCCCTTATATCCCTCCCAGAAGACTGTTATTATGTACCTGATTAGGTGATTGACTGGTCCTAATAAGGACTGGACTTCTCTGCACCATTCACATGAGCATTGGAGAGAAAAACTTCCACTGCCAACATACTGTTCCACAACCACATGCCTTTAAGGACATCTCTCCTAACCCAAGCAACACACAGCAATATCATCAATACAGGAAAACAATCAACAAAAAACAAAGCAAGCAACTGGGCTCTGATATGTATTTCCTCACAAAATCTTAAGCTGCATTCAATCCTTCAACTTATCCTCTTACAGAACACGGTAACAGCAGCAGGTAAGCTTTAAAGCACTGCCTGACAGCCAAACCAGCTTCCAGCAGACCACTGTGGGAAGTCAGGTCAGGATCCTGACTGAGGGCACTCCTCAGACACTGACATCTCTCTAGAAAATACTCTCTCGTGACACTAAAACAAGCAGACAACACTGTTCTGCATGTGTCCTCAGCTGTAGATCCGCATACCGTGCACTGCACTAATCCAATCTAGAGGTGACAAAGGCATGACTAATGTGGCAAGGGCTGCACATTTGTGTTTGAGATTAGCATTGACAGCCCAGTTTCTCCTCTTCCAAGGTCACTAAAGACCCTTTGACCCTAAATAAAGGTAGGGGGTGATTAGCACCTTCTCAAGAAAAGGCAAGTCAAAGGGAAAAAGGAGCACACAGGGACTCCTCACCGGATCTGCTCAGAGTCAGTGCCCTATTGCTGTAAAACAATGACTATCCCCCTCTTCACAGCACAGTACCACAAGCAACTCCTGATTAACCTGAGACTGGAAGGAGGGCAGTAGAACAGGCTGCAGAAGCAGAAAAAGGACAAGTTGTAACAGAATTTTATACTTTACAAACAATAAGATTTGTTACTGTTAAGATAAATTAGGATTCTCGAAAGGCAGGAGCAGAGGCAACATCTCAACGCAAAAGAATGAGCACTTCCTGCAGAGCACTCGCTGTGCCCTGCCCACAGGTAAGGAGGAGCAAGCACAGGGCAGATCCTCCAAGTGTGAGCTGCATTTCTACGTGACCCAGCAGGCTGTGAATTCAAGGTTCTGCCTTTCATCCTGCATCAAGAACATCTCCAGCTACTAAACAAGGTGTTACATTCTCTGCTGTGTCTTAGGGATTAGCATTCCATGTCCTGTAGCAGAAGGCACACAGCTACAGACATTGATCTTGGCAGAAGGTGAGCTCCATAATACTCTGGCAGATAAGTGAGGAGCTTTTACAAATATTTTATTCTTACAGAGACCTGTGTTACTTGCATACACTGCCTCATCTTCCCAGAGCGATCGAAGCTCAGCTCTCATGATACAAAAGCTTCAAACCCTGTAAAATTATTGGAAACATTTATTTTTCATGGTATCACTGTTAATATAACGTGACATGTTCTTAATGAATTCACTTGAATCCAATTTAACTGTAGAAGCAGATGGAGGAGGACAAAACAATGTATACACTAGTGACAGAAAACAACAGAACTTTGACAATTCAGTATTTTTCAGTATCACCAAGCTAACCAAAGACCTATATTTAGTAAGAATTCAGTAACTGGCTCTGTATCATAACTGCAATGCTGGACATCAAACTTGCCTGAGCACAAGATTAATTGCCTAAATACAAAACTTTATTTTTTACAGAATTACCCAGCCCACCAGATGAAATTGCAAGGAACTGTATTCCAAAACAAATAGTAATAGAGCCCCTGTAAGGAGGCCAGCACACAAAAACATAAGGCATGAGACTTGTTCCTTGGGCTCATTAGACTGGTGACAGGACTGATGAGCAGCACTGGTCCTTTTGCAGAGTTGGGCCAGAAACACACAAAATGTAAGCCAACCACAAAACCTTAATGGCTGTTTGCCAAGCACTTGATTAGAGGATTCTCCCCAGGGAGCGTAGGAAATACTCCACCAGGAACAGAGATAAAGTGGGGCTCAAGGTAGGATAATTATAAGTTGGGGTCTGCCATATTGAATAATACAGAAGCAAGACAGCACAGACATAGTCAAGGCAGTTTGGGGCTAGCATTTGTTCCCTAGTCCACACAGTACTTAAATTAATTTGTCCCATCACTTAGATGCACTATCTCATTGCTGTCATTAAATGAAATCCTTTTAAAAAGGAGAACAAGGAAAGCAGATGACTAGATAGGTTGTGAAGTCAGTCTGAGTACATTAAATAGCAGTCTGTCATTTTTAGGATAACCAAGAAAACAAGGTAGCAAAATAGTGCAGCATCTACAGAACAGGTAATCTGTTTAAACTCTGAACAAGCTACATAACTCCAGAAGGAAAGGGCTGCTAAGGATTTCCTCTTGCATTAGGGACACTGCTATAGATGTGGAAAGTCTTCCAGGAGCTTCATCTTCACACACATTTTGCACCTACATATCACTTACGAAAGAACAAGATGAAAAGTAACCTGTGGAGTCATCCACAAGGCTGAGAAGGTATCACTGTTGCAAAGAACACACTTATGCTTCAGCACTCTCTTTTACAAGGTGCTTCCTCCAGCCTACACCAGACAGCTCTATCTAATAAGAAAACATGTTCTCTTAGGAGCCCAGAGAAGGAGGTCGACTCCACATCCGCCAGCCAAAGGAAAATGCAATGTGACATGCAGTAGGAAGCCAATTAAAGCCAAAAAAGTAAGAGCTAACGAATGAGTAAATTGGCTCAGACTAAGCACTAGAGCCTCTGCATCAGAAAGACTTAGAACACACAGTCCAGCTCCTCAACCAAGGCAGTCACAGGAGACACAGCAACAACTTTGCTGACGCCTTTCATCTCAAAAGAGCTTTCCGAACAAAAGGTTGTTTCATTTGCCAACTGAACATTACCCTGTCTGGGAAGAAAATACAGCAGCCCTTTCAGATTCACAACAGTTTATGACAGGAAAAAAATTATTGCAACCAACTTAGCAAATGGTGGTAAGGATCTTCACTCCCTGAACTCCTCCGTTTATTTCCAATCTAGGCATGACTTTTACACACTGTGTAAGTGAGGGGGCTGAGCAGGGGCAAGCCTTCCTGGAGTATGATCCACACTGGAGTATGAGCAATGGATCCCCCACCATTAAAGCTGTGCATTCTGGCTCCCATTTCCAGCAAAATCCCAAACCACCCACATCTGTACTGCACTGCTTAACTACAGTGTGTGTGATGCATGAAAGCCATTTCAGAGATTGAAGGGAAAAAAAAAATTATTTTTGCATATTTTTTTTTGTTCCACCAGGATCATATCCACACAAATCCTCTCCCCTCCATTCTTAAAAAAGAAATGATCAGGCTCCTGCTGGGAAGCATTCAGGGACTTTCCCTAGTGAGCAGGTAGGTGAAGGCACAGGCAGCACACCACATATTCACAGGCCCTTCTCTCAGGAAGGAGAGCCAAAGCATATCAGCATGGGAGATTATAATACTTATCTCCAACCAGCCCCTTTTCCCCTTGCCTCTTCTCCTGCCTCCAATTATTATCAGGCAGCTACACATCAAGAATGTCATCTGTGACTATCTGGGAGAGAAAGAACAAGTTATAAAAAAGCACGCCTATAACATCTGAAAACCTTTCAATACTGTTAAGGTAATTTCTTGGTTTAATATATATAACATTTTTCTAGAAGTAACACATTTACACAAACAACAAGTTGCTTTGAGATTTCCTCCCAAATTTTTAAATGCAATTAGGTAAATTTTTTATCCTATGCTGTACATGTCTGAGAGGAAAAGTCAGATTAAACAAAAAAAGAAATTATATAAGTATCAGAAACGCAGCTAACTATCGAAATTTCTTTACTGGTCTCAAAAAGAAAAGGAAAAAACCCCAAAACTAAATAAGTGAGATCTCCTACCATTCCTGCTTAACACATGACATCACTATACTCTTCTTTCAGCACAGACAAACACATAGAAGGGGATTGAGATATATGCTGAATAAAGGGATAGCTCTTGCTATTCTTTCCAAATTACAAAATTCAGATCACCCTAGGCAGCAGAAGCAACACACACACACCTTATAATCAGACAGCCTGCACAGGGAAGGAACAAGGGGCTCCTTTAAAAGAGACCAAATTTGATTCTTTACATCAAAGCTGTAATCACCACAGTAGCCTGGAATCATCTGAGGCACACAGGGCTGCCTCCATACCTTGCAAGTCAACAGTGGTGTTACACCTCCCCGACTGTAACACTCCCTACCTAAAAAAAGACTGACAGATTTTTATGGCTTGAAAGATTTGCAGCATATCAACTGAAGATATCAGAGAGGAGCAAATGAGAGAGTCCGTGAGAGAGACATTTACATTGTTCTTTCCCAGGCGGCTAGGATTCTTTTTTTAGATAATGTAGAGCTCTTATCAAAAGGAATTAGCCTGGGTGTAATTGCTTAAAACCCATTATCTCTATCAGGATGAAGAAACACATACTGCATCTTAAGTGGAGCCTCAGAAATGCTATCAAGCTGCAAGGCTGCTGGATTGCTCTTATCTCCATTCCATCTGAGATGCCTCAGAAAAGCCACATCTCCAGCACAGGGTGAAAGAGCAAGTACCTTCCCAGCTGACCTCCATCTATTACCCCAAGGATTAACATTCACATGAAAGCATGTGAATGTTAATTTTGCAGCACAGGAACAACCTGCTGTCTTTGCCATTCACCCCCCTCACCTAACACCGCCAATAAACGGGATTTCAAAAGCACCTAAGCAAACCCCAAGGTTTTCACTAGGACACAGTTATCTTAGAAGCACAAATGGTTTGGGTTGGAAGGGACCTTTAAAGATCATCTAGTTCCACCATCCCTGCCATGGGCAGAGACATCTTGCACTAGACCAGACTGCTCAAAGTTCCAGTCAACCTGGCCTTAGATACTTCAAACAATGGGGCTTTTCTGGGCAACCTGTTCCAGTATCTTACCACCCTCATCCTAAAGAATCTCTTCTTAATATCCAATCTAAACCTGCCTTCTTTCAGTCTAAAGCCATTATCCCCTGTCCTATCACTACATGTCTTTGTGAAATGTCTCTCTCCATCTTCCCTATAAGCTCCCTTTAAGTACTGAAAGACCACAATATGATTTTCCTGAAGCCTTCTTTGCTCCAGGTTTAACAACCCCAACTCTCTCAGTCCTTCTCCATAGGAAAGGTGTTCCAGCCTTTCCCTGAAGCCACTTTAACAGCCTTCATACAGGCCTTTGAGGACATTTTTACTCATCTCCATTTGGACAGTGATCTGTTGACTGCAACTCTTCAGACACAGCCATCCAAGCAACTCCTTATCCACCAAATAGTCCATCCATCAAACCCCTCTCTCTCCAATTTTGTGACAAGGATGTTCGGTGGGATTGTGTCAGGGGCCTTACAGAACTCAAGGTAGGTGACCTCAGATACTCTTTTGTTATCCACCAGTGCAGTCACTCCATCACAGAAAGCCACAAGATTAGTCAAGCTATGGTGTCACCTTCAATTTCTCAAAGTCTTTTGTATAACTGTTAGTTGTTTGCTGACTTACATGGCTAGTTACCCTACTCTCCATTTGTCATCAATGGACAGAAGCTCTCTGAAAAATTTCTCTTCCACTGCTGTTTACCATTAGAACCCAGGGAGACAACCACCTAAGCTCAGCAGAAAAACTAAGCAGATTTTCCATGCTTCTCCCCCACCCCTTTATAAACAAATAAATGTAACCACGGGCAACAAAAAAAACCCCACTCCACCACTATTACTTTAAATACACATAATACCAGCACAATGGGCCAAATGAATATCCAGTGAGTCAGACCTGATCTGTTCTGCCCTACAAAAGGGTTTGGATGATCTTACTTAGGATAAATACATTGTAATTGGCAAGTTCAAATCTGTAAACAGCAGTAGAAGGTCTTGCTGTCTAAAAATACAGAGTCAGAGAACAATACTTCACCATATAAAACACACTCTATCACTGCAGATATCAGCAGTTGATCTGATCACTGCCCAAAATGACCAGTTTTGGAAAACTGTCACCGAACTGTCTCACAAGAGAAAAAGCCATCTCCTTCTGCCACATCTCTGCCAAAGGAGCTGCAAAAGGCAGCATTGCTTCTCCTGCTATCTCTTGGAAATAAAGCACTGCTCACTTGTTCAGCTTCACTCTTCTGAAGACCAGCTCTCTGGCATCTCTTTCACCCAAGCACATAACCCATTTCAATTCTGTGCCAAAACGAGCTACAGGAATTAGCTGTAAGTGCTTCTGCAGATTATTCATGCTACAGTACAAGGAGAAGAGACCAGTAAACTGCAGAGGAAGCCTGTAAGGCAGAAACCAGGGTGAATAAGCAATTAAAGTTTAAAACATCATCACCAGCTGTTGTCAGCATAGATCCCACTGTACACCACTGCTTCCTGATCAGGGGACAGTATGCTACTGGATGGTAGACCAAGGCATGTGGCAGGTAGAGGGGAAAGAAGCAGCATATAAACCTTTCCCAGTTGTGCAAAGCAGACTAGTTTGTTAAACAGAGCAGCCCTTGACAGGCAGAGAACTATGGTACCACTGGTCCAAACAGAACAAACATCTAACAGGCCAAGATAATACTGAAGATCATGTTTTAGATTTCTCTGGATGTCAAACAACTCCATCACGTGTAATCTTTTTCCTTTCTCTGCCACTGACTGACAGTTAAAGATAAAAGGCTGTATCTAAGGATATGTTTTTGACAAGTCTCAAAAATGCAGCTGGGAGCAAAAAAGAAAGGAGAAGGAAAAAAACCAATGAAATGCAGGAATCAACATGTCACTTCTTCCTGGTTCTCACCTGCCATACATACCTGTCCCTGCTAATGACCTTCATTTACTCTCCTTCAGACAGTCTCACAGAACTCCACTTCTACTTACTATGCCAGAGCAGCCCATTTAGGTTACCTGGTGACATCTGACCCAAAAAATCCAGGGATTCTGGAAGTGGTATTTAGACTGCCACGCAAGACAGGTGATTTTCTGTTGTTCCTCCTCAGAAGTAATTTGTGTTGCAGAGAAGTTCAATATGTTACATTCTAAGGAAAACAGCTGACAAAGCAGTAAAGCCCACAAGTCAAGGCTTAAGTGCCAGCACAGTTAGAAACAGGGCTGCAAATATTTCCAGAAGTGCTGTCTTTAAAATATCTTCACATCTTCTTTAGTGGGGAGTAAGGATATGAGTTACAAAAACATAAGATTAATTCCAACTCGAGTAATGCATACATTTAGCAATATTTTTAAAGAGTCCCCAAACTGGAATACACAGAATTAAAATCAGTGCTGTTCTGTAACATCATTAACTTGCACTTATATGCTATCTTAAATCTTTCCCAAAGCAGTTGGAAGTGAGCAGAGCAGTCCAAATCTATTTGTTCTATACTGCAATTTCCTCTGGGCAGAGACAAACCATTTTCTTTGCTCTATGTGGAACACAGCACACCACTAGGATTAAACCAAACTTTCTTTGGATTTAACAGGAGTAAACAATCAGAACAGATAATTCCTAAATCTTCATCTACATTAAGTAAAAATGATACACTGAGTGAAAATCCGAGACAAAACAAAAAATGCAAATCTCAGAAAGATCATGTTAAAACTATAGAAGCCGCTGCTATTCTTTTTACCAGCATGACCTCAAACAGGATGCAGCACCTAGCTGGAAAGCTAGGAAAAAGCATTTTTGTCAAAAGACTTTAAAAAGACGAACAAATAGCAACATCCACGTGTTTCACTAATCTATAATTTGTACAGTATGATCAAATATTTAAAAAAGGAAATCCTGAAGTGCTCCCTCCTCCCCTCTCCCAAAAATAGTTTCCATTATCATCATCCCCTTTTTTTCTAAAAGCAGAAGTTACTGATTTTTATTAGTGTGAAGTAGTCATTTGTTTTCCAAGTTATCTTTAATAGTTAGTTAGGTAATACACACAAAAAATCCTACTCAAAATGCTATTAAACATAAGAGTATTAAATATAAGAAGTGCTGAAACCAATATAAACTATTTTACTTTTCACTGACAATTATACTAAAACCAAAAAGAAAAAACAAACAAACAAACAAAAAATCAACAGCTGTTCGGACTTTCTTGTGCAATGGGTTTTTTGGGGGAGTGATTGTTCTGCCTTGTCTTTTGATGTGGGTTTTTTGTTGTCGGGTTTTTTTGTGTTCTTTACCTGCTTAAATCTGGCGGCACTTGTCCACCACAATTTAACCTAACACTCCACCCCTACCAGACAAAGTCCTGTCTAAATGGGAATGGAAGATGAGACTGAAGAAGTCGCATGCTTCCATAATCCAGATATTATTAATCTTAACCTCTACTTCTCCAAAAATTATTTTGGGGTTCACTTCCAATCTCAGGACGCAGAGATGCATTTCCTAACAAGCACTCCAGTGGATGAGCAAAGGCACCACAGAAGCTCCAGCAAGAGCTGCAACAGAGAAAAGCCTGATTGCAGAAGTCAGCAGCCACGACACTGAACGACCCAGCACACACAAACGAGGCTCTCAGACTCTCCAGCTGGGATCCTGAAGGGCAGCTCTGCTCTGCCTGCGTCTGCTGTTGGGAGAGACTGTTGAAGGAGGTGGCTGGACAGCAGGGCTGCTGGAACTGCTGACCAAGGCAGCATATGGCACTGGCCCACCGTGGCTCCACGCTTGACAACTGATTTGCAGCAGCAGGAGCCAGTGGAGGGATGGATCTCAGAGTTTATAGAGTAATCCTTTTCGTCTGTAATTTAATTATCTAACAGTCTCATCTTCACCATAAATAATCTCCGAGCAAGGGTAGGTGCACACAGAATGGGTGTTATGGCGTGGGGATGAGTGCCTGTGCCCTGTCGGCACATGCAGGCAAGCACAGTAGCACACCTATTGCCAAGTCTTCTGGTGCAGATCTACTTGGACAGATTAACCAATTAGACCAAATTCTGCAGGAAAACAGGAACAGTTAGGAACAGATAACAGGCATTCCTGGTTTCAGGCTTAGTGCTCATTTCACTGGATCACACTGTTTCTTTGTATAAAGCTGAAAACAAAAAGATGTGTACACTTAGGCAAAGACGACATGAGTCAGTACAAAACAGTTACCTTGCTTGTGCTCTATCAACTGGTGCCCCCAGAGGACTTCATTTGGACAGCTACGCAACCACCATATCCATACTGCTGTCTGCAATCTGGAAAACCAGAGGCCAGTGTTTTCCAGCCCCTTCTCTCAAAGCCCATAGATCCAATTAGCACCTAAAAGCCAATTTCAGATCACGCCGAGCAATACTGTTTAGTATGCTAATCTCTGTGGTGCCTGCATGTTAGGAGCACAGATATTTTTCTCCTAGACAAGGAATTGTACGCATGTGTGCACACAGAGAACATGATTTAAGAGACATCAGGGCTCTTCCTCCCTTAATACAAGATTTACATAACTAATTCTGTAATTGAGAACAGGACTGCAAGGTATTTACAGTACTTGTTGCTTCTGAGCTTCTATTTGCTATGGCAGAGATGATGAGAAACCCTCTTGCCCCAGAAATGGCAGCAATCTCATCTCTGGCATAAAAAAAAAAAGTTACCCCTTTCAGGAAGAGACATTTTTTCATTACGGTATTGTTTCTCCCAAAGCAAGAGGAGGAAAGAGGTCAGGACAAGAAAAAGATGAGAGGTCAGAGGCATAAAACAACATCTAGAAGGCACGTAGGGATTCCAGCCAAGGTCTTTAACAGGGTCTGTGCAACCCCCGCACAGACCATTAAATAAAATCACCCCCAGATGGGTCTGCAGAACAGCTGGCTTTGAAAACAGGCGTTGCCACAGCACTCTTCGTTATTTGAAAGAGAAAAATACCAACACAGATTTCATTAAGACTCCTGAAAATTGAGAATAAGGTTTTAGATCAGTAGGTAGAACTCAAGATAGGCTGCTTATTTACTTCACTAACATTTAGAAAGAAAAAAAAAATAATATCCCCTCTCACATGGAAAATTAAGACTAGCACAACTGTACTTTAGCACCTGTCACAGTCCAAAAGGAGAAAAGGTTGTAGAGGGCAGCTGGTGCTGAGTCCCCCAAAAAAATACACTGTGCATGTTTGGGGCTTTGCAATGGACCAGGTTTGGTGCCATGGGCCAAATACCCAAGGCCCCTGAAGCACAGCAGATACGCTCCTGGAGTGACACTTCTGGTTCAGTTACATCCAAAGCAATCCTAACTGCACACAGATTGCTTCCCAGTAAAAAGCATTGTGCAGAAACTGGGACAGTGAGGAGACTCACCTCAGAAATTCAATCTTCCCCAACTAAAATGGTAATGAAGGTGCGAACTGTCCTCTTGAAGGATGCTTGTGCTCCTAAAGGACGTTCACATTTGAACTTCAGAGTGGAAATGGAAACTCCTCAGAAGTGTGAGCTAAGCCATGTACATATGTATGGCTAGGATATGAAATCCACCCACACTCTGCAGCATCGTTTATCCCCGCTCAACAAATTTAACAGCCAAAATTTTCAAAAAAGCATGCAAGAGTCAAAAATTTCCTGGCATTCACTGCCTCCAAGAGCTTGGAGGCAAATTAGCTGTGTAATTATCTGTCTGTGCCTCTGAATTCAGAAAGCTGTTCTCACATGTGAAAGGAAACAGTATTGTATGTGGCTGCTGTTTAACTCACTGGAAGATTAAGTTAACTGGACAAACGAAGAGACCTTTTGGAACAAGTGGGCAGGTATGTGCATGTGGACAACACATAAGAGACTCAGAAACCAGCAAAGCACTCAGCAAGCACCTGGTACAATTCCGCTCCCAATTACCCCAGTCCTGGAGTAAAACAAACACTTTTCTACTTGTGCCTTCTAGAGCAAGAAAAAAAAAAAAAGAACAAACACAACAAAACCCCTCTTGTGACAAAAGTTTGCTAGTTCAAGAAATTAAGAGATTCAATTATCAAAAAGCCCTAAGCATTAACCTTCTGGGGAACTAAGTTTCCTTTGCAAAGTTTCAGACTTACAGCCTCAAGCCTCCCATCACCTCCCAAAACCCTGTCCTGTATTCAATGCAGGTATTTTGTTACCTCCAGTAGCAGAATAGCAAGGCTCATCAATTTAGCACCTGGCCAAACAAGACCAGTGGTCTTTTCATGTTCCCCATCACAGATTAAAAGTCCTTTCTCCTTTAGATTGTATGCCAGCAAGTTTTCACCATAATTTGCATGATTAACTCACAGTATCTGCAGCAGTATTTGCTCTTACTTCTAGAACCACTTCAGAATAGCCTCCCAGGGACACACAGTAACACATAGCACGTCACGCACATTTAAGCTTTTGGGAAAATTTTATGCAACTAGATATATGAAAATGCAGATCTAGACATGTAGTAAAAGACTATCACAACATACTACCCCTTGGAGTCTCAGTAAAGTTTGAGTTTCAGCCTTTAGCTACTAGTTTTCAGCTAAGCACGCCTAAATACACATCTTAAAATGTTTCCTGTTATTCCCATGACACATTTAAGAAATGTTTTTGGAGGTAGATATTTTGTTGCTGTCATTGGCATGCTGAGCATTTGACAGTCAATACCACAGGTGCTAAAAGAGAAAGCTGACACACAGTCAAAGATCAGCTAAGAGGTGCCTTCACCCAGAACATTTCAGAAAACAAAGCTTCAGAGGTGGCCAAATGCAACACCCATGAGATAACAAATACTTGGAGGAATTAGCCAAGTTAAGCACACTTATGGCCAGGTTGGATGGAGCTTTGAACAACCTGCTACAGGGGAAGGTGTCCCTGCCCACAGGAGGGGGGTTGGAACTTTAAGGTCCCTTCCAACCCAAACCATCCTATGATTCTGTGAGGATACCACTTCTAACTTATGTTTCCAAGCTACAGATAATCATGAGATGATACACTAGGATAGTAATAGGCTGCACTCACTCTTCCCTATGCTCCCACTCATGGCCACTGTCAGAGGCAAGACATGAGAATGAGTGGATCTTACTGTCAAGCCTTCCCCATTCTGCAGCTGCACCCTTCTGCTAACTGCTGCTCCTCAGTGGCACCCAGGCTGGGCCCAGCAGTAAGAACAGAGAAAAAAACGGAAACAAAGAAGACAGAATTTTCAAGTAACTCAAAAATCAGAAGCAAGGGAATCCTTTTGAGCATGAAACAAGAGTGAAAGGCGGGTAGAGAACCGACATGACATTAAAATAGCAAGAGGAGGAGAATACAATTTTTGAAAGACACCCAAAGGGAAAATGCTTAATTGTTTCTTTTCTGCTCCAGTCTCCTTGTAGAACTATTCTAGGTTACACTATTTAACAAGACAACCTACGTACAGAATAAGTAGCTGTTAATATTTGGGTGAAACTTGAGATATGCTGAAATTATTCAGTAACTAACACTTATAATCAGCTTACATTTAAACAGACAGCAGACTGCCTGCACCCTAGGCATCCTCACATTTACTGTGTCAGAAAGAACAGTTATGTCCCATAATAACATTGTTAAACAGAACAGAAGACTCTACAGTCATACCTCACCCCAAAGGACAGCACACCAGCCAGTTTGTGGATCCTGCACTGGTACAACATACATAGCACCATAACTACAGACAACATTTCAAGTTTCAAAGGCACATTCCAAAATGTGCAATAGTGCACTGCAGACTAGGCCTCAGAACTCTCAACCAAGTAATTTTTAACTTTCAAACAAATAATTTTAATATCAATAGAAAAGAAATTATGTCTAGTTCGATCACAGCAGCTAACAACATAAAATATAGAGCGCAGAAGGGGAAAGTAGATCACCAATATAGGAAGTCAAGGGTGCTAAAATTCGCGTGAAAAGCTGTAGATGGACTTTGCCACAGACACTAGAATTAGCAGTGCCCACTTTTAAACTGTGAGAGAAGAGTCTTAGTAGTAGTTTTTAAGCACCTTTGAGATTTCTAGCAAACAAGTGTCTCCCTGAACTGCCCCTTCACTTGAGGGCAAACAGCCCTCAGGTAAGAGAGGATGTACTCAATGCACTGGGAGAGCTAATACTCCCCATGGGTACTTCTGATTAGGTCCAGAAAGCCAAAGCATGAAGCACTGCAGGGTGTGCAGAGCAAACCCTGATCCCTTTATCAGAACATATCCTGGAAGCCATGTCAAGTCAAGGAGACCTGCTCACTAGAGGCTACATGAACAGACACATTCTTCAGAATACCAGTAAAAAAGGTGGACCTATACCTAAGAAAATAGAAAGAAAACAGAAATTAAGGATAAACAAGGAAGGCACTGAATGCTGTACAGTATCAGGAAATTCTCCTTGCTCACATTTCACAATAACATCTGAAGAGATAGCATTGTTGGGAAAAGTCAGTGTTATATCTAAGCCCCACTGGGCAAAACAAAAAGAGTTACATCTTCATTAATACTCAAACAGAGACACAATATTCATGCACTCAGACTTCTCAGTGGATGGTTTAAAAATAAAGTACCCTCCTCCCAGGTCTGCACCTAACAATGTCCAATGGCAGCAATACATAATAAGAGTGACAAGTCCTTCATAAATCAATACAGCAAAACTGTTTATTTCCCTTTTAATATTTTCACTGTTGGTAAATTCACACTTTAGAGCTTCTAAGTACTACTTGGAAAAAGTAGTACTGCTAAATTTTTATTTTACTACATCACAAAACCAGTTGGGTTTAGCTCTCTTGTTGGAATGGCAGTCATAAATCATGTCAACAGCACTATCCTGTAGAAAGTTTACTTATTATTAGAGACCAATCAGTATTACTACTGTTACAAGAAAATAACAAAAGGCACTCCTGCTGCCAGTGAAGATCTAAATAGAAGGTACATGTAGAATTTACAGAGCTCTGGTTCACTATACAACTTTCCTCCCACCTCACCTCCTGTCTCCCCACTTAATTTTTCAGGAATAAGAACAGAGATTAATCATCTGAAGAGCATTTCCCAGTATCTTAAACTTGTTAAAATCCACATCAAATTATGACGTTTCAAAGACTTCAAGCAGAAGAGCACCCACCACAGCGCAGTGCAAGAGCAGTTGACAAATGCCTCCACTGTTTCTAGTTTTATAGCCTAAGCCCACCAAGAGTCAAAAGCAGGGTACAAAGCACACAACTAGATCAGGTTTTCCCTTTCCCCAGACAAAACACAGATTATTTCAAGATCTTTGTTCTTTTCACAAGGAATAAATAAGCTTTGGACAAGGGATTGCTAGGAAGTATTAAAGTATAGAAGCCCAGTCTGTCCATAGATTGAAAAGCAGCACTCATTGCCTTTATTGTAAAAGGAGATCCTCTTTACCAAAGAGAATAAATCAGTTTAACTCTTCAGTAATTATCTTCCCTGGGCAGTTTTAAGGTATTTGTATTTCTGCCTACCCTGCTCACACTAATGTACTTTCATCTTTGAGCAGTTCAATGCAAGAAATTCACTACCTGCCCATCATTTACATTTGCTCAGTACAGTCTGTGAGATCTCCCAGAATTCTCTGAGATCCTATTGAAAAAATCTCTCTACTGATGAAAAGAACCATCTTCATTAATCCACCTGGCAGATATATTCTTCCCTTCTAATCATTATTCGAGTTTACAAATCTAACAAAGCTGTGCTCACATCACATTATTCAGATTACAAAATCTCTGGAAAAGACATCTCTTGGTATTGTGCTTTAAATCATCAAAAACAGTTCTTTCCTAGCTGACACACGCTTTAAGAAAAGGTAAATACGCAGCTGACGGCTCGCTAAGAGTCACAGGCATGGTCAGTCAACTGGTTATCACTGAAACAAATGCCTGCTAAGCAGCAGAACTCATCTGAGATTATACTCAGAACCCTGTTTTCCACGGGAAGGATACATATTTATACAGTTCAGCCCAAACTTTCAGTGAAACACAGTAGCAATATTTATGTGGCCACAGTGCTCTAAGGCAATATTCTTTAGAGCTCTTTCATTAGGCCAGCTGTGACAGTCAGAAGAGGTGGCGTACGTGTCCTTTTTCTGAAAGAGATGCAGTAAGAAACTTCTGTGAAGTTTCACTAGCAATGAGATCCTATTGAAAAAAATCTCCCTTATACCTTTGCTTATCATTGTGCTACAATGAGCTCAAAGGCAGCTCAGTTCAAGTCCCACAGTTTCTCATGGTTCTGCCCTATCACAAGTACACACTCCACTGCTTCTACCCACGGTGACTTTGCTGCAGAACAAAACACCCAAGACGACCTGACAAAAATCTTTGCTGGCATTCACACTTACGATGCTGCAAAGATGACTAAGTAGGTAGAAGTGGATTCAAATGGAAGGGAAAAAAGGAAGGCAAAAGATGACTTCATGCACAGTAACAGATGTTCTGAAAGAGGGCAAGAGAGAGATTCTACTCTCCTAGAAATGCCAACAATATATACCACCAGATAAGCAGAATTCTGCCTGAGTGCTATTCAGGTTTCCCAGCAGGTATTCACTGCCCTTTATCTATTTCAATACAAAGCATGCATGCCATCTTTTCCAAGAAGGAAGAACCACCTCAGTCCAGGCAGGCTGGGTAGGAGATGGTCTCAGGCTCCCATAGCAGAGGCTGCTGAAGCAGAAAGACAGATCCTCACCAGCTCCCACCAACCCTCCAAGCTACATTAAAGGTGTGAACCAGTCATCTCCAAAAAATGCCTCAGCAGAACGAGAACACAGCCAGCCAGACCAAAGATGTGCAAAGTGGAACAAGTATTCAAACCCAGCATGACTTACCCAGACACACCACTGCCTCTGAGGAAGTGCTGTTTTAAATGTGGTAAATGTAACAGGAGCAAATTTTATATCAAATTACAAGAGAAGGGGTACATACAATTGGCTGTGAAGAATTTAGCAGTCTCACTAAAGACACAGAAACAATCATCAGCCCGTTTCCTCTCATAATCTGGTGACGCACATCCAGGAGTACACAAGAAGTCTTAAAGGCACGGCATTAACTACCAGAAGTTAAAAATCTCCTTGGCTGTATGTATTTAAAGCAATCATCAATTCATGAGCCCTTCACATTTATAATGCATGTTCAAACAGCAATTGCTGGGGAAACGCAGAAGGAAGTGGTGATGTTAAGTAGTACTGAGAAGCACCCATATAATAACTTTGAAGGCCAAAGTTCTTCACTCACCCATACAAACAAAACAGTCAGAAACAGGGCAGACTGTCCCCTCGACATGTGCATGTGTCAGCCACAGCCAACACATCCAGTTGTCTTATGTAAGAAACAGGGTACCAAGGTCACTCAGCCTCGCTTAGAGAGCAACCCTGTGGACTAGAATGCCACCCAGAGCTGCTGCTATTTTACTCAGACCAGCAGACATATGTCCACTCAACTGAAGCAAAACCAGTAATTCATTTTACACAAGCCTAGCAAAAGATAGATAGATAGATAGATAGATAGATAGATAGATAGATAGATAGATAGATAGATAGATAGAGATGAAAAAGTCATCAGTACGAAGTGCTCTTCATCACTACGCCATTTACAGAATCTGCAGCTTGGGCCCTTGCTTCTTCCCTGCCAAAACTTCTAAACACCTTCCCACCCCCACGCACAAACTGCTCTTCTTCAAGGCTTGTCCTATAGCTCCATGACCGATCACCTCCCCAGCAAACAGCTTCTCTGAATGCATTGTTTCAGCTCAAGGGGCAGTCAACAGGATTTCTCCCGTTACCAGACTCCTCTGAGGTGCCAACCTCAGTTGCAGAGATTTAATTCCAAGAAACAACTGTGTACTTATGACAGTCACTCAACCAAAGTCCCACTTGGGACTGCAAGCAAAATCCCACAGCAACAAGGCAGCCTTGACAGTGGAGGATTAGTGCTGACCCCAGACTGCCACTCAAGGGAGAACAGAATTCATGCTGGACTTCGGCCAAACCTACATATGCAAAGCCAGTTTTCATCCCAAGGCACAAAAGAAGAAAATACAGGAGAAGCCAGCACATTACTTTTATGGAACATGCATATGCCAAAGTCCATGGGCTAGTTTCTTATTCTGGGTAGGAATTGTTAAAAGCAAGGAAAGGATCTACCTTACAAGTCTGAGTACAGAAGGGCCCTATGCACCTGCCCTAAATCCATCTGTAGGTCACCAGACCTTGCCCAGATGCACAAGGAGGTGTCTCTACAGCTTCAGACGGGGAGAAAACTCTCTCTCTACATGTACAAACTAAAAGCTGACTGCTCACAGCAAGAGGAGGGTCAGTGAAAAATACTTCAAAATTAACTTTAACAGCTACTTTCTAAGTAGCTTTGGCCTATCTCTGTTGATCCTTATAGGTTTATAGGGCAAAGTCTGGAACAGGCACATGCCCTGTAGCCTCTGGTCATAAGCGGGAAACAGGGTACTATCTGAAGTCTCATTTGTTCTTCGGCTATTTTGGAAGGCCATCCCCACCCAATAACTCTATTCACAGAGTTACTGCAGCTCCCCCCTCACCCCTCCCTTTCAGAGTTAAAAGGCAGACACCAGCATCAACTCACATGCCACAGCATACCCTGCAGCCATATGCATCACACTTCAGTCCTTGTTTTAAACTCTGCAGGAGCCTACAATTAGATATTCCATTTACCTGCCAGTGGTGAGCAGAAAACTTTGCTTAGAAAACTAGGGTATTTCAAGGTCTGCTTGCAGAGCTTTGAGACACCTGTGGTTTTTTACCAAGGCTGTTTTGTGGGGATAACTGCCCCAGCATCACCATCTCACGCAGACATACTTTTACCTAATTCTTCCACTTTAAACAAGCTATTCCCCGACTTTTCTTTCCCTCCGGGAAGTGTGTCCTGCTCCAGTAATCTCTCCTCACCTTCCTTCTCCCACCTCTAACTTACAGCAACAGCCACGCTTCTGTGCACATTGGCCCCTGGCTATATATGCCATTTTCTCAACTTTTTTTTTTTTTTTTAAATAAATTAATAAACCCTCAAACCCAGGGATGTCAGCAACTTTGCAACTATTGACAGGTGCCTATCAATACAGTAGCCAGCAACCATGGCTTTGTCAATAGATTTAGTGACAGCCCTGCTTTGTGATAGACATGAAAGACCCAGGCTTATCTTGCTACCTCCCACCTCCAGACACTCACAGTGTGATTTTATGTCTGATAAGCTCTCTATTTTCTCACCCATGAAGCCTGCTCCAAGCACTTAAGTTCTCTATGCCAAAAGGTACAGCACGCCTTGTCTAGAACCAAACCCTGAGATCAAAGGGAACAAGGCTGATGCAATTGGCTTCTTACTCTGCATTAATCTGGATCTCCATCCGAACTGTGTGTGAACAAGAACACTGTATACGTAACATAAGGGCTCTTTACACATACATAAATTCCATCCACTGACATCACCTCCCAATACAACTATGTCACTGGGCTTCTGAAGAACATAAGATTCTTTTGGGGGATGGTGGATGTCACAACATCTGGGTAGAAATTATGGGTGGTGCTCTGAAAGCACAAAATAGTTTGTGGCAAAGGCAACAGGCAAAGGAGGATACACCACCTCTGCCACCCTCTAGCACTGGGAAGAGATTAGAGTGCAGACACCTCACTGCTTATTCTAACAGTTTCCATTAACAAATAATTCCCCCTTTTTCACCTTAGTATTTCTTCCTGCATTCAAGCATAAATATATGTACTGATTAGACATATATTTTGGGGGGAAGCAAAGGGCATTGAAACTTAAATGGTTACTCACAAATTAAGCAAATTCTGACTTTTTGCTCAAAGTTATTATGTTTGGTACCCTGAAAATTTCGGAAGCATCTGTTTCATATTTAGAAGCTATTCTTCACAAATGCAGGGGGTCACACTGCTTTTAGAGTGGCTCCTGCCAATTCTCTTTTGCAGGGCAGATTTAATAGCAAATTCCACTGCCATAGGATTCACTGTGTAATAATGAAGGGTAGTGTGTCAATAGATGAAACTGCACACATCAATAAGAAGCTAGCAGAGGTCCCCGTGGATGCCTCTCTTGCAACAATCATTTTAATGCGTGTAGGAGAACAATGTGTTACAGCCTGCTCAAAGATTCCCCACAGCCACATTGCATCAAAGACCGACTGAAACACGACGCTAAATCTCTGCAGTTGGAGCTAACAATGGAACATGCATGGAAACAAAAGTCCTTTACATTGGCAATTACGGTTTTTAAGATCGGTAAACCTAAGCAGAGCCAGCTTTTGTCAGAGTCGGACCCTCGCTCACCAACACGACCCTCAGCGATGGTTCCAGCAAACTCTTTTTCATGGCTACTGATACGGCAAGAAAAGAGCGACTCAAACAGCATGCAAATCACAGTCAAGAAGCAAGCGCTAAGCAGCACGGCTAAACCACGTCTTTAAGAAAGTCGGCAGAAAGGCAAGTCCAGACTAATCAAGCCTGTTAAAGAAAAAGTGCCATAAAAGCAGCTACAGCAGCAGGAGCTGTTTTACAGCCAGTGTGAAGTAAAGGACAATGATGGATACCTGGGAGAAAAAAAAGCCTGAGAGAAGCCCGAGAACAAAAGTTAAAAGCAACACAAAGTTTACATTGATTTTTTTTTTTTTAAAGCTACATATAAAAAGATGATATATATACACTTTGTGTCCTACAAGCAGCAGACTCTCACAGCAGCTATGATCAGTGATCCACACAGACCAGCACATCTCCAACACCGGGCAATTTGGCAAAAGAGAGAAAAAAAGAACAGAAGGCGGGGGGGGGGGAAGACTTCATACACATTTACAGAAAACTGAAATAAAAAGAAGGGTTCCATTTCTCCACCCCCAATTACAGCTGTAATCCTTTGACACCTTAAAAGCAATGGCAGAACGCTTTCTCCAGGGACTTGAGACAAATTCCCTACTACGCTTTTACAAACTGATGTTTTTCCAAGTCTTACAATGTGGCCAAATTTGGACATTTTCCTAAGAGCAGCAAAAGCCACATTCTTGATGCAAAGTTGACTCTCCAGCCAAATTTCCAGTTCTTGTTCTAAAGCATGGAGGTGCTAGAACTTCTCCGCTTGGCAGCTGAGAGTACTACTGGTTCAAGAGTGAGGAGAAAGAAATTATAGAACTTGCAAGACTCAAAAAGAAAAGGGGAAAAAAAAAGGCTTCTCCCTGAACCCTCCCCAAGTGTAACTACTGGAAATACTGGCACTTTTTAAGGGAAGGGGGAGGTGGGTGGTGTTTCATAAGGAAAAAAAATAATCAACTTGTGGTGGACATCCAGCCAAGAAAATTTCAGCATGAATGCCTAAAGCCTTGCAGAATAATAAACAATTTAAGAGATGGCACTCATAACAAAGAGTAACAAGCAGATATACTACGGGCATTGCTGGCAGCCCTGCCTATCAGCAGCTGTGACAGCTTGCCTGGGAGCTCCAGTCTTTAATTAGTTCTCATTCCTGAAGCTCACAAGTCATTTAATTCCAAAAACCACCCTCAGATTCCTTTTTAAAGGAAATCCTGTCCAGGACTGTGTGTCTTTCTTACCTCTTCCTCCCATTGCTCAGCTAACAGTTCAGACCCTTTCGAGCATCCATGCAAATTCCATCTGGCCACAGAGATTATCACTAGTCAAATACTTCAGCTTGCTTCAGCAATTCCTCATATTTCTGCAGCAGTATTTTGCTGCTGCTGCTGCATACAAAAGACACTGTTCCCCAGGCTGCTTCCTCAGACCCTGTCACATAAGACTTTGCCTGTAAGTTGCCTCATCCAGTGTAATGAAAAGGAGCATCGACTGCAGCACTACCTCAAGTTTCAAGCAGTCCCCATGGCAATTACATCAACTCAAATCTAAAAGCATCACCATATATATGGCTTTAGAACTTCACAAGACTCAGCAAAGTCATTTAGCAACACTGGTTCTACCTTTTATCTAGATCACTTTGACTACAGCATTCTGATTATGTTTAAAGTTGATTACAGTTTCCACTGGAAACCCAGCTTTGAAACCTCTTCCAGCTTCAGTGGAGAAAAAAAAAAGGTTATCTTTTTTTTTTTTCCTGTCACAGACTTAATTTAGAAGAAATCAGTTATGCTTTACAATTATGAAAGCTTACATGTAAATGAACAAGACAGTTTCTGATATGAAACTCAAAAAGCCAAGAAACTTTAAGTTCCATAACCTCTGTCTTGCTTCTTATCTTATTTTAGATATGCTGATGATCTGGAAAGACATTATCTTTTGGCATCTAAGCAGCTATTTTTCAGATCATCCTATCCCAAATGCAGTTTGTTCTGAAACTGATTTTGCCCCTTGCAAAACATAATGTATAAAGTGTATTAAAAGTTGATCTCATTATTTTAAAGCCTCTTCTCAGCAGGTGTTCAAATCTTGGAAGAAAGCTACAATTTGAAGTTTTCTAAAGAATGAACTACAAAAAAAAAATTGGAGGAATGGAGAACTTAGTATCTCATTGATACAAGCTCACTCCTTCTTTACGGTAGGAGATTCTAATAACCCCAAACCTGCTTATGCTACAGTCTCTTCCTGGTTTGTTTGAACCAGTTTTGTGATACCTTATTCAGGTTAGGATGTAGAGTCATCCATAAAACTGCTTATTGTTGGACAGAAATGGAAACATTGGTATGTCTAGACAACTTCACCTCACAGGTCTCTATAAAAATTACTTTTATCACTTACTAACACAGATCTAAGAAATAAGAACATCTACAAGGGCCCGATAAGTAACTGCATTCATCTCTAATAAAAGTCAAAACCAAAGTATTAAACAGATATTTTATTTGCATTACAATAGACAGTCTTACTATATACCACCTAATATCTTTGTTTTGAAAGTACTAGAGATTTTATAAACACTGATCTAACCCCTATTTTGACCCAGTTCATGTTAATGTTTTCCTCAAGTTCTCTCCAACTTAACTTTCAAGCAATTGACTTCCATACAGAATCAGAAAGAATTCACATTTTCAGACATTTTCCCTCCCTTCTAAAACACAGAACCCCCCACACAATAAAATATATCACTGAAAGGCATCTAAAACAAGACAAATGAAAAACGCTGACTTTCTAAAAATATCTTATTGAGATATGTAACCATTTCCCTACCAAAAAAAAAAATATATTTTTCTGTTATGCAGGTTAGTGTTTGACAAGGATTGTGGAGATTGGGGGGAAAAAACCCACAACTATACAACAACAAAAAGAAGCACACAAAACCAGATCAACAACACATTTATTAGATGCGAAAGCTGAAATCTCAAATGTCTCTGAATGTTTGTTTACATAGCCAGACAAGTGGATATATACTATTTTTTAAGAACATTCCCCTCTAATCAAGCATGTAGCTGCATTTTTAAATGACCCCTACTGCTTACTTCAAATCTTGTTCAGGCAGGTTTATACCTCAGTTCAGGGATTAGAGCCAAATACAACAGAGGCTACCTAAAGAGAGCAAGCTGTTGCTATGTTGAAATGTAGCCATCAAGAAACCTGGAGAACAAGGTCGAAGAATTTCGGAAAAAGCACCCACACTCCCTAAAAAGGAGCCCTAGAAGGGCACCTACAGAGATACAAGAGAGCCAAGAAAAGGTGACTAAGCTGCCATTTGTCAAGCCAAAAGAATACAGGATGTAAAGCAAAAAACACTCACTACACTGTTAGTCCTTCCATTCCCACAGCCTACACACTAAGAAAATACATCAGCATGACAAAACCACGGGGAAAGAGCTTCCTCCTCAGCACAACCACCTGCCCTTCAGTGCCTCACCAACCCAGTTCCAACGCTCACTACACGCTTCTAATGCCTCAGCAGCCTCTGCAGCTGCTTGAGACCAGGACAGTCTCGTTGGTATTTCTCCTCTGGGAGATTTTTTAACCACCACTAAAGTTACAGAGGTAGGCAGGTCTAGCTGTCAGTGCCTTCTCTGAGTACCAGAGAAGATCTGAGCCTGCCTTCTTCCAACAACAGGTAGGCAAAAGCCACTAGCACCAGCCCTGGGCTCATCAGCAGGTGAGAGGCATCAGCAAGGGAACAGGAAGCAGATTTCACTCCAACACACCTTGAAGACTCCGTGGGCAATCATCTTTACATTGCCTCCCTGCCCTAAACCTCGAGGCTCTCCCATTTTCTAATGCCTCCACTTTAGCTGCAAATGCAGAAAAAGATTAAAGCACACTTTTCCTTGAAGTGCATGATCACAATAACTTACACTAATTACCAAAAGCTCTCTGTTGCAAAGCTTGAATTAAACCTCGATTCAAGTGACTAATTGTTGTAGCTTCTGAGGAAAAGAAACAAAAATAATTTCAGATAGGAGATGTAGGAAGCAACTCTTATTCATTCAAACACATGGCTCCTGGGGTTCTGGCATGCTGGAACTGACTTTCATCATAGCCGACAGCAAGTGCCACACAGGTCTAAAAAGCAGTAAGAAAAAGGCCATCTCTAGGAAACCCATTATCAGTGGTTCTCCCCCAGGATCTACTGAGTACCTGCTCTCCTCATGCCCCATCGCACTTAAACAAAAACCAGTCTTTTTCAAATCCACTGAAATTATTACCTTGAACCTCAAACAAGAACCAGGGGGGAAAAAAAATCCAGGAGCTGGAAGGCTGGTTGTTTACTTTACAGTCTGAGCCCTGGTAACCACCACGTACCTGTTTTGCATTTGGCTGCCTTGTCCTAGGAGAGATATTTTGGTTTCCAGAGCATTTCACAGGTTAATTAGGTAGATAGGCTGCAGAGTGAAATCACACATGACACCGGCAGTGGCAGCCCAAAATGCTCTCATTCTGCCCTCTCTTCTCAGGACCTAACCACACCAGAGGAGCGAAGAAAGGACAGACTAGATAAAGCCTTAGCATCAGGATACACAATCTCCTTACCAAGCAGATTATAACTGTACTGGTTCAAGAAGAACGGATGATAAAACATTCTCAATTACCACAGCCAAATACTTCAGCCATTTGCATCCTTTTGCTGCATTATTTTAAGATAACGCAGCCCCTCCACATAAACATCTGAACAAAACAATCGAGTACTCATAAGAACTCTTCCATGCTTCAGCTCCTTCCCTCTACCTCCCTTACACAAGAATTCCCCAACACTTGCAGCACATTAGTTAACAAAAAGCCCCAGCCTCTCTCTCTCCACTGAAGAGCTGCTAGAAATGCTTCACAAAAGTATAATTCTCCCATCCAGAAGGAGAGAAACACCACCTTCCCAACCTCTTAATATTGGGAATATCTCATAGAAGCCATCAAGTAATTTTATCAGACAATAGCCACACCATAGCACACACCACAAGTAAGACTAAAGTTCAAGTGCTTTTATTCTGCACACAAAAGCACTTTCAATTTTAAAAGCACCATTTCAATTACTAAAATAAACAATTCCTGAAAGGCAACTCTGAACACCCAGACAGACAAACCAGATCATGAACAGTGACCATACAACTGTGCATGCCCATTTTAAGTTCTATTTCATCTCAAATTAAGAAGGAAACAACTTTCCTGTTGTGCGTCATCCTTAATAGTTTTTACTTTTTGCTGCATGACCTTGAGCATCTGAGAGTCTTGATTTTCCGCTTGTCCTACTAAACCATTCTCTCGAAAAAAATCTTATTCCCTTTCTGTTTCTAAACAAAAACACTACAGGTGAGCTCTGCAGTTCTCCACTGTTTCCTCAGCTGGCAGAATGCCTACGTTGTAGAGACAAACGAGGTGACTAACCTCAGATGCAAGTAAGAGAAAGCACAGTGGACACCTATGTCTGGTAGGATCTTGACTTGCAGGCAGAAAACCCGATTGCCTGCAAGCAGCCTCAGGAAAGACTGGGATGAGCCCAGGTTTAGGAAGCTGACTTTTCAGCTGTAACTCTCAGCTCTGCAGACCTGGCTATGAAAGATTCAACAGCCAAACCATGAGTAAAGAGCTCTGGCAGACTTTAAAAAAAAAAAAATTAGTCATAGCAAAGTCAAAAGTACACGCACAAACTAAGTCAGTGACTAGAGTTTTGTTTAAAGAAGAACGTTGCAAAATAAGGTTGGGGTACTGTTTAGTTACTCCTTCCACATGAAATCTGGAAGAGTCTCACACTTGCCACCTGAAATTAGTCAAGCACTCTGCAACAAGAACTGCATATAGTAATTGGGGATGCTTGCTCACCAGCACCTGAGGTACCTCAGCCTGCCCAGAGCCAACCCGAACAGTCTTCTGGTTCTCTATTTAAACTCACTGCTACTTTTTTAAAAGCGTTATCAATGCTGCTGCAAAGTACAACACTGAGGGGGGAGAATAAAAAGGAAAAAAGAAGAAAAAAAACCACCAGCCACTACTAGCAGTAGTAGTGCCTGCTTTATTTCTACACGCTGCCTGACACCGGTGAGGAACAATGCCACATGTCACATCAACGACAGCTACACAACTACCTGAACACGGCATAAACCATCACACAATCACTCGCTATCTCCTAGCGGGAGAACTTCCCGGCAGAGGCAGCAAAACCCCGGGAGCCTGGCGGGAAGAGAGCCGGGAAGAACCGGAGAACCCGAGCAGGGAGCGGGGGCCCCTCCCGGGACAGGAGGAGAAGGATCCCCCGCTCGGCCCTCCAGCGAGCCCCTTCCCCCCTGCCAGGTGAAATTTCACCGCTTCCACCCGCGAGGGACCGCAGCCCACGCACCGTGTCGTGGAGGAGCCACTAGAGACACACGGCCACGTTACACTCCCCGGGACCCCGAACCGCGCCAGGCAGCCCCTCCGCACCCCATCCCCATACTGGGGAGGCCTCCTAAAGTTTCGGGGAGACACCAAAGGCAGCAACCCCTCGGAGGGAGCAGCGGGGCCGGGGGGCTGCGGCGCCGGGGGCCGGCTCAGCCCGGCCCCGCGCAGGGCAGCGCCCCGGCCGGGTTCCGCACACGGCGGGCGGCTCCTGCCCGGCCCCCCAGCGCTACCTGCGGGCAAGGTGGCAGCGCACCCACCCCCGGCCGCTCTCTCTCCCTCCTTCCCTCCCTCCCTCCCTGCGGCCCCCCCGGCCGCGTATCCCCGGGCTCACCGAGCAGCAGCAGGACGAGGAGGAGAAGAGGCAGGCAGGGCGCCGTGTCCCCGCGGTGCCCCATGCTGGCCAAGGGCTGCGCGGCGCCTCTCCCTGCGCTCAGGCGGGACCGGGGCGCGGCGCGCTGGGCTCGCCCGGAGAGGAGGCAGCGCTCCTGGGCCGGCCGCTCGCTGCCCTGCGAGCGCACGGAGCCGCCCGCCCGCCCGCCCCGACCGGCCGCGCCGCGCGGCGCAGCCAACCACAGAGACAAACTTTGCCCAGGGCCCGCCCCCGCCCGCAGGTAGCGGGGGCGGCCCGGCCGGCCCGGCCCCCTCCCCTTAAAGGGGAGGGCGGAGAGCGGGGCCCGCCGAGCCCCAGGCCGGGCAGTGAGGGGCGGTGCTGCCCTGCCCTGTCTGCGCCGCGCACACGTGGCTCAGGAAAGCCTGGGCTGGAACAGGGTTCGCCCGAGGGTGTCCCTCCGGGAATGGCCCTTGGCGTTGGGGCGCTGTTTAGTCCCTCGCTCCTGCCCCGCCTGTGGGGCTGCCTCAGTGGAATGGGGGACGCTCGTGTTCGTGATCCCAGTGCGGGGGTCGGGGGGTACCCCCTTTCCTCACGGGAGCACGAGGTTCCTGCACACAGAACCCCCACACACATGGGGGAGTCGTTGCTGTCCCTGTGCCCTCACACAGCCCCAGCTCGGGGCTCCTGCTGCCCCGCAGACCCCCCCAACTCCAAGGGCTCCCTCACACCTGGGCACAGCCCGATCTGAAGGGTCTGCTCGTGTCCCCACCCATCCCTGAACGTGTAGCCTTAAAACCCACTGCCAGGCGGCCCCACTCGTGTGCCCTGCCCTTCCACGGGCCGGTCTGTGCTCCCTCATGGATCCGGGAGCTCATGGCCTGGGTCAGGAGGGAGAGAGCACAGATACCATTTGCTCCCCACCGGTGCCAGGCGGCCCCAAAAGCAGCACTGCCCTGTTTGGAGAGTCGGCTTCTTCCCCCTTTCTTTTCCCAGTTAACTCAATAAGGGGATATTGCAGCCTGGTATTTGTGCCACAGCTCCACCGCCTTTCTTCCCAGGCTGCTCAAGAGATTTTTGTTTGCTGGGGGATTTAATTTCCTGTTTGTAAAAACAAAGAGCTGAGGCGCTGGGAGGCTCTGTGGTAACTTGGACAGTTGTCTGCTGTTTCAGTCCCCTTGCCACGTTTGCTGTGAAATCAGCGCTCTCCTTGGGCACGTTTTGCTGTTTGTTGCCCAGACTCCCTGCTGGAGGTGGGTGCGTGTTACACATTTCCCAGTGTGGGGAATCTCTGGAGCCTAAGCGTGGTTTTGGGCAGCTGCTCCCACACAAAATGGCTAGTTTAGACTTTATTCTGGCATCTCCATTGCACCTTGGTCTTGAGCATGCCTTGGCTTGGGCAAGGTTGTTTGCTCCCACTAGCAGGAAGTGTGTGCTGTGTTCTTAACTGAGCATGACTATCAGACTAGATTTTAGGTTGGACTTTGTTATTCTTTCTGTTACGCTCTACAGTAGAGAGGGTGTTGCCTGATAGGAATGAAACAAGACCCTTCTTTGATGAGGAGAACTTTATCCCTTCGACCACAGTTACCTGAGCTCCTGCACACAGTAGATCTCTGCACAGCTGCAGCCACGAGGTGTCTGGGGGACACTTGATCCTGTCCACGCTGAAGTTCTCTGAGCTCCCAGACCACAAATGGGGCTGAATCCACAAGTGTGACTGAGAAAAGACTGTCCAAACAAAACAAGGCTGTCTTCACCTAAGTTTACAATACCCTCATATTCCTGCTTGTTCTTGCTGCCTGTTTCCAATCATTCCACTCTACCTCCTCCTTTGGCCAGCATTCAAATACATTTTTTATTCACTGGAAAATGTCACTTCTGTAAACCAAGATATATCCCTATGTCAAATCATAAAACAGGTTAGAAGATCTCTCACCCTTACCAGTCAACTTTCATCATTCTGGTTAAACTGCTTCATCAAGAGATCCTTCATCAAACTCTAGTCTTGAAACCCCCGCTATCCTAAGACGTGTGTGGTATTCTCAACAAGTGTCATCTCGCTCTTTTATTTCAGTAAGAAACACGTTTTCTCCCATATAGTCAGACTTCCAGACAAAAGGGGCACTGTAACCCATTAATCTGACCCATATATGAAAGTCACAGATTTTTTTTTCCCCCACAGCTGGATCAGTGAGTTTGAAAGACAACACTTCTCGTGTTAAAGACTCTAGGTAATGGCAAGTGCCTTCTTCCACCTACTAATTTATGCAATGTTTAATTATCCTTGCTGCTAGGAAACTGCTTCTTTCAGGCTTGACTTGGTCTAACTTTAAATTTGAGACATCAGAACCCGTTATGTCTTTGTCTGCAAAGCTGCAGACCCATCCCTTTTCATGGATAAGTAACTATACATGGCACTCCTATCACTTCTCCTTGTTTACCTGAATAGGTTGTTTCCTTTGAAGCCTCACACTGTAGGATTCAATTTCAGCTGCTGCAGCATTTTTTCAGACGCTCCAATGTTTCTAAGTGCTTTCTGACTTGCAGGCACCCACCTTGGGTTCAGTGTCATTGCAGTCTATATACTCATGCTGTGCACAGAGTAAAAATCCTTTCTCGGTCATTGTTTCGTTTTCCCCTTCTATCGTAACTAAAAACGAAATTAGGCCATTAACTTCCTACACTGCCCAAAAAAGCTTGTGGAGTTCATTATCCTTGTTGAATCCCCAAGTTTCTTTCTGCATCTCTGTTTTTTCCTGAGAGCATCCTTATCCTGCCATTCATCACTATGTTCATTCCTTCCTCAGTACACGGCCTTGCAGCAGGGTGTGTTAAAATACATTTCAGAACATTGTGACAATTTAGGCAGGTGTCTGAGATCCCTCATTCAATTTGAGAGCTGTTTCTCTCAGGCTGATAAATAGACAGCACAGATGACAGAGCAGGTCTGAAGCTGACCACTGTGATAGTCTACCGTCTCTTTCAAAGCCTGTTTTCTTCTCCTTTTGGTGTGTCCTACTTTCAGTGGATTGTTACATGTATGTGATTATGTCACTTTTCCCCCTTGCCAATTCCATTTTGTACAGTTCAGCTATGAGAACCAGTCTGAGCCAGAAGCTTTCTCCAAGTATAAAGTCAAGACAAATATCTTCCTCTGTTTTTGTGCACTTTCCATGTTTATTCATGAGATGCAGAGTAAATATGTGGTCAGTTGTTTGTTTCTCAAGAAGGCATCCCATTTGACTTTCAGTGTTTAGCATGTTGTTGATTTGGGTAGATAACACATACTCATTTATTGATGATGCTGCAGAAATGTTTGCCTGTGTTTCTTCATACCTAGATTTCTGCATAATGCATAGGCTGAAGGCGTCTCTCATTTGGGGGTAACTAGATTAGCCAGCAGAATTTCAGGGAAGGATTGAGATTGGACTGTTATATTAAACACGTTATTATTCATGAAATGTGCATGAAACATGAACACACCCTGATTCTAAAGAAACCCACACACAACCACTCCCTACTTGCACCACTCCTCCAACATACACTTGCTGGCTTTTGCTAAGTTTTTCTCTTGGCAAACATGGATAAACAATTCTTGTTCTCCCCACCTTGTTGCCTAAACAGCAGAGGACAGAGGTGAGACGTCTGCATCTAAGACCCACATCCAGCATGGAGTACACAAGTAAACAGCATTCAGAAGGGCTGTACATCGACCAACAGCAGAAGGACCCACTCTGATGAGGACCCAGCACCCTGCTTAGGAGCAGAGGCTGCAGAAGTGCTGCTCACGTGCAGTTCATGTTGCTGGCTGCGAACCTCAAGCAGCAGAGAAATCTTTCAGTGCCATTGCCTGAGCTACGAGAGGCCCTTTGCTGCTGGTGTGTGGCTGCCATGAGCTCTCCACAACAAAAGAGGGGTAGGCAGACAGACAGGTAAGGCCACGCTCAACTACCCTGTCAGCAATCCAACAGCCTCTAAGGGCAGGAAGGGGGCTGTTAGCAGCTCCCAAACTGCTCGAATGAGAACCCTAGGAAAAGGGAACCACAGCACAAATGTTGTCCTGGAGACATCTACAAGGGGATGTGCCGTCCTGTGTCTTGGCTACTCATTAAAGACCCTTTTCTCAAGAGCTATGGACTTTATCCCCAGCATGCTGGCGAAATTCCACATTGCTTGATTTCATTCTGCCTCTGGGTTCCCTTTGTGTTTCTGAGAAGGCACAATACTCATCTCCATTTCCTCTTCTCAGCTCTTGTTAAATTTTGCCTTGCTCTACTGAATGGATTGCACGTTCCAGCCAAGGGGCTGCCCCATCACAGCCATGGCTGATGTGAGCCCTACACCTTCAAAGCTGTGTGGTTGGTTTTGTGAAATGTTTCTGAAAGTACCTGGATATATGCCCCTCTGCCATTCCTCTTTAGTAGCTTAACAGAAATATGGGTGATAGCAGAGAGCTCACAAAGAACTGTGAAAAACTCAGCTTACCCATTATGTATTATGCATTAAAACCTGTCTCTATTGAGCTGTCCAAGATAAAGTCCTACTGGCATGTGATCAAAAGAGTAGGAAATTACCTTGATTTGTCCTGGCTAGAACTGGCTGCCTCATGTAAAAGTATTTGTGAATAAATTATTTGCAGATTGATGGGGAAAAAGTGAGTAATTTATTTGTTGAATATTGTTCAGCTGGCTATTGAGCTAACCAAACCACGGGGAAAAAAAATATTGGTGAATGATTTATTTGAAAATCTAGTAGAAACTTGACAGGAGAAAGCGGTCAAACAATCTACCACTATTATTCAAATGCCGGTAGATCTGAATAGTGTTTGTGCACTACTAAAGCACACTCTGATGCTTCAAGCCATGGCCATAAGAAAGGTATTGAAATATGAATTCAAATCTTCAAATCTATACTCACCTTCTCCTTAAAAGAGATTCTGCTGAAACCATTGCCCCAAAGGTACCTATTAATGAGCTTAGAACAGATTCTACATTTGCAGTTATTTATTCTTATTTATTATTAAGACACTCTGGAAACTCTCTTGCCTGATAGAGCAGCAATGAAAATTGAGTACCTTTTACTCCTCTACAACCTTCCTTCAGTGGATCTCCAAGCACTTTACAAATTTCCGTGGGTTTAATGTTACAGCTGTTCTGTGAGGCAGGAAGGCATAATGAAATCCAGGAACAGTGGAAAGCATACACCACGCGCTACAGGTTTCTTTACATCATAAACTCTCAAACTCTGTGAACGTTTTTTAGACTAAATTTTCAATAGAGCACATAATTTAAAAACTGACTACATTTTTCAAATCTGCCTGTCTGAAGTTTGGCTCCTAAGTACTTAAGCACACATAAACACATTACATGCTGAACTCTGGTTGAATTTGATGGAAATTTTCAGCACTAAACACATGGGGAGAAAGCCCCAATGTATCATGATATTTTCATACATTCATATGGATTTAGCAGCATAACTCTAGGATCTTCCCTGCACGATGGTCTACATGTTAGAGTCAGAACAGCTGCAAAACAGGCAGGTTGTGTCTGTGGCTGTGGGCTGCACGCCCATGTCACTGATGCCACATGAGCAAACCACATGCAAAAAAGGTTATCCAGCCTCTTATGCAATAAATGACACCTCCTCCTACCTCGTGCCTCCCTTTTGCATTTCCAGCATCAGGGCTGCACCCCTCTATTACCTTTTGGTTGAAATTGTGAATGAAGTCTGAGGGACTGCACTGCAAAGCACTACAGAGATATTGAAGTTCTGATGTTAGATGCTATGGCAGCTCCCACTACGGCATGGACAGTAAGGATAAAATCAACACCCTATTCAAACTACTGGGCATTTTCTTCTCAACTTGAGTGCATACAGGATATGATCTCTAGCACCAAATTCAACATCAGCAACCAAAGAATTAGTGAGCAGAAAATACAGGCTAGGGCAGTATATGACAAAATTATCCCCCAACAACTTGCTTTCTGAACTCCTACAGAAGTGAATAATTAAATAACAAATCTAAAAGATGCATATTTTTTTGTAACTAAGACTGAATATCAAATTAAAGATCTGCTGTCAGCTTAAACACAAATAAACTATAAAACCAGAAATAAATATTTGTATGATTGTTGTTGATCATTAGAGGCAGTTTAAAATCTAGATTTACTCAGTGTGATTTTTGTTCTCCTTCCCACAGGCACGTCTCCTCTCTTGAACTAGGAAAAATCAAAAGGAGTCAATTTTGCTTTCAGGTTTTCTCTCTTTCTGCGATGTGACTGCAAAAATCATAGGGGAGGATATTGCTCTGTTTTAAAGGAACAGATTTCATTAGAAACAGAGAAGGAAAACAATAGAAACATTTCTCTTGGCATTTTTCTGTTTTTATATGGATTCTCCTAGGAAAAATTGAAGTCACGGAAGAGTCGAGTCTCTGCTTATAACATGAGCAGGTACAATCCTCACCCTGTTCCAAATTCACTCTCTTGATACCGTCCAGTTACACTCCATTTTGGGAACGTGCTTTTTTCAGTAAGGTCAATCTGAGCTTAGCACTTCTTTGTGTTTTTTACCTGTGGGACTGCTGTTTTGCCACACCAGAAACAGGCTCAAATCCTTTTCTGACCTTGATTGCAGTGAGAATAAATTACAATGAGAATAAATGAGAATGAATCCATGTGATAAGAATAAATCAGATTAAATTAGAAGCAGTAACAGTGCATTTCTCTGGCAGGTCCCAAAATCTCACATATTGTTACCTTCTATAACACAAGGTCCATAACCCAGCCTTGACTTTAGGCCATTCCAAGACACAAAACATTACAGAAACAAGAAGCCAGGAGGTCTCTGACTATGCAAAATTGAAATGCTATGCATATAATATACACGGAGCTGTCACCTATTATCCTGAGTTGATTTAAAATAATCTATAATCCAGGGATGAGAAGTGAGCACCACAGGATGTGGCAAATCCTTCTCATACAGCAAGGCAGTGTTGTCACTATATCAATCCATGAAAGAAGAAACACACTGTCTCTTCAAGAAAGGACTTCTAATTGCTTGAACACTGCAGCTAAAAGAATCTTTTCGAGTGCATTTACATTAACAGGAGTTAATTAAGAGATTAGGCTAGGGCTGGTGATTAGGACCCTGTCTGGGCACACTCCTTATTAACAAGAGCCCAGAAACAGGAAAGAGGCTCCACAGCCCCCACACTTATAAGGTAGTGCGGTCCCTGCATCCCAGGGAGCTGAGATCTCAGCACAAAGGATGATCCAGAAGTCAGCCTTCTAGGGGTCTTACCTCCCCTTCATAGGACTACAAGAGAGGCTGTAAAGTGAGCTTTGTGTTCTCAGACAAAAAAAAAAGGGAAAGTCAATGAAGTCTCAATGTGTGTTTTTCAGGTTAATTTCTAACTTGCAGCGCCAAGCAGAGAGATTAGAGACGCAAAATACATTCAAAATAAAACCAACACGAAAGTTCAATGACAACTGGCATATTGAAAACTCTGCTTTTAACAGAGTTCCAGAAACAAACTCAGAGAGCCTGATGCACAAATAATAAAGGAGAGCAAAGCTACTTGTGTACTTATTTATTTCCAGTCCTTTTGGCATCCTAATAGTCCAGCCTCTCCTGCCTATTGCAATTTGCTGTCTACTTTTCTCTGTTTTGTTTTCATATTGAATGGCCAGTTAACTAGCTATTGAGCCAGCAGAGAAAAAAAAAACAAAAACAAAAAACAAAAAAACCCAAACCAGGTCAAAAACTGCAGATGTCTCAGTGTTTGTGCCCAGGGGACATCAGATAACAAGCTGTTACAGTCTGCCTGCAAATCCACTGGTTGACTTGTTTATTCTTGGGTGTCTACAGTTTATTCTTGAGTGTCTCATTGATTCTAGTTTGGCACTTTGCTTTTGACCCTGCAGCGTTTTCAGGGGATCTGTGATACAACAGGCTTATCAGCTCATCCAGCACATCTTCTTTGAGTCTTGGATAACAGTCAGAGAAGCAACTCGGAGAAGCTTTATCTCACCCCAGACCTTCAGCTGAGACATCAGCTGAAGGCTCCTGTTCTCTGCTACGACACTGCTCCACACATCTGTGGCTCTGCAAATCCTGCATCCTTGAAGATCTTCTCTTTTAGAAGATGCTCCAGTACTGGCAACACAGGGAATGTGTTTGCTGAACATGTGGTTCCCCTGGACAGCAAAAAAAAAAAAAAAGTCACAAGGTAAACTACAGCACAAAGTCTCCTTGCCTACTCTGTGACCATAGGGACTGCAAGCAAGAAAACACATTCAGATTCAAATCACGATATATAAATGTCTCACTAATTTAGACCCAAGAGACTTCAGAAGAGGGCAGATTTTGTCTCTCTGTGAGAAAGTAGTGTCTGCATATAAAGTCACTGGAAAATGTCCAATGAGGCTACATATACTGCATCACTCAAAACACACTTCTGTGACTGGGGAGTAATGGCTGTTACGCATGAGTTGCATGTCTTATAGCAGAATAAGAAGGTTTGGTAAAAGCAGTATGAATAAATACTATTAGCATTATTTTAAGGAGACCTCCAATGCAGCATTTGCACAGATGAGTGAGCAAAACTGGGCAAGTCTGCATGGGGGCTCTGGCTATTTTCTTGTATCCCCGAGGGAAGCAGCATTTCTCTCTTGGTGGAAGGGATGAGAGCCTGTGCATTCCCTGCCACTCAGACTTCCCATGGGCTTTCAGGCCAGCTCTTCACCCACCACCATGGCAGCAATGCTGTGGAACAGTGTTTCTGGGAAATGAAGTATCACAGCATTTCCAGAGCTTGTCACAGAGGATCAGGGCAGCTGGGTAGCCTTGGAGACAGAAATTGAAGGTGTGTTACGGGGATTTACATGCTGGTTTTGGAAGCCCTGTTTCAATTTAAGATGATTAGCAATATCTGTGAAAACCCTCAGGAAACTGACTCCTTTACATTTCTATAAAGGCATCAGACAAGGCATAGCCCCTTTCTTTTAGCAAGAATTTCCTAACCAGTGGCTGGAGAAATATACTGCTTTTCTCTTTGCTGAGACTAGGCAGCTGCTGTGTTTGCTAGATTATAACCCAGGCTGCATGGGAAGATTTGATTTAAGGCAAGCCTGGCTGATGATTCTCTGCATGTAAAACTTCCAAACAAGGAGGAGGGAGCAGCTGCAATTACAGTTTTCAATTGGGAAGTGAGAAAATAGAGATAATTTTCGTTTCTACAGCAATGTGAATAATTATCAAAAAGAAAATGGTTGACTGGCAGCTAGAAGCCTTGCTACTACTACCTAGAGCAATGGGCCAGTAACAGCAGCACAGATGAAATCCCTGGGCAGAGAGGCCCACTTCTAAATTTTAAATCTCCTTTCCCCATTCTCCTGTTTGTTTGTTTTCCATTTTCACTTACTTGGAATTTATATCACCCAGCTCCCACCCCGAACACACTGTGCTCTGCAAGGTTTGCATGTGAGTATCTCTTCTGTGATTTCATGTTGTCTCTGCTTACATCTCAACATCAATCGAACAAGAAGGGAACCCCTGGTGGTCTAGAGGTTAAGGATGCGGCGCTGTCACTGCCAAGGCCCGGGTTTGATTCCTGGCCGGGGCCACTCCCCGGGCAGATGGAGCTCGTTAGCCCTGTAAGGCAATCCATCTACATCCTGAGGACCTCGCTGCCACCGTCCAAGCTCGCTTGGCCCCGGCAGATGAACCTCAGGATTAAAGGGTGGGCTCAGTTCCGCGCACACTGTGTCTCACCTAAAAAATCCAATGCGCAGGCTGGAAGGTGGAAAGACCTTCCCTGGTTCTTCATTCGCGAAGACTGGCCATTAATCGAACAAGACTGAAAGCCAATCAGGCACTAAGCCTCTATAAAACTCTGCATCCGTTTCTAGATTAAAAGCAACAATGTTCATTCTCAACATTTGAAAACCATCCCTGTTTAGCAGGTGATGGGCACTCCCCATGAAGTTGCTTTGATACAGAGCTAGTTTTCCGGTGCTGTCTCAGATAGGAACTCCCAGCAAATTTCATATATCCAGAGACTGACAAATCCATGTCAATAGCCCTCTGAAGTGCTAATAAAATGCCAAGCCAGTTCTGGAATCATATTTTGGGCTTATTTATCTGAGTGTTGCCGATGCTTCTGCTGCCAGCTAAAAGAAAGTGGTGCTCCATGTGGGTAACACTCGCTCAGCTGAGCTACCTGACCACTGCAGAACAAGAGCTCCAGGGGTACACAGCTGGTCTAACTGAAAATCCACTGAAATTCACTTAGCTAGCAACACTGAAAATCCACAGGATCCTAATTAGAGTGATCAAGCAGTCAACTTTAAAACATTCGTACAATCTGGTACTGAGCCCACGGGCTCTCAGAAAAAATGAGCATGGAAGGAAAAAACCCTCTTCAGAAAGGAAGGTCTCACTTATATCTTATATAGCAGGCAATGCCTTTTGCATTTCTTGATGAGCTTCTGTAGCTGGTCTTCTCTGACTACTCCCGCCAGCACATGTTGGAGTGCATTTCATGCCTATTCAAACAAACAAAAGACGATGTCTCGTCTTTCACTTCTCCTCCTTCCATACTGCTGGGAAGTACTGCTCTTCTCCATTCTGCTTCTCATGTGGAGAGAGTAATTTTTGGTTTTTTATTGCAGTAAAAATAATACAAAGCTTCATGAATGAAGCTGGCAAAATACAGAATAGGGCTTTACTCTTCATGCACAAAGATGAAATGGTAACATAATATTTAATCAGGGAGTGAAAGAAAGAGAAGTGAGTTCATTAACTTTTTCCTTGAGTGAAAACTCCTGTTTTCATTCTTCTTTTATTTTTATTCAAGTACTTTTCAAGAGAACACCATCCGTATGCAAATGCATGTGTGTTCTCAGAATACAGCTTTCTTTAATATAGATGATCATGAACTCACTTCAATAAAGGGAAAGAGTCAGGATTTTTCCATAGAAATAAGTGGCCAGGCAGCCAGCAGTAAAAGCTCTATTAACCTCCAATTATCTCTTCCGCATTCCCAAGAGCTTGTATACTTCAGTGGACAATGTTTCGCAGCACTGGACATCACAGACCCAAACTACTTTTACTCAGACTTCCTGTGGGAAGAATCGCTGCTTTCTGGGGTTTGTAGGGACTTTTTTTCTCCTACCCACTAGTGACAACAGAAGAGGAAGAGGCGACTTCTGCATCCATGCAGCAAGATTGATGATCTTGAGAGCTTTGGAGGCTCCATACTGCTTTGTGAAGACCCACGTCTCCACTCCTGGAAGCCGACAGGAGCTTTGGATTTTTGCCTGGAGTGCACTCAGAGGCAGAGCTGCCTGTGACACAGAAGGACAGAGGAAGGGCAAACATGCTTTGATGTTGAATGATGGGCAAACATCATTCAAAAGATGACATTTGAATTGTGGCCTCACACACCAGCGACCTGGAAATGGGAATGTGATTTGTCTTACATCCAGGGGCCAGTGGCGGGGGAAAGGCTCTGGGTGACAGCTTCCAGTCACGGTTTGAGGGAACTCTGAGCCTTGACACGATTGCTCACCTCTACCCCCTGACCTGTTTAACAAGCATGGATTGCCAGATCCCTGACTGGAGTCAGGCATCAGCTCTGCCTCTTGTTAAGCATCCACATTATGGGGAGAAATGCTCTTCTTTAGGGAACATCCCAGTTAAAAGACTGCATGCAAGAAATGACAGCGAAGTTCAGCCCTTGGAGTGCCTGCTCAGAGGAACTGATCTTGACCCCAACATCATCTCCATGCAGACTGAGATGGCTGCACACTCCAGCCCTACAGCACAGAGCACAATGACAGTACCAGAGTAACTCCACAGTTAAGAGGGCCTGAAGGTATCCTACTTTTAGAGGAGCCTGTGTTATGTCTCTTCCAAATGATCCCTCTTTATGGGTGTTGCCTCCAGATACACCCATTTGGAAAGCAGTTCGGTTGAGCAAAAGTTTATGAAGAGATGTAAACCTGACCATTAAAATAACCTAAGCAATTCCCATACACCCTCTGTGACATAAAAAGCCTACTTACCTCCCATCACCTGGGTATGTTATTTCTTTATTTTTCCTGCTGTTATTTCCTTTTAAATAACCATGTTAGCAGAAGCCACTAATTTATGAGGAGCTGAGGAAAATCAGGAGAATTAGTCCCTTCTTTGAAGATGTTACTTCTGTCAGATTAGTATGTGAAAAACAGCCAGGAACTTCTCAATTAATCTTTCTGGAATATTTCCTAAGCAGCTGCCGACTCTTTCTGAGTAATAACAGAAAAGAAATCTGAGAGGAGAAACTGCAGCTGCTGCCACAACAGAAAGAGCTTATTATGAGACATTGCGCTCTTTTGTTTTTTCACTTCATTTGTTTGGGTTTTGTTGAGGTTTTTATTTTTGCCGAAGTGATAAATTGCAATGGAAAATCCACACCAGGAAATATATATATATATATATATAAATATATATATATATATATACACACACCCCTACTGACAGGCAGGTTCCCATACAACCACTGATGATGTCAGCTATTTTGGTTAGTAATGATTTTGTCCCCTGTGGTGTTTTGATTCCCTTGCTATAGGACTCAAATTCTGAACTGGAGGCACTGGACTGGGATTTGAGCAATTTGCCACCAGTGCCTGTCTCTTTCCAGCACATGGTAGCTCAAGTTACCTCCATTTACAGTGTCACAATGCACTGTAATCGTAGGTATCTCCTTATCTGCCTCCATAGTTATTGTGTTTCCATACTAAACCTTTCCAAGAAAGGATCATATCTGCATCGGATTTTTAGGCCCTCTTACAGTACAATAACTGATAACAGGGAACACTGTCTGCAGTAAAATACAATTCCCAAGGCTGCACTTAAGGCAACCTTTCAGTCCTTAATTACTCAGCACTGAATCAGAGAGGAGAGAAAGAAAACCCAGGAAGAACAGAGCTCCAGTCATCTGCTCCCCCAGTCCCTGAGAGGGAAACCTGAGCTGCCAGCCTGGAGTCCACTGCCACAGCATTCCTCCTGCTCCGAGACTGCAGGGCTCTTATGCTTGTCTTACACCCAGAGACAGTAGGAAGCAAGAGATTATGAAATGTGATAGCGTTGGGGCAGACCTATCCCAGCACTGCCAAGAAAGGATACTCGGAAAGGCACAGAGTTTTAAAAAGAATTGCCAAAGCTTTTTGAGTTCTGCAAAATGCTGCTTTACATTCACATTACAAAACTGTGTGACACTGAGGCCAAGAACCAAAACAAGGGGGAATACCTCATATGGTAATATAGATGGACTTGTGATGGCTACAGGCGTGCTACACGCACGCTAACAGAAAGTGAAGAAATCTCTAGTCACCAGCAAGCTTTTCAGAGTCACCTCTGACATCCTCTGACCCCCTCCTTTACTGCCAAGCATCTAAGTAAAATAAAATACATGCTACCCTTGAACAAGTAGGTTATTTACCCTCTTAGGTATTCCATGCCCTCCTCTGGAGGCTGCACACTCTTTTCTCTGCAACAGATCACTTGCCGTGCAAGCTCAGTTTGGCACTTGTCAAATCCTTTCCAAATCTGGAAACACTAATGTGCCACGGAAGTATTTCTTTGTTCGAGGGGTACAGGGTGGATTAATTGCAGTAGCTTCTCAAAGGACAACATAATCTGCATTAGCAACTCACCTGCTTCTCAGTGCAGCTCCCGTGTGCGTGTTGGGAAGGATGGACGGGAAATTAGGACATTGAAATCATTTTTGGTCTTTGTGTTTCTTGATGTGTGTTAAGCAGCTTGCCTAAATGGCTGGCAAGCATTTCCCACAGTACTTAGACACATTGGGAAAATGAGTCAACAGAGAACCTCAACCTCAGGCTGGTTGGGAATTTTTCGAAACTTTCTCAGGCAATAAGCTAGACCATATCCTCCTAAGCTGCTGAGTCCTTAAATTATTTGTCGATTTTAAAATACGCAATTTTAACCAGCAACGTGACTTTGCAAACAGTCCATTGTATGTCTTGGAATCAAAACTGCTCTGTGACACAGACATGTTTCATTATTGATTCAACAAGTTTCAGTTCCATATGGCTTCAGTTACAGAAAAACTAACTGGAGCCTTTCCTTTCTTGCACAAAAGCATCGTCAGCTAAACTCCAATAACAGAAGCTTTATTTCAGGCGTGTGCAAGGGGTGGAAAGAGACTAATTGAATCCAATCTGATAGTTTTGTCAGTTTAAAAATTAGTGGGAATTGCCATTTCTTCTAGATGAAGGCGGGGGAGGAATAAAAGAGGCCAGATTCTAAACTGGTGCCTGAGTTGACAACTTTGTCCCATCTTACAACTAAGAAAATAGTAGTTCTAGAAGGGTGCCTCCCTAGGAATGGGACAGGGTAGCATGGGGATAAGTGGTGAGAGTTATGGACAAGCATGCAACTCCTTTAAAATCAGAAGTGAATGGGAACCCCACGGCATGGAGATTTTGCTCAATCCATATTTCTGATTTTGGCAGCTATGGGCTCTCAGTTCTGCTGGCTCTGACACCAATGGTTCCTCATGGAGGCAAAACCATCCCTTCACAGAGTTCTGTATGGGATCACAGTGATTCAGATTTCCTCCTGAAGCTTGTGGTACTCAGCCAGTGCCCTCTCAAGTCAACAGGAATCTTCTGCTGATTTCAAAGGACGCTGACTAGGCCCTAATGTGTCATTAGAACTTTTGAGCACAGTTAAAGCCACACTGTGTACAAATGCATGGTGGACACTGTTCCTTGCATGATGCTTTTCTTCTATCACTGCTTGGTTAGTGGGACTGGTGATAACACCAGTAACAGAGGCACCCATTTTGCCTATGCTGTGAGCCTGCCAGTGGCTTCCAGGTGTTGAGTGATTCAAGAAATCACGGCCTTGCCTCAGACCCTGCTTTACAAAGATTCACAAGAAGTTCCCTACCTTTGGCATCCCTTCACTTAATTGCACTGTCTCCTGCTTTTCTCTAGATTGTCTCACTGTTGCTCAAGCCCTGGCTGTAAAGTAGGACGTTTCAAAAAGCTTAGTGCTAGAAGCCACTCTTTTTGCTGAGATTAACGTGATTTGTCAGGGCAGCAGCGGGGTCCTGAGGAAGAGAACTGGGGCCCAGATCACTCTGAGAGCCAAAGAAGATCTTTCTGTGGGGGGGAAGCAAGGTTGAAGAGCTCCCTGCCTACAAGTCCAGTGTCTGCAAGCTTTCACTCCAGCTCTTTTCCTCATGACTTTTACTACTTTCGACAAGTCACCAGGCAATCACAGATCAAGATCACAAGCACAGCCCCAACTCCAGCTGGCAGTGCCTTAACCGACACTGGCAGCAGCTGATTTTCAAATCAGCAAAAAGGTATAAGAACCTCACCACCGTATTGCTGGGAGGGATGGGGCTGTGCCTGGAGCTCCGGCCAGCCATGAAGGATCACAGCTGTGCTACCTGCAGAGCCAGTGAGGAGACACTCACAGCTGAGTCCTGCTTTCATGTCCTCCTCCAGTAGAGAGGAAACCCTGTGGCAGCTCCTGTCTCCTAACCAAGAGGAAGTGTCAATGTCCTGCTTTCCTCTGTCAGCCTGTAGGATGGGGTGACAGCAAATCTATGCATACTGCCTCTTGCTGTCTCATGGCAGAGGCTGCAGGATGCTGTTTCCACCCCTGGGGACTGAACAGGGTGCTCATTCCCGTGGAAGAACTGTTAATGGGTCCTGTGCTGCACTATGTTAATCACAGAGACTAAATGGTTAGTTATCTCACTGCGTGTATACATTCAGAGATGAGCCAAAAATGGACTGAATGTGTTTGCTGCGTCTTTTTTAGAGAGAACTGCCTGGGTACAATAAAACATGATAGGCTGTTCCAGTTGCTCAAACTTGTATCTGTGTTTAATCAGCCCAGGTACCCAGCTGTCTGCTAAAGGAAAGCCTTCTGGAAGCCACGGAGATGGGCTTTTCTTTATGAAATCTCATTACTATGATAGGTGGTAGCAGTGTCTGTTATGCAGGTTGGCATTATATCCAGTTTCTTCTAACGCTGCCTGACTTTAACTGGCTGGGCTGACATCTTCTGTGAGAGGTCTTGCCTCGGGCTGATGGATTCCTCAGCCTTTTGCATTATATGCTATTCAAACCTGGTTACTCTGGTCCTATTAATTTCCTCTTAGGTTCTTCTATAATATTATTACAACACTGAAGTGCTTACAGCAACTCCTGCGTTTATTATTACCAGCTCACCACCTGATGGGAGGAGGCAGCCATTCCTGAGCCTCTTTGAGCTGCCTGGAGTCTGCCTACCCAGGGACTAGCACGCGGAGGTTCAGAGCAGGAGATCAGAGTTCAGAGCAGTGAGTTCAGAGGTCTCACTGATCTCTGTCCCTGCAGAGATCAGCACCCCTTGGATTTCAAGACAGGTACTGGGCAGTGAGAGCGCACAGAGCCAGTGAATACCTGCAAATGCCTGTTGAAGTGTGTCCCCGATATCCCACAGGTACACAGCACTGTAGGCAGGAAGAAAGTCCAGTTCTCTGTGACAGAACTCTGCTGTCTTGTCAGTGAGACCAGTCTTTCAGCCTCCATGCCAACCACTCCACACTTTACAGCTTACGTCCTTATGTTTTGCCGTTCAGCCCCTCCACTGTGCACTGAGGCAGGGCTCCAGGGGCTAAAAGAGCAGGCAAGTTGGACACTCATGGGGCCCAAAATTAGACTGCACAAGGCAACCATTACTCTGGCTCTCCTCCATTGCGTTCCTGCTTGTGGAGGGCTCGCTTTCACAATCTTTAGCATTGTTCTTGTAACATCTTTTTGCTGGGGGTGTGGGGTGGTGGCAGTCGTGTTTAGAAAGATGTCTAACAGAAGCTGACCATCTTTTGTAAAGACTTCTCAGTGGCAGCTTGCGAGATGCCAAGGCAAAGCCCCAGAGACATGTACCAGTGTCCTTGGGAGGCCTGCACCTCCTTGGGAAACCAGGGTGGTGGAAATCTCACCAGGAAGCTGTGCTTCGTGTGAAACTCCAGCTGAGGTGAGGCTGCCAGACGCCAGGCCCCTGGGAGAGGTGCTCATATCTTAGAACTGCCTGCCTGGAATGCGTGCTGTCCTCAGGGTCCTGGCCACCCACAGATCCGACCTGGAGCTAGTGTGTCCTCCTGCATGGAAATCAGGTGTAGGGATGTGGGGACCATTAATCTCTTCTGACTGAGAAGGTGAGGCACAGCTAGGATGGGCACCTAAATTCAGGCGCCAAAAAGACCACTGATAACACAGAGATAACATGGATGTAGCTTCTGGTACCAGAGATTACATGCCCAGGAGCACCCCTATTTATCCATCCTGGCATTAAGTAGCACTGGTTTTAGTATTTAAAACAGTGCTTCAAGTCTAAATCCTTCCTGCAGCCATGAAATACCCCAAATGGAGGCTGCCAGCTGACATGCAATTTCTTCCTCTGTCTCCCATTTGTGCAATGATTTGTCCTACTTTATCAAGCCCAGCACCTTTGCCTTCCACTCAGAAATGCCTGTCGGGATTTAACATTTATAAAAAGGCATCATAGTGGATCTCACAGTCTATTAGAGCATGTGGTGCTCTTTATCCTATGCTCCCATCTTCACTGCTGCACTGAGCAAAATGGGCAATTCTCCTTCTGCAAGGCAGCTATTCAGATCCCAAACAGGGTTGATTTTTTCCTCCTGAGTTGCAGTTATTAGAAGCTCTGTCTTTTAAAGGCATGTTGTTGTGCTGGATCGGAAATAGCGATGCATGGGCTCTGAAGGTTGAGCCCTGTGTTTTGCTAACGCTTTGGAAGACGATGCCATCTGTGACATGATTCAGATCAGTGGTTTAGTGAAATTCTGTTGGCAGGGAGTTATTCACCAGATTAATGTTTCAGAAGTTCTCATATTTCCAAAACGATGCTTCGCCTTCCCTCCCCTCTGCTATTCTCTTTCACGTCTCCACAGGTAAGCCCTGTCAGATGTCACAGGGGCCTCATTAGCATGCCTGGATGAGGCAGGAAATACAATCTTTGCACAGCTTGAGAGGGTGCACAGAGGTTCTGCTGCTCTGATGCTTTGAGCAGATCGTTGAGGTACCTCCAAAGACTGTGCCACAGTCACACAGCAAGAGTCCTCCCCCCCATATCCCTTCCCCACGGCATCCCAAGCCAGCAGGGATCCCCAGAGCATGTGCAGAACACAGTGTGGAAAGAAAACTTGGTTCTTCAATGAGGAACAAGTTTTGTCCATCTGAAGACCACCATGGCAAATTGTCACATGCCTCTGGGACGTGCCTCATTTGTGTAAGCAACAATAAATTGACAATGTCTTTGATTTAAATACCATGTCAGCACTACAGCTCCCTACACCCATCAGACTTTTCTGGTTTACAAGCAGTCAAAGTAATCTCGATATACTCACTTGCAGAGCTCCCCTTCGGGCAGGAACCCCCATTGCTTCAGGTGCTGCTTGGACACCTACAAAGCCAGTAAAGAGCTCACAGCCCTATGAAACACCTCACAAACGTGTACCAGACGATTTAGACATGGGAAAAAAAATTCCACAGCACTGTTGTGTGCACCTCTCCCCAGCTATTTTCTGAAATGCATTTTTCCATAAAATAGCCCTTGTGGTGGTAATTTTCTTCAACATGCAAAGGTGCCTCCTTACAAAGCACCAGCAACATCAGACACTCCAGAGCTGCTACAGCATCTTAAGGATGGGGGCTGTTTTGAATTAAATCAAACCTTCTCTGGGTAAAATGATCTCCACATAGCATTATTGGTAACTGAGAAGGAGAGGTTAGAATAAATGAATTCTCATCACCATTGCAGATACTCATAAGCTGCCCACTGCCACAGTAATTGAGCGCAACAATTAAGCAGTAACAGCAGTTGTTTCTGAAGTATTTTGAACATCATAAAAATAGTTTAATGGTTAAAAGCCAGAGTGCTGGGAGCCATCACTGTGACAGCTCTGTAGATGAGAACTGCATCCCAGCAGCTAGATGCAGTAAATTTACACACAGTAAATCTGGATCACTTTGGAAAAATAGTTAGGTAAAACAGAACATTTTCATACCTTTTCGTTTCTAGTTTGCTGTTGATTGGACAGTGTGTCTGATCATTTTGTGCAGTAGAGTGACAAATAACTGAAAAAATTATTTCCTTGAAATGGTTTGGAAATATAGCTCTTCTTGCCATATATTTCATCTAGGAGGCAATTTTCTCCTGCCCTTCTCCACATCAGCCTGGCATTTCTGTTAGAAAGAAGTGGTAATACAGAGAGACATTGGCATCATTCACTGAATGAAAATACTGAAACAGCAAACAGTTTCTAAAAATAAAAGTATAGTGAAGATGTCTTTAGGTCTCTAAGGCATTATACGGTGACTAATCAGAGCAGTTTTCCTACGAAAAAGGGACAGAAGCAATAGAGATGGAATCAAATTTAATAGTACAAAACGTGAGGTCGTGCCCCGAGGGAGTAATAATGAGAATTTCTGCTACCAGCTGGGAGCTCATCAGTTGGAAGTGACAGAGGAGGAGAAAGACCCAAGCGCACCAGCTGATCAAATGTCTGTAAGCTGGCAATAGCATGCAGATGTGAGAAAGACAAATGCAAACCCAAGACATGTCAGATGAGGGATTTCTAATAGAACTAGCAAGATTTTAATGCCATCACATGAAGTACAGAATATTGTATGTCCATATAAAAGATGAATTAGTTTAAAATTGCCTTTTTTTTTTTTTTGTACCTTTCTCTCTTAGCACGACTGGGGAAGAGAGAGCTTTCTTCTACAAGAAGAGACTAAATGAGCTTGGTTTCTTGAGTCTAGCAAAATGCAGGCTGGGAAGAGATATATTTATTGCTTACAAATACCCTGGAGGGAAGTACCAGGAAGAGAGAAGAGCTATTTGAGTGAAAGGGCAATGCTGGCACAAGAACAAGTGCCTATAAATTTGCCAGGAATGCATTTCAGCTGGAAATTAGAAGAAGGACCTGACTGTCCGAGAAGTGCATTTCTGGGACTGACTTCCAAGAGATTTTATTGGGACAAAAGTCCCAAGTTGTTTTAATACAGAGTTGAGGCAGTTCTTTACCACAGCTACCCCAAACAGCAGGGGATTGGACAATATGGTACAGAAGGTCTCTTTTGGTTCTATTTTCCACTGTCCTTATATACCCACCTTGTTCAACAACCTAACATTTTGCACCTATGGTATTCAACTACCTTTGAGCTGTCAAAGCTATCTTGTCTTCCCTGTTTTGCTGACTAGAACTCACAGCCAAGGCCTGGTACTGTCCCCTGAAGAGTACTGGACCCATTTTGTTGAAGAAATTGGTGAGGACAATCCCAAGCCTGTTTCTAATGGATGGGTGCCACATGAGTCAGACCATCCACCACGTCTGTGGGGAGGGGGGCCAAAAGCCCTAAGCTGCCTGTTGCACTGAGATCAGCTCTGCTCCTGCCCGGGGAGGAGGGGGAGCACACATTATCCAGCTGTCACTGCCAATGCACATAAAGACTTTGTGCCTGCAGTGCGAGGTGCTGCACGAACACATCATAAATGATTCCCTGTGTTAAAGAGCTAGAAATGAAGCTTGGAACAAAGGCTGGAAAACTGTGATTTGCAAATGCCAGGTAGATGATGAGCAGCATCTCAGGGCAGCTCTCTTGCTAACTGCCCAGCACTGCATGCATCACTCACTCTTGTAAGGTCATCTGAAACCTGAAGAAGCCCATCCCAGAAGCAAATATTAGGATGAGCAGCTGTGGAGGATGATCAGGAGGTAGGGGCTGGGTGAGGTTAGGCACATGGCATTGAAATCCTTACTTGAGGCAACTTAAATGAAACCACTGGTATAAATGACAGCTGGGAACCTCAGCCTTGGCCTGGTGGAGGTTTGTTCGATGGCTCTTAAGATTAGTAAGGTGGCTCTGACCACCCCTGAGGTATAAGGAAGTTTGTCCTTGGCAGATGGTCTGGATGCAAAGCATTAGATAAGGACACCTTTTAAGTACATATCTTTGCTTTCAGACATAATAAAGCAGAACTGACCTTTGTTTTCTTTAACCTTTTTCTCCCTGGCATAATCATGTCCATTAGGTTGCAATACCGTTAGGGTGGTCGTTCTCTTCATGTAGCACTCTAACTTTATGCAGCAATTTGTCACTGTAGATAAAACATCTCTGCTGTCCCAGGCGGCCTGCAAGCTAAAACAGGGCATGCAAATTCAACTGAACTTCGGGAGCTCAAGCATGGAGGAGTCTGGAGGAGAGGGAAGAAGGGGGAGTACTTTAGGAGGAAAGTTTTGCAGAGGACTGACAAGGAAGAGGGATAATGCACACACAGATGAGAGGAGGGAAGGCTGTGCGGGAGCAGGGAATGCAGTACCAGAGTGTGAGAGTGGGAGCAAGGGATGCAAGGAGGGATGTGGAGAAATGCAGAGGTAGGAGGTTGGAGGAGAAAGTTAGAGAGCTAACAACACTGTGTATGCACTGCAGGGCTCGGAAATGAGAAGGATCCCAAGGGCACTGTAGATAACACAATGTGGCTGCTACATCCCACACCAGAACCTCCCCTTCATTGCTGGGCAAACGATCTTATAAACACACAGACCTACAAAGCATTTGGAGATGCTTTAAGGTGAAAGGCACCTATAAAAAGACACTTATTATTGTTGACATTAAGTATCTGTGGAAGTTTTCCCTCAGAAATGCACTTGGGTTTTGTCTCTTCGAATCAGAGTTGTTATTCAACTGCCAATCTGCACAGGAGTTTAAGTGCATATCTTTGTATTTAATTTGGCCGGTTGGTTTGAGTTTGCAGCAGCAGAGTCCCTCCTGTGTCTTTGAACAGTACATACATAAAGACTGTACTCTTAGCACAGCAACTGAATGCGTATGTTTAGTTCAGTTTTATATTTTGAGCACTGAGTAAACACTCAACAAATGCTGTCTTCAAAAACTGGCTGCACACCCACACCAGTCAAACTTTCCATGGAGTCAAAACCTCAGAAATCCCTTACAAAGAAGGAAACATTGCCCTGGTCTCCTATGAGGAGAGGCTGAGGGAGCTGGGGTTGTTAAGTCTGAAGAAGAGGAGGCTCAGGGAAGACCTCATCACTCTCTATAACCTGACAGGAGGTTGTAGCCAGGTGGGGGTCAGTCTCTTCTCCCAGGCAACCAACAGTAGGACCAGACAGCATGGTCTTAAGCTATGCCAGGGGAGGTTTAGGTTGGATATTGGGAAGAAATTTTTTACAGAGAGAGTGATGAGACATTAGAATGGGCTGCCCAGGGAGGTGGTGGATTCACTGTCCCTGGAGGTGTTTAAGGTGAGACCAGATGTGGCATCAGTGCCATGGTCTGGTAACCACAGCGGGTTTGGATCAAGGGTTGGACTGGATGATCTTGGAGGTCTTTTCCAACCTGGCTGATTCTATGATTCATTAAAGGAAGGGAGGGAAGAAAGAAAGCGCATTCATCAAGTTTTGTCTAGGCTAATGATACTGGCCTGAAATTCAACCTTCTACTTTTGTCAGATTTTATACCCTTGCTAACCAGAGACATCTTACTCCAAAGCCCTACAGAGAAGTGAACTTGGAACTCTAAAAGAAATTATTCTTTTACTCCGTCTTTTCAGGTACAAAGACATTCTCCTGCTCTGAGCATTCAGTGCCTCTGAGAAACCAGAGACTGGGGAACCCAGTCTGTGAAACAAACAGGGATGGGGCAGCCCTTCTTCTCCACAAGGCCTCGGGTATTGCAAAGCAGCTCTCTTCCTCCTTTTCCTCCCATGAGAAGGGAATTCATCAGAAAAGCTGTGCCACCCTTTAGCAGGACAGGTGATGAAGAGAGAGGCAGGCAGAGCGTGCTGAGGGAAGCACGTCCAGGACACGGATGCAAGAGCAGGGTGGGAGCCATAAGAACAGCAGTGCAAGCAGGTATCTGGCTCCACGTGGCTTCTTGCACCTAATGAGCTCAAAAATCCCTTAAGTACCCAGGGACAGCCCGGTGAGCTCAGCAGGAGCTTTTGCTGCCCTGCCTCTCTCCTGCTCTTGTGAGTCCAGGCTGATTGGGAGACAAAGTTACCTTTGGGCTGGGGATAGGAGAGGGGACTGTACCAATGCCTCGGTGTTGACGCTCTTCACCGGAGGGGTCACTGTGCCCTTGGAGAAGTCCCAACTCTGCATGGAAGGCAAGTTTTTGCTGTAAAGGGGCTGTGTCAGGGCACAGAGCAGGGCTCCATTTCCAGGCAGGCTATATTTGAATGATGAAGCGCAGAGCAGATGTCCAAGAGACAGCCAAGAGGTGGGACCCAGGCAAGGCACAGAGAATGAGTCACCCACAGCTGAAGCCAAGCAGGGGCTGAACATTGAAACAAATCCTATAAGGGCCAGAACCGAGCAGGAGAGACAAGTCTGCCTAGCAGGGAAACAACCAGAGAGAGAAGGAGGCTGAACAAAACCAGGAAACTGCAGAAGAGCAGGATGTAATAATGACTACCCTTCACCAGACTGGTGGGCATCCAGCTTGGTACACTGTCTGCAGCAGCGTCCAGGAACAGATGTCTGAGGAAAAGGTGAAGAAAGGCCAGACCAGGCATAGAGTGTGACTTTCCCCAGAGGACCCTCCCAGCCTCTGGCACTCCTCGAGCCTGGGGCTGCGCCTGCAAACTTCATAGCCTTCAGGGACCTTTTCTCCTCTGAACCTAATTGCTTTGCAAACCCCTCTGTGCTTTTGGCCTCCCTCCGAACTGGCAGGAATGAACTCCACAGACTTGAGGGTGCACAGGGGAAAGCATGGGAGAGAGAGGGATGGAGGAAAACTGCTGAGAAGTGAGGGAGGATGGAGAAGATCCTTCTGGGAAAAGGCTCATTGCATCAGGCAGTCCAGCCATCTGCATAACCCTCCTAAAACAGCAAATCGAGGTCACATCACTGTGGTGCACTCCTAAGCTCTCATGTCAGCCTCTTGGAGGGTCCAAGACATCAGTGGCGCATTTGAGTGGACTGCCCCAAGCGTAATACTGTCAAAAGGGAAACTGTTACTGAGGAAGAAAATGCCAAAACCAATGACTTTCAGCACCAAGAAGTTTGTTTCTCATCCTGAGGAGCCTGCAGTCCCCACAAGGCCAGTTCCTCTCCAAGACACGAGCTCCAGGCGTTTGGACACCCAGCACCGGAGCTCCTTTCTGTTCACCTCTGTGCTAATCTGTGTTGGAGAGGCATAAGCTTGCTTTGGGCACAGCAAGAAGAGAGGACAAAGGCTTTTTTCCCTCAAATGGTAGAGCACTTCTTTTTTCCTCCAGGAAAGGGGCAGCAAATGAAGGTATTCTGCAGTTTGAAAGAGAGGAGGAGGCAGGATTTGAGTTACAAAAGAAACCGGCACATTTCAGCAAGGGAAGCTGCAAGGTACGAGGCCATAGTGTAAAAGAAAAAAAAAAAAAAAGGCATTCAAAGCCTTTCCAGCATCCATCAAAGCGATAACGTTATTGCATGGTACGTTTATAGTTCCCTTGCAGCTGCGGCAGCAGCTTTTCAGTGGTGCTGGGCTTAAAATGATACCAGAGCCAGTTCTCTGCTGCTCCAGCACCAGCAGACAGACCTTTTTCCCCCTCCCCACGCACAGACATTTCACAGCCTCTAGCAGTGACTCCAAAATTCATTTCACCCTTTAATTGGATTTCATGGAGGAGAGTGAGGCACAGAGGGGGACTGGCCAGGGCTGGAGGGGTCCCTGGTGCCTGCCAGGACAGCCACAGCACAGAGGAGGAGGAAGAGGGTTGGGACAGGGTTGCTGTGGCAGGGTGCTGCCTCGTGCACCCACCAACCTACCCACACACACTCCATGGGCTTGGTGCTCCCCTGGCCCAGAGAGCAGCAAATGCCCTATTTCTGGTGTCAATTTTCAGCAAGGGCAAGTCACTTCCATTTCATTGCACTCAAAAACGTCTGGGCTTAACTAGGTCACATTTCCTAACTGTATCAGAGGCAAGGACTTGTCTTGCTTGAGTGATTTAACTAACCACCCTAGAAGAATTTTACGAAGCAGTGCCATGAGTGTCTGTGATGAGAGATGACTCCCCCTGCCTTGCTCTGGAGGAGTGAAAAAGATCTGCCCAAATGCTGTTTACAGTCCCACTGCTTTAAGATCCTAGGTGAGAACCTTTCCAGCAGTACAAATATATGAATCTCCAAGACAACCTATTTCCAACTTGCATTTTTTGTCCATTCGTTGCCAAAGCACAATCTGTGTACATTGTGTTTATCTTGAACCAAGGAATGAAAGTCATGGCATAAGAGATGCTGCCACCCTGGTACAGGTAGAAGACTGAACTTCAGTCCTGGGTGCCAATGGGTAGGTGGAGAGGCAAGGATTACCAGGCATTTTCATGTAAACTCCAATCTTCTCTGCCTCTTTCCCCACGGCACAGCCCACCACCTCAGTTCTCTTTTGTAAAGAGGTCAGAGGTAGAGATGGGTCCCACGTGCTGGCTGATGGTCTTGCACTGCTGGGGGAGCCACTCACCTTCCCTCCCAACTCAGTAACACCTTCACACTGTGGCCACTGCTGTGCCACAGGGCAGAGCTGCAGGGAGCCTCAGGGGCAACTCTCTGGAACTGCAGCCCAGTCAACCTGCCGTGCCAACTCCTGACCATGACACAAAACGTGAATGACTTTGTGATTCACCTACATGTACAGCCCTACCCTGAATCATGCTGGACCCTTGGCATGCACTGGCTGATGCTACACAGCTGAAAAGAATCCTTCCTTTTACCCACATTAGCCATTTTGTCCATCAGTGTCAGTGGATGTCTCTTTGATTGTGGCTCATTTAGGGAGATAAAATGATTTGTCTTTGTTTTTCAAACACCTCACCTCAAACCTCCTGATACAGATGGGAACAAGACAGTCACTATTTTCAGTGTCTCTGCATCCCTCATTTTCTTTGCTCCTTTTTGCCCCACATTCTTCCTCTACGTTACTCGTGCACCAAGAGGATGTCTCCACCCCATAATTCACCTGCTCTGCTTAGACGGCAGAGAGGTGGTATTTCCAGCATGGTGGTGCTTTGGGGTTTTTTTTATCCTGTTCTTTATATAGCCAGCCATTTTGTTCCTTTGGAGACGGCTGCTGCAGTCTGAGCAGATGTTCCCAGTGAACTGTGTGTGGTGACACCCAGCCTCCCCCCACGGCTGCGGTCGACTGAGGACCCAGCGAGGCGTGGGTGGCATGGACACGGCCTTCTCCACTGTGTTTGTCAACAGCCAGGTTCACCTGCCCCTCACCTTGGGTAAGTCCCACCGGGTGCCTGCACGCTCTTTTCTATCCTAAATTATCTCATGCCATCTGCAAAACTTGCTGCTTCACTGCTTCCCCCACTTTTCCAAGTCATTAATAAATATTAAGCACCAGCAGTGTGCTCACAGCTCACTGCCCAGCCTGTTCTCTCCAGCCGTGGAGGGAGAGAGCATCCGGTGCCTCCCTTGGCACCGGTGAGACCCCCAGCATCACCTCCCATCCATCCCCACATCCCCAACTGGCTGCAAGGGGATCCAGCCCTCACACTGCAGTTTTGGTGGGCTGGAGGGGAGTTTTGGTCCCTGGTCAGCCAGCGTTTCTAAAAGCAGAGCACAGGTTGCCTGATCTCAGCTGACTCGCTCGGCTCCTCCACGTTGCAAGGCACTCAATAATTCACAATGCTAAATGGCCCCTTAGGTTCAGGCTGAGCTTCCCATCCCATGGGATACCAGACATGGCACTGCCGGCTCCTGTTATCTGTGCTGTCCTCCAGCCAGACCAGGAATGCAGCACATGGCAGAGGCACCCAGACCCAGCTTCCAAGGGTCTCAGAGAAGAGACCCAGCCCTCTGAGGATGCTCTACCCTTTCCTATGGGGGGAGGAGGATGCAGAGGGCTATGGAGGGAAGTGGTCAAGTGGTCCAAAAGTAATGGCTCTAGCAGGGATTTCTGTGCTGACTTTTTTGGCAGAAAAAGAAGCAGCCTACCCTGGCTCTTGCGGGGCAATTTCCCTCCCCGCATGCAAACAGATGAAGAGCAGGTTGGGTTTGTTTCTTTCACTCGCTGCTCCCCTCCAGTTTCACCCCTGTTTCTGATCGTCCCGCCTTGTTGCACTCAGAAATCATTGTGTTGGGTTTGAGCCCCTTCCCCCCTTTGCCTGGGGAGCCTGGGTGATGGCCACATGCACAGAGCCTCTTTCTGTGGGGAACTGGCATCTGACAGCCCATGGGATGCCTGGAAGCTTATAGATATAATGCCAATAGAGGTGCTGGCACACCAGCATTTGGCTTGCACAGAGAAAGATGGGGCTTTGGGGTGCTTTGCCCCTGCAGGGGACAGAGGAGGCAGCCTGGGGGAGATGGGCAGGGTGAGAGCAAGACTCTTGGGTGCAGCCTCAGCCCAGCAGCACACCATGGCTCAGGCAAGTTGCTTGCGCCCCATGGCAGTCTCTACATCCACCCTGGCTAGAAATCCTGCCTCCCATCTCAGAGAACATACTCATTCCCTTCTGCATTCATTTCTAGAGTTTTCCCTAGTTTGTGAGGAAGGGAAGGCTTGTTTTACTTTTGTTTTTAAAGAAATACAGAAGGAAAACAGGAATTTTGTTCTGCAGGTCTCTGAAGCACTGCTGTCTACCAGAAGTAGCTGTTGACATCATGTCTGTTTGCCCAAGGAGCAGAATATCCCACATGCCTTACCATCTCCCAGAGCTTTGGCTTTCGTATCTCTTTTCCACCTCATGTCCTACTTTTCACTACGTGAAGGGAGCCTACAAAAAAGATGGAGAGGGACATTTTACAAGAACATGTAGTGACAGGACAAGGGGGAAGGGATTCAAACTAAAAGAGAGTAGGTTTAGATCAGATATTAGGAGGAAGTTCTTTGCTGTGAGGATGTTGAGGCACTATAACAGGTCATGCAGAGAAGTTGTGGATTCCTCATCCCTGGAGGTGTTCAAGGTAAGGCTGGATGGGGCTCTGAGAAACCTGGTCTAGTGAAAAGTGTCCCTGCCCACAGTGGGGGGTTTGAAACTGGGGGATCTTTAAGGTCCCTTCCAACCCAAAACATTCTATGATTTCATGATTTTCCATGAGTCTAGGAGAAAGGCCACTAGCAGCTGTAGGGCTCCTAAAGCCCCAGGGAAGGGCATCTTCTCCAGATGTCTTGCCAGCCAGTTCAGCAGCACACTCTTTGCCTTTAACAAGCACCAAGGAGCTGCAGCTGGAGCTTCTGCCCCACTCCAAGCTTTGCAGGGGTTCAGACCAGGGCTCTGTGTGCATTTTGCACAGCCCACAATACATTTAACCAGACTTGTCACTGTGCAGGGAAATTAGCCACTCATGCAGACTGCAGCCTTGTTCAGCTGCTCACTTGGAGAGCTTAGCCACACAAAAAAGTACTGTGCACGCATAGTACATGACTTTAAAGCAATCAAAATGTGCTCAAAAGAAAGTCAACTTTGCAGGCACAAGCTGAGAGAGCTCTTCATAGCAGAGGCTACTGCTCTGCCTAAAATCAGCCTTTCCTTCTCCTGGGTTTTGTCCAAAAAGCTGCTAAGAACATCACTACTTCTTCCTAATTAGTCAAACTGCATTTCTTCCCATTTTCCAGGGAAATCCACCTTTCTATACGGACCCAGGCTAGAATACTGACTGTTGTTTGAAGGATGAACATTTTGAGCAACTGGGGAATAGGGGACTTGAGAGAAGACAAATGCCCTGGTTGCTCCTCAGCAACAGCCTGCCTGTCCTGCAGCAGGGCACGTTTCTCTCTCCTTGGAAGAACTTTGGATGCAAGCAGTGGTAAAGCCTGTTTTCCTAAATACAGAAGGGAAACAAAGGAGAGATTTCCCAGTCCCTCTTTCAGACTCGTTTCTCCTAAAACTCTCTAATGCAGTGCTACAAGCCCTTCTTTGATGTTTGCTTACATCCTCCTTTATCTGCTTCTGTGACATTTTTGTGGCTTTTCTGCACAAAATGATACAGCTCCCTCCCTTACTCTGCGCTGGCCTCCTGTGCTTCCACACAGTTACTCTTCTCTGCTCGTACCTCTCCTGACCCACCGTTTGTACTGCTTGCAATTTGGATAGCAGCTCCTATCATTTCAGCTATATATCTCATAAAGGGAAAGTGTTCAGGGGTTTTTATATGTGTCTTGAAAGAGAGTAGCTTTTAACAACAGCTCTTGCTGACCTCCCTGCTGCATCCAATTCATTTTCAAATAACTCAACTAGCAGGACTAAAATCTATATAAAATAATGCACGCTACACATTCCTGAACAGCTTTGCCTAAGGTTTTCTGTTGCTTTGAGGTTTTTTTCTCAGGTAGGGTCAGGAATGGAGCTGCTGAGAGGGGTTTTATAGATACAGTATTATTTGCATTATAACTACAAATCAAACAGGAAAGAGAATGAAAACTTTTTTTTTTTTTCCTAAATCAGTTTGTAGTGAAAAGGCATTCATTATTCAGGATAATCTCCTTCTATTAAATATCACCATCTAACTTTTCCTAGGCACATTCCTCCCCATTTGGTTAATGTTCATCAGATTACTACAAATCTGATCACAGGCTTCATAACACTCCTTGAAGAAAGTCATGCTCCCACCCCATGATCCCCTCTTTTCTACTGGTGACAAGCTGATGCTGCACCTGAATACAATTGGTAATAGATTTAATGGTACCAGAATCTTAACAGTCTGCAAAGCTATTCATATTACAAAAAAAGAAAGAAAGGAAAAAAAATCAAAAAGGGTGACCAATCAAGTCTTCAGGCAGCCAAAAGATTTCATTTCAGTATTGTCAAAATGAAGCATTTGGAACAATTTTTCATTTCTTTCTAAGCCGAAAGGTCTTAAATCCTCATAGATGGAATAAAGAAAATGAAATACATGGCTTTTCCTCTTTGCTTTCCCATGTTTTAAGTTAGTTCGTGTTTTCTTAATTTATTGTCCTGACAGGGTGTTGCCAGGAATTGCCAGTTGCTGCATACTGCCGAGTTTCCAGAGCAGAGGAATGAGTTACTCACAGCTTCTCTACCTGGGGGCTCTGCTGCAGTCCACACTGCCCCATCCACGCAGCCTCCCAGCTTTCTAGCAGTGTTTCTGCCCCAAAAGGGCCATTCTTACTTTTCCACAGGTGCTCTCTGCAGTGCCAAGATCCGGCATTTGTGCAGGGCAGCCCTTTAACCAGTGCTGTGCTGCACAAGAAAACCATTTCCTGGCTGGGGGTCTGAGCAACACAGGCATCTCTCCTGCACTTTACCAACAGCTTATTCCCACTAGAATACTATTCTAGCCTCTGGCCTTTCCTCCAGAAACACCGAGCGGTTTGTCAGTATGGAGCTGCTCTGGGATGCCTGAGACACACAGCACCGTCGGTGCTGCCCGCAGACCCCCCTCCCCTGCCCACTGCAGCAGAGCCCTCCTCTGCCCTCTCCATAGCCCATAATCACCAAGCACTACTGCCAGCATCTGAATTGCAAGTTTACGATCCACCTAAATTGCTGTGCGCTCCCCACAGATCTCATTCAGCATTACCACCGTCACCCTCTCGCTGGGTATCTGTTTCAGATTAATTGCCAAAGATGGGGCAGCCTGCATTTGTCTGGATTGTTTCCTGCTCAAGCTGCTAACCTCAATAGATGCCATTTTTTGAAAAGGAGTGCATTGGCAGACCATCAGAAAGGAAAACTCCCTGACAGTGCAATTATAGTTTAATGTGTAATAGCCATCTGGGAGATGCTGGGAAAGCCCAGGCATTTTGGGTGTGTGAAATGCAACTTGATGCTACACATGGAAAAAAATGAAAAACCCACCAGAGGGGACTTTGCAACAGCCAGAGGTGAACAGATTCTGTGTGAACCAATAGCTCATATCCGTCTCCATCACTGATGCCACGCGCAGGGAAGGCTCACAGAGAGAAATGTAGGCCAGTGCAGGAGAGGTGGGGACACCTGTGGTAGGGAGAGCCCTTCCTCTTGGCAAGGGGCTGAGTGAGAAAATAACACCAACTTGCCCTGATCTTCGGTTCAGTGACATTGATGGAGGGATTAATTCAAACTGATTGACCACAACTTTAGACTTCACGTCGCTGTCACATATGATTAAAGCTGATCAAATTGCTCACTGCAGATAAATCCCCCGACAAGCGCAGCCCCGTTATCTGTCCCCGAATTATCAGCTGGCAGCCTGTCTACTTACAGGCGGGCTTGCTGTTCGAGCAGCTGTGACAAGCGGTTTGCGTGGAGGCATTTTAACATATGGCTTAGTTTGGACCCTTTTGCTGAAAATATCCTACTCCTCACTCAGCATTTATATTATGCCATTGGTCATGTAAGTCATCCTGTGTCGCTTCCAGTTAGGCGCCGTGCTTCGTGCACAGGAGAAGCATCCTCTCCTCATCGCGAGTTATTTGCAATCATACCGAATTGTTCCACGAGCCTATTATGCAACTGATAGGGCTCTTCAACGTGGCTCTGAGAATAACATCAGCCTGAGCGTGCTGTTATATTTAATCACATTACTCTAAAGGATAGCTTGCTTTCGTGAACATCTTTGTGGGTAGAATTTTTTTTTTTCCAGCGGAGTGTTTGGGAATAAAATGGGTCACAATCGCTAAGGAAGACAGGCTGCATGTTTTATTCAGAAGCACATTTTGTGAACATTTATTGTTACATGCACCCAGCTCTAGTGAAGATGGACATCCCTAGTTTTCCTTTTCATTTGTTTCTTATTTTTATCTCTGTGTATTATCTGCAATATATTGACATTTTCAGCTGCTAGCTGGAGAAAAAAAGAGTTTCTGGGAAACTATGCAAAAGAACAAGTTTTTTCCCTCCTAAACCTTTTCCTTAAATTCAATTATATCACTCTCATCCACAACAGGCTAATGGCCATTTACAGAGTCTATATCAGATGCAGCCACACAGTTTCTGCTGAGTGAAAATTTCTCTGGCAAACTGCCACTTCATTTACTGGTGAGTTGGTTTGCTCAGTGCACCTCAGCTTGAGAGATTTTCACCAGCTACCATGCAGGATTGCCAGGATGAATCCCTGGCCCAGTCACAGTACCTGCCCCATCCTTGACTCTCAGGAGGGTACCAGGGACCCTCTTTTGTGTTATCAACCCTGGGAGCTCTCCCAGCTATTTGGCTTCCCTGACCAGGTAGCAGCAGCTGGGGGTTTGTAGAAAATTTCTGTGCTGAGTTCTCACACTTACAGATTTCGGTCTTACCCAGCTCTCTTCTCTAAAGGCTGTTCTTTTCATCTTCCTCAGAAAGGTCAGTATGGAAAAGGAAAATTGCTTTTTAAAAACAGCTCTAAGATAAAAATGAATTGGCAAAATAAAAAGTCTCACACAAAAAAAAAAAAAAAAAAAAAAAAAAAAAAAAAAAAAAAAAAAAAAAAAAAAAAAAAAAAAAAAAGAAAAAGAAAAGAAAAAAAAGGAGGTGGAAGAGGGGGAAAAAAATAGTCCCTTGTTTTTTACTTTACTACTCTGCTATCCAAACAGGCCACCCAGCATCTCCTTTCTACTAAGTGCAAAGGAAGAAGGCAGACTGGCAGTGTTCCCGACATTGAAAACACAACACACTCCTGCCACCCCTTCTGGATGAAGGTCCATGAGCATTATGGAAATCTTAATTTGTTAAGCAAGGCCCACAGCTCTTCTTTGAGGTACTGAATGATTATTTCCATTTTACAGGCAGGGGAACAAGAATGGAGCGAGTGAGGGTGTTTGTGCGAGATCCCAGATGTTCTCCATTACAAACCCTTGCACTTCCTGGCTGCAGCACGACCTGACTGAAGTGCTAAATAACATCCAGCATTTGTTCCTTTCATACGTCCACACCAACCAGTAGCAGGAAGCACAGTTGCAAACTCATGCAAACCTGGGAGGTCTGGGGAAGGGTTTGGGCTCACGAGCACATGTGCTCTGAGACCCAGAGAGCAGAAATACCAGATGTGTTAACCTTCTGTGCGACAACACACCTCCTGCCAAGGGTGGGCGAGGACACGACTGCTTCTAGCTAGCAGGAGTATTTGCTTTGCAAAGAAGCAGGTTTCTAAGCACCTTGCTTTACTCCCCTGGCTGCAAAAGGGTGGGAGGAGAGGTGTGCAGGACACCGTCAGAAGAAGGGAGCGGGAGCAGCAGCAGCAGAAAGGCAAGACCACCATCCACGTGAAGCCACAAACAGCACTGGTGGCCTCCCCACAGCTTCCATGTGTGCTGTCTCGCACACTACATTGTCTACTGCCCTTCCACCACAGGGTCCAAACAGCGTGTGATGTTTGTGCTTCCTTTACTGCACTGACAGAATAGTCACTGCAGAGGCAAAAAGAGGGAAATATTTACCCAACCAAAGCAAGGAGAGCACAGCCACAGTGACAGACACAGAGCACACTGTCCCAGACAGATATAGCAGTGAATGATGAAGGTAGAAGAGTTATCCATGACAAAGTGAGGCATCACCTTTGGACTAGCACCACCACCCTTCTAGAGGGTGACATGCACATACAGGAATCTGTATGTGGTCCTCAAACAAACCAAACTTCTGACCCCTCTTAAATTACCACAAAAGTCCCACTGAACCCCCCAGTAAGCCAAGATTTATTTCCAAAGTTTCTCTATGCAGAAACATGACAATGCCTTACATTCTACCTGGTTCATTTGGGGGTATATTGGGGATTGGAGTAGATAGCCTCCAGGGGAGTCCCTTTTAGCCTAAATTAAGCTTTGATCCTGCAGTTCTCCAATTTTGAGAGAGATGTCTGAGCCAAAGCACCACTCAAGCGACAACACTGGTCTTCACCACACAATCGCTTTTATCCTCACTGCATCTTTAAGGGAATTGTTCTTGGTTTCAGCTTGTAAAAACAACATCCCTGTGGAGACACAGCTGCAGCTGTGCTAACGTGGCTGGTCACCCAGAAGCTTCTAAAGGAAACCATTTCAACTCACTTCACTAAGAGGATGCTGCCTCGCCCTCTGCTTTGGGCCTCAGAGCCGTGGCAGTGGCATGAAGGAGGGCTTTCAGTGTGTGAGCCAGATTACCCCACACATACACATGCAGAGCCCAACTGGATTTCATAAGGAGGCTAAAAAGCGGTGGCCTCCCCATTATCACCAACAAATCACCCTGCTTAACACAGGCGTTTCAGAGTATCTGTAATCACATCCAGTCCAGACCCAGAGCACAGATTATGTTAGAAACAACCTTTTAAATCCGAATCACCTCCTCAGGATGCAAGGGGTTGTACAGAAGAGATTTTCTCTCCTTGGGTAGCATGAATGCTTTTCTGTTACAGTGTCAGTCCAGAAGCAGAGGGAGGAGCTGTGCACTGGACAGCACGTGCAGCTGCCCATTCACTGGGTTTGTGCCTTTTGCAGCGCATGTAAAACTGCAGGTGACAGTAAGCTTGTGCAAAGACCCAGCTAATGCTTACAAATAGCAATATGCTGCACTATCAGCCTCCTGAGGCTGTGGGGTTTTCAACATCCTTTCCCCAAGAAGTGACATCTATGGCTTTCAGCTTGCCTTGGAGGTCACTCCTCAGAACGTGGCCAAGCACCATTCACCCACATCCAGCCCCAGCCGCTCATCTCCTCGGCCACAGGACAAACAATATGTTCCAGCCTTGGCTTGCCTTTCCCCTCCACATCATCTGGGCTGACCTCTTGTCTTCCCACGCAGAACAGCTGGCTCCATCCGAGCTGACATGTTTCCTAAGGACCTTCTGGGGGCTGCACCAATTTTCCACTAACACTGCGCTTTGTTTATGCCCAGAGGTCTCCAGGTCAGGAGGCTGCTGGGGGTGGGGAGCAAGAGCCATTGCTTTACTGTACACACAGAAGGAACAGCAGAGCAAGACAAGATAGAGATGCTCCCCCCATCGTGGCAGCACCAGCTGCCATCCCCTGACAGAGCAGATGAGAGACCTCACTGAGAAAAAGAACTGCTTACACAAAACCTGGCTCTGTTAGACATACATATAAATGTTGTGACTCACCATAAGTTTGTGATGAAGGAATGAGACGAGGGAAGCAAGTGGAAGCAGCACTGCTGTCACTGCTCTGAGGAGGCTGTCCTGAGGAGACCATGCAGGACGTGCAGTACATCTGCTGGACACTGCTTCCTACCTCATACCTGTTTTGAACAGAAAAGAATAACTAGGAAAGGGGAAAAAAAGCACAGAGCACATGCTCAATTTAGGACTCTAACCCCAGTGAGAGACTCAGCAGACTGAAAACAGTAGTGGAGGACCGGTATCAAGGGGGCTGCTGGCACAGCACCGCAGGGACAAGCCGTGTCTTTGAATGTATTTCACTCAAAGGTTTTTTTCCCCGGTATGGGGAAAACTCATGGCAAAAATGTTGCTTAACACCCTCTGGGGCACTACAAATCCTGGCCATGCCTTCCCCAGAGGAGTTAGAGACATCATCAAACTCAGCGCTCCCTTCCACACCACGTCACATCACACCACATCCCTTTCAGGTGAGTTGATATCCATTCATCCTGCTTCAGCAGAGCCTCCCATGACACATGGATGCATTTAGGGTCAGTGAAGACAGGGAAGAGCACAAATGCTTTTGCTGCACGTTGCCTGAGCATTAGGACAGGACACCACTGGCATTCAGGTGTGCAAAGTCAAAAGCTGTCTTTGCACCAGGCAAATCACTTACCTCCTCACAGCCCTAGTCTCTCAGTCTGAGGTGATTCACTCTGAACAGCAGGAAGCTGTTACTTAAATGCAGAACACAGCTGGGGAAGCACCTGAAATCTGGCTGGGGCTGAAGCCTTTGCCCTAGGGCTCAGGCCCTGCCCCTATGCAGAGGCTGACAGCTCTAGGCAGGAACAGCCCACTACTTGCAAAAGCCCCAGCAAGGCTGGTCCTCGAGAGCTCCAGGCAAACCAGGCAGCAATGAGGTTTAAAAAATCTCCCCAGGAATGTCAGAAATGCAGTGCTGAATGCTCAGCATGGGGGTGAGAGGAGACCTGCAGGACCTCCCCTTCCCTGATGCTGCAGTGCAGCACAGCCTGGCCTTCTGCTCCCGTTCCATCAGCTGGGACCCCCTACTGCAAGCTGTGCCCTCCCTAAAGCCTTAAACCTTTACTGATGCCAGCAAAGAGCCACCCTGAGACCACTCAAGCACCCACATCACTTGCTGCTATCACTTGTTGCACTCCAGCTTTCCACTGCTCCTTCAGCTCTGGCAGAGGAGCAACCCAGCAACTGGGGCAGGAGCACATCACCCAGGGCCAGGGTGTGCAGGTGAGCTTAGGCAGGCTGGATATGGCCACCTGGTCCATCCTGGCAACAGCAGGGTGTTTGCAAGAGCAGTTGTCAGAGTTTTTGCTATTGCAACAGGGATGGATACTGCACCTCTGCAAGGGAAAGTCCAGTGCCTTGGCCCTACAGCACAGAGCATCCCACTGGAGGAAAATATTTCATCAAAACGCTGCATTTTGTACACTTAAAATGGGATAGGGGGGCTCACTGAGGGAGCACACACAGAGCCCAGTATAACAAGCCACACGTCGCCCCAGGAAAACGCCCCGGACTAATGTGATTTCGAGTGGCACATCTGCAGCACCTTGCAGCTCAGCTGACAGCCTGAACAAGCAGGAGAGACAGGCATTAAGGAAAACAGAGTCAGAAACAAGGGGGGAAAGAAAGACCAGAGGAGCAGAGACAGCCTAACAACAAAGGCTTGTCTGTTCTGGAGAAAGGAAAGTAAGTGTGTGCATGTGTGCCTGTGCAAAGAAAACTAGTGGTTTTTTACTTGAAGTTGTATGGACTCTGTGGGAACGGTGCCTGCATGCACACAGTCTGTAGTATGAATATATCACAGAACAGTCAGTGTCTTTGTGCTTAATCAGTGAAGATGTAGACATAAGTGTGAGCTTCATGTGCGCTATCTGGGCACAGCTATGGAGCATGAAATGTTTATTGTGTCATGCACTGACTAAGAGAGGGGGTGCTCACTTGAGGAAGGGAGTTGCAGGGTAGTGATGCAATTAGGGCGTAAGTTTATTCAGCAAAGCCACACAGCAGAGCGTGTAAAAAGCATTTGTTGGTAGAGATTTCATGCTTGAATCTGCAAGAGCCCATGAGAAGTGAGGAGGAAACAGCCCATGTTTGGGGGCTGGGGGTGAAGGTCCAACTCTGCACACGAGAGAGGGACAGACCATGGCATGCTCATGGTCTCAGAAGGGAAGCAAGGCAGGGATGCTGTAATGTGACTACCTGTGTCAAAATTCACTCTAAACGAATGCCAGGAGCTTTTTAATCTGCTGATATTGGTGTTGCACCCAGCCACACCCTCAGTGCAGCTGGGCTCTGTAGCTTTCTTAGGCCTGACACCTCTGATGGCTCAGTGTTTTCAGCCTTCAGAAAACACAGATTTTCAGGGAGCAACATTCAAGTGTTAGCACAAGGAATAGGAGTCAGAGAATCATTTAGGTTGGAAAAGTCCTCTAAGCCCATCAAGTCCAACCATTAACTCAGCTGCCAAGCCCACCGCTAAACCGTGTCCTTAAGTGCCACATCTACACTTCTTTTAAACACTAGGGACGATGATTCAACTACTTCCCTGGGCAGCCTATTCCAAAGAGGGCCAGCGTGTAGCAGTGTCTCAAAAACACATCCAAGCCCGGCACTGCTTTCAGCCTGACGTTCTTGCTTGCTGAGGTGGGGCGTTTTCCTCCTTCCTGCAAGCCCTACCGTGAACACAGGTGCTGGTTTACTGAAATCTACACGTTTCAGGAAGCTTTTCAGGGAAAAAACAAGAACAACAAACAAAAAAA
>NW_020955429.1:671266-683584 GCF_003031625.1 Empidonax traillii
AAAAAACAACCAAACCAAAAAACCACCAAACAAAAAAAAAAAAAAACCCACCCAAAACCAAACAAGCAAAAAACCCCAAACAAAACCAACTAACCAACCAACCAAACAAACAAAAAAACAGATCAGGTTTTGGCCCCTGAATTGCTGCGTGGTGACAATACTTTCATATGCCCGTGTGTTTTATACATGAGCACATTGCTGGGGGCGCGCATGGGCATGTGCGTGGAGCGGGGCTTTGTGCTCTGCGAATTCTCAGGAAGATGAAAACGGCTTCCAGGGTTCGTGCAAGAAAAACGGGATTAGAGGAGGCGGGGAAAAAAAGAAGGAAAAAAAAAAAAAAAAAAAAGGAGGGGGGAGAAAAAAGGAGAGGCGAGAGCCCTACAACAGAAACAGGCACGGCCGTGCACAGAACAGTAGTTTCCAGATGCCCTCTTCTGGCTTTGCGGGAATTTCTCCTCGGGACGGCTCCGCCCGCTGCAGCCACAGCTCGGGGCACCGGGGCAGCCCCGCCCCGGGCATCGGGCACCTCCCGGGAGCTGGAGCGCTGAAATGGGGTGCTGGGAGGGCTGGTGGGGCCCTCAGGGCTCCGACACGGTGTTTCTGGCTCGGTCCCGGCTGCCCTCTTGTGCGGCACAAGAGAAGGGCAGAGGAGCTGGGGAAGGGTATGGAGCACAGGTCTGATGAGGAGCGGCTGAGGGAGCTGGAAGGGCTCAGCCTGAAGAAAAGGAGGCTCAGGGGTGACCTGATCACTCTCTACAACTCCCTGAAAAGAGGTTGTAGCCAGATGGGCGTCGACCTCTTCTGCCCAGGTAACAAGTGACAGGATGAGAGGAAATGGCCTCAAGTTGTGCCAGTGGAGGTTTAGATTGGATATTAGACAAAATTTCCTCATCAAAAGGACGGTCATGCATTGGAGTAGGCTGCCCAGGGAAGTGGTAGCGTCACCATCCCTGGAGGTATTTAAAAGATATGTAAATGTGGCACTTAAAGACATGGTTTAGTGGTGGGTTTATGGTTGGACTCAATGATCTTAGGGGTCCTTCTCAACCTAAATGATTCTATGATTCTAAATGTGTTTGGGTGGGTTTTTTGGTTTTGTTTTTGTTTTTTTCCTAACCCCCACATCATCCCCATGTGTGGAAAAAGAATCTCACCAGGATCTTCCTCTACTCACCATCAGCTTGCACCACTGAGCTTCTGTAACCATCATAGTTGACACCATGGGCTGGAACCAGGTGGCAAGGAGTGATTTACACAGCAGAACAGAATAAGAGAAATAAAGTTAGGAGTTCTTTAGAAACTAAACACTTAAATGTATTTATGGAGATGTAACCTGCAGGTTAATGCACTTCCCAAAAAAGACTAGGACAGGGCAAGAAGGAAGGGTAGAGAAGAACATCACATGGGTTGTTCTATGATTAAAATAGGGTTAGGAAATCCTTGCATCCTTAAAAACAAAACCATGCCAGTGCTGCTCATTTGGGAGAGTGCTTTCGGTTCCTTGTTGCCCCCTGCCTGTCTGGCGCCCCTGTTGCAGTTCCTCCACCAGAATTAGCAGTATCAGATGTTCCAGCACTCCTGCTGTGTGAGGAACAAGGAAGCACATACAGAACAAAACCACTAGAGGCTGGGAAAGACCTAAGATGAGCTGCAAGGGCCTACTTTCACCTCTGCCCTTCCATTGCCACTCAGCCCTGAACACATCCCAAATGCTGAGCCTCCAGTATTGGTTTTTGTCTTTCAGAAAACAAGTTTTCTCAATGCACTCTCTGGGAAAATTAGAGGCAGCAGACAGCGAGGTTTGACACATGTTTTGGAAGTGGTGGGACACATCTGAGCAGCTGCAAGAGGAACCAAAACCTGATACTGATTGTAGGCAAGATCACAAACAGAAAATAGCAACTCGTGTTGTGTTTCAAATACAAATAACAGAAATCAAGTGTTTAAGAGAAGTCTCTAGTATTGACCACTCGTATCTCCTTGGGGGCAAAACAAATTAGATGGGCAGTTAACCATGATTCTGTCTGTGCATTGGGCTGATCCCTACAGTCACAAAATACACTTTACTGGGGGAAAGTTCATGAGAGCCATCTGAGTTCATGAGTTTGAATGAGCTCCCTTTAAGCTATGATAAACAAGCTTGATATAAACTATGAATAAAGCCTGTAACAATAACAGCTTTTCCACTGCCTATTCTAGGGAAAAGCTTTATGGCCCCAAAATACTCGCAGGCCTGTTAGTCGGGGTGTAAATTAGTGCAAGGGAGGAGTAAAAGGCATGGGAGGAAGGGCACAGAGCCATGGCTGAGCCGTGCTCATGTGGTCCCACTAGATGACAGCACCAACATGTTTTTGTGCACCCTGTGCTCACACCAGCACCAAGCAGGCTGCTGCAGGCAGGACACCAGCTGCCTCCTCTCCTTGACCCAGGAGATGGTCGGTAGCCCAGCTGAACGAAGCATTTGGGCCAAATCTTCCTGGACAGGGCATTGCACAGGAGCTGCCTGAGTCTGACTTTATGTCCCCTCTTTGAACCTGTTCACCACCTGAGGTAGAGACTTTAGCCCAAGAGCATTGGAAAAATTCTGAGTGTAAAAATTCCTGTGCTTCATGTACACAACTCACCTCGAGGAATGTCTTCAGTGGCATATTTTTGGTAGACATCCATCCTGGCCCACTCTGGGCTGTACCTGACCAAAAGGCTGACCCTAAAGTGGTGGTAGCTTGGTGTCCATCTTGCCAGAAGTGGTGAGAGACCCATGGCAGAGATCCATGGCCTGGGTTCCTGGCTGGCTGCCACGCCGTCTGCAGACAAGTTCCTGCTTCCAGGGCGCGACTGCCCCATGAGACCGTCCACTTGCTCTTCATGTGCCCAAGGGACACTTGGAACTGGGACAAGGCATGGAACAGCCATCCCTCATTGGAGATGAGCCCAGTGTTCCAGCCTCAGACAGCTGTGCCCATCCCCAGCTTGGCCCACAGGGGGTCAGTGCCTGCAGTGCAGTCTGCAGAGCTGGGCTAAGCCTCACCTGTCCCACAGTGAAGTATCATCTACACCGCTTCTTTCATCCCACCTTCCTAGATTTTTTTTTTTTTTTTCCAAAAGGATGAAGCATCTCCTTTTTATACCTTAGAGAAGCAGAGCTTTTGTTTTCCTACTGGTCAGTCTAGGCCTGTAAACCATTCTTCTATACTATTTCCTTCAGCAGCTTGTGCCCTTTAAAACTCCAGGAGAAGGGAGAGGGCCAGCAGTTCTCACTGCTTAACATGTGTGTACATATGTTGAGTCAGTTGAGACAGCTGCTTTTGTGCCTGCCAGTAGTGGTGCACTTTTTCATCTCCAGATAAGACATCATGCCTGCATTTGCCTAAGGTGCTCTGTCACAGATGTTCTTCTCTGGCACAGATGCTTTGAGACAAAGGAGATTCACAGCTACTTCTTCTACAGTTGCCTCTCCTCACATACTGACATGCCCTCTAACCCCGGCACCTGTGGCTCTTCAGAGATGCAGTTTAGTGGCTTTCCAATTTTTTGTGTTTTCCAGTTTTCATGATGTGCTGCTCCCAACATCAACAGAGGTAACATTGCAGGTAACATCTGATATTCAGACACGTACATATCCAGCTTCTATTCCCTAGAATAAACCAGGTAAGCTGTACCTGTGGTACAGGGATGCCATGGAATAGGGGTGGGATGAACAAAAGCTAACCTAAGAGAGTGTAGTTTGGCAGCAACAGTCAGGGACATATCTGCTGTTCTCTGCAGCATCAGACTAGGCAGCCCAAATGTGGCCTAAATTTCTAGGGCAAGATGAGATGTCTGATAAAGGAAGAGGGTGGGGACACCATTTATTTCCACCCCTTTTTCCTTATTCAACAGACTTTCCTTTGGAAAACCTTGGATTCCTAGTCACTCCTCCAATATTCGATATTTAATTTCCACTGCAAGACCTAAAGGCTCCTACGAGTCCCTTGCTGTGTAGACAAGTTTCCTTCCTGACAGTGCTCTTTAAAAAAACTCTGTGTTACCCAGTTCCTCTTTTGCAGTGGCTAGCTTTAGGCTAAGCCTGTCTTTTTATAAATGGCTAAAAGAAAAATAGAGTCTATAGAAACCGTAAGCTCAGCAAAAGGGTTTCAGAGGTTTTGCTGGCTGAGCTTTGGGTTTTAGGTACAGACGCTTCCCTTACAGTAGGATCCACGTCCTCATTCTGCCATTCACTCTCGATGGCCCTGGCTACTGAAATCACTGAAGCCAACTGAAATGGAAGCTTTGGCTGCTACAGTGACTGGTGTGTCTGCAGCACACGGACCTTGCACTCACCCTTGCCATTCGTACAGCCTGGCATTGCACAGCCATTCTCGGAGACACAGCTCCCTCAGGTGGTGCCTTTAACAGCTGTAAAACCTCCAGGAAAGCAGAGATGGAAGAAAACAGCAATGCAAGCATAAACCAATACCTACAAGTACTCCCTTCTCATACAAGTGGAGAAATCAGCATCCCACTCCCAGCAGGAATATTAACAGGAGCATCACGGGAGCATCCCAGGCCTACAGACCTTGCTCTCCCACTTGCAAGGCAGGGCGAGCCACCAAGGGACAGACAAGACACAACATCGTGAGATGAGGGATCAAGAGTAAGAACAGAGCAGGGGCAGAGCAGGGCAAGCCCCCAGTCCCCTGGCACAGAGTTTCTTTCTAGGAAAGGAGCTTAGTGAGTTTCCTCCCAGCAGGATCCTCCAGAAAACCTGCCAATAAACACAGGGTGTCTCTGGGGCACCAAGCCAAATAAGGAGTCGGCTGAAGCAGGCTTTGGGAAGAGCCCATCATGGAAGCACTTGAGGTGCATGCATGTTTCATGAAAGAAAAGCTGGAGACCAGGGTGCCCTTCCATAGGAACTTGTTGGCAAAGAAGAACTCCTTTATTTCATTCCCACTCTTCACAGAAAGCTCACCTTGCCTTTAACAGAGGAAGAGGGGGTTTTGTAACTCCAGCTGCTAACAGCAGCAGTCCTGGACATTTCATCCTGTGGCTCTTCAAGGGCTAGTTGTCGTAATGCACCAGCCTTACCACCTGTCCCCAGGCACAGAAATGCTGTTTTGGGATGCCTGCAGGCAGGTTTGTTTCAGAGCTGTTCCCCTCCAGGGGTTTGCAGTGGTCATGCCCACCACATGTATTCTCACACCCATCTGCTTTGCACCATGCTCGCTTGCCTGCCCCATGCCTCACAAAAGGTCTGGAAAGGAAAGCAGGTATTCGTGTGGGAGGCCAGGCAGCAGCCCAAAACACTTTCCTGCTGTTATTGTGTGGGCATAGAAAGCGTGTGGGAAATGCAGCCAATGAGCATCTCTATTGTGGGGTTATCTCTTCCTGTTATCGCATTTCAGATACACCGAAAGGCAGAAACTGTTGAACAATATCACCCAAACCAAAGGTGGGTGAGGCAGCAGCACCTCAGCGCTGCTGACAGCCAGATGGGCAGGATAAACGTTGCCCCAATCATTTGTCTGCCCTAGTCTTTGCTTTCTTCTTCCCTCTGCATGTATCAACTGGCAGCTTACTCTGGTGATGCAGGGCCAGGGAGGGAAAACAGGGCCTGCCAGCACTGTGAGCTCTGGGCTGATGGCACTCACCACATGCCCATAGAGACACTCAAAGAAGGGGGAGTTGGCATCAGCTGTGCACTTCCCCATGCCAGAAGGCAGCAAAGAGGTGTAGCACCTCTCTTCAACCCTGTCAGAGCCAGGGATCACTCCTGACAGCACTGGCAAAGGCTGCCAACAACAAAGCAACCCGGAGCAGGGCTTCTCGGGGTAGGCACGATCATGAGGCATGATCATGATCATGCTTTGAAGCCATGAGGGCACCGTGGAAGTCCCCTCTCCTCCCTTAGGCTGCCATGTGCATAGGTGGAGTCCTGAGGTGTCGTTTGAAGAGGAAAAATAAACTGCTCAGAGTGGGTGTTTCGTAGGAAAGGAAAGCCAGAATAGACAGCAATGCTGCAGCAGTGCTGCCTGGGGAAGGGCAACAGGAGGTGAGAACAAGGCAGCTGGTCCTCAGATTAAAAAGGGAGGGGGAAGCAGGAGGCCCAGCAAGGCACGCAATGCAGCCCCTGCCCAAAGGGTAAATCGCATTTCAGATGAGAGCTCTGCATGGAAAGACACATCCCAGGAGTGCAAATCAGCGTCTTTTCCCCATAGCATCATTTCAGCAAACATCCCAAAAAAGACATTTGTACTAGCCATGGTTTCCTTCTTGACCTTTTATGGGCTTAGAGTTTTATTTTAGAAATGAAATTATGTGGTAGCACTGCCTGTGCTAGAAGCCTGAAAACCTCCCTCTGGACAGGCTAATACCCAACTGACATACAAGGAGGTCTTGTCTACTTTACTAGAAAGGCCAAGCTTGGGCAGCAAGTGCTGCTGACACCATGTGGACTAATACTGGGATAGAAGATTTGTATCTTCTACACAACCAACCATTACTCTTTTGTGTGCCTGCTCAGCCTGCCCTTCTGGTGAGCACTGCAGGATCACAGCACGACTACAGACCTGCTTTGATCACGGGGCTGCACTTCCCTGCCATTCCTTCAGCACTGGCTCTGCAGCACACCACCAAGCAAAACTAATACCTAGGCAGCATAAACTGCATCTCTCTGAACAGGGAGGATAAAGCAGCACATGGATAAGGACAAGCCCAGCACGTCAGTCATCTCTTCTCATCTCCCTTAAGAAGAATGGGAAAAAACTCTGCACATCCTCTGACTCACTGGTAGATGCATCTACGAAAGAAGAACCAAGAAATGTTACAGCAAGCACCACCAGCACCAAGCACTTCCTGTTATTTCTTAGGCCCCAGTGTCAGTTCATTTTCCAGAACTGAAACATGCTCTACAGCATAAAAGGCTGAGATTTGAATGCTCCGTGACACACATTTCAGAAAAACTGCTGACTTATCAAGGAGGCACCAAGTGGAATTCATACTGTACAAGTATCACCCATTGCAGCATGTCAGGAACAAATATGAGACATCACAAAAACAATGGTGGCTGTCAAAGAAAAAGGCATCCATCAAAAACAAGTATTGCCCCATTTAGTTTTCCATTGCACAGGCATACTCTGTGCTCCTAGTACTTTCTTGCCTGCCTGACAAGGACTGTGTTTTGGTGTAAGTGCACCCAACAGGGCTAAATTCAGCTCTTTTTTATTTAGCTTCGAGCCTCTTGGCATGTAAGATGGAAACATTAAGATGAAAAAAAGGCCCATAACCCAGAAGGGTCCTCAGTGAGTTGGCTGAGGCTGGTTACAGCAACTAGGTGGAGGGCAGCATTAAAACACACACCTCCACACTTCACTCATGCCTACTGCTGTGGCCTCTGTCCTGCCCTATACTCAAGGTGCCCACTGGCAGCCCTGCTCCCCAGGAAGGTGAGCCAAGGGTAACTCTTGGGTGTGCTCAGCCCCCCCATGGCTTAAGCTGAGACAACAGAGGTTTCCACAGTTCATAGGGTTGTCTCAAGCACAGTCTTGAAGGCAGGTTTAGACCCGGTTTGGGACTTACAGTGGAAAAGCTTCTTTCCTCCCATTCCCATCCTGGGCATGACAGCTTTGTGCTGCCATTCCTTGCTGGAAGATCAAGCACACCTTTGTGCCGGGCCAGAGTCACCCTGACATCACCTCATACACACACTGGTCCTCCCCTGCAAGGAGCTGTGCCAAGTCTCACCCCACCAGCCCCAGAGAGGAGGGCCCCACACTCAGGTGGCAGCCAGTACCTGCCAGGGATGATGTGAAACCTCCTGCAACCATGATTCTGTGGCTCAGGGACCAAAACGGTTTTGTTGCCTCCTTTCTATCAACGTGAGATGACAGATGCTAAAAATACCAACCAGCACAGGTGTGAACTAAGATCCTCTCCATCCAGTCTTTTCTTTATTCATTCACTGCAGGGATATAGCATATGGTATGTTAAAAAATAAACCATGAAATGTTTACCAAGGGCAACTTTAACTGGTGAAAGCCCTAAAACAAGCTGCAGGAAGCTAAGGCAAGAGCAAGTAACACTCTCAGGGCTGTGCCCAGTGTGAGAGTTCTAAAGAAGTGACTGAGCTCTGGAGGAGTCAGAGACCTCCTTCTCCTTATACCTCCCTTCCCTTATACCAGAGGAGTATACCAGTCAGATTTCTGGGAAGAAACAAAGAATAGCTGGTTTATCTCCATGGGAATGTGTAAGATAGTCAAGCCTGCAAGAGGTATTATGCGTTCTTCTGCCTAACACCAACAAATTAGCTGGATGTCTCATACTCTGTGTCTCTCACAACTCTCCTCCTTCACCTGCACTTCCTCTTACACCAGATGGGCCAGTGTACCCATTCAATCATTGCTCTAAAAAAGACCTGTCCTCTCTTGGCCCCTCAGCTGTAGAGGAAGTTTATGAACATCTCCATGGACCAGAGGAGAGAACAGTGTCCCGCACACAGAGGGTAATGCAGGTACAGCTACCACAGTTCAACTTTTCCCTTTGAGAGGGAGGTCTTTCAGCAGCTCACTGTCATCACCTTGTTGTGAGTGAAGTGTTTTCCAGCAGAATCAAGAGACGTGGTCTCTTCACCCTGAGCAGGAGGCCCTGTGACAGAAAGCCATGACAATTCAGACAATGCCACCAGTAATCAGACTGCTTGGCAGTTCATAATGCTTGTTTCATGAGCCAACAGGTACCAGAACTCTTCTAGGAGAAAAAAATGTCTGTATAGCTAAACAGGCATGCTGAGAATAAAAGTTTGTTTTATTTGCCAACACAAAAACTGAGCTGAAACAGTCATTGGAGAGGCCGTGTAGCACGTTCCCCCAGCCCTCAGCAGGATGAGGATGCCTCACAGTTGTCTCATCCACCCTTTGAAACCCCCAGTGCTAGAGATCCTCTCCCAGAAATCTATTTCAATGTTTCATCTAGAAAAAAAAAAGTCCTGACATAAGTGTCCCTTGTTGCAATTTAAGCTCAGGGTTTCTTGTTCTAAACACAGTGGCAAAAGGGAAAGCTTATTCCTTTCCCACTCGTGTTTTTTCCCCACACAGGTGCTTCAAGGCTCTTATATGTCCTTTCAGTATTTTGTTCTCTGCAGTAGATGACATTGATTCTTTCAACTTCAGGCAAGCATTTAATTACATATAACTATTTTTTGGTCCAGGAGGTCGCATATTTGTGTTTGATGCTGAAGCCAGAGAGCTGTCCTAAGGAGTGGCAGGAGAAATATGCATGACAAAACCCTGCAAGATCCATGGGTCCATTTTGTCTCACTAGAGCTTTCACTTCCTCTTGATATCAGCCATCCAAAAGGCACAAAGGCAACAAAGTGCAGTAAAAAGTGAACCTCAGAAAGACAAAGGTTTCAAGGCTCAATGCTCCATACCCTAACATGGAGACACATGAAGAAAAATGGCCACAGGGATGAATGCCCATCACCTTGAATCTCCTCCACCAGGTCTCCTCATCTCCATTTGATGCCCTCTCTCTCTAATTTTCTGCAACAAAAGCTGTCGTTTCATAGCTGAGCATTACGCAAGGCTGGGCGGGAGGTGCTCCTGACTTTTGGAAACTTCCTTTCCCCAGCGAACGGCGGAGCAGACAGACGACCATCCCTCCTCCCGGGACGCACATTTAAGGTCTTTCTTTCGGGGTGTTCGGAGTGCGGGGCTGAGTGCGGGGCTGAGTGCGGGGCCGGGGCCGCGGGGGCTGTGGCTGCTGCTGCCCCTGGGGCTGCGGCAGCGGCCGCTGCTGCACCCGCACTTGCTTCGGGGTGGGAGCGCACGGCGTGGGGGGCAGCTCCCGCACCGCCCACTCACACTCCGCCTGCAGGGTCTTCATCATCCGCTGCTCATCTGCAACCACAGAAGGAACCCACAATCAGGCACATGCTACGAAGTCTTAGAAATGTCCTTGGCCCAAGCAGGAAAAAGCCAAATGTTGATCTTAACCTGCCCCTCTCAGGTGTTCCTGCTATCCCAGTGAATAAGAAAAATCACTTCTGCCTGCACATCCCGGGCAAACATGGAAGCTTTTTTCATCTGCCTGGCTGAGGTCAAGGTACCTAGAGCATTTGGGGCAGTTCTGCCCTGTCTGTTGAGGGAAACAACTTTGTCAGGGAGGCCCCAGTGGTCATCAGTAGCCTGAGCTGCTCTGTCCTCTTCTGGAGGCTACTGAAGGGAAAGTGAGATGTAACACCAGGAAGCAACATCAAAGCACTCTGCCCTGCCATTATCCGTGCTGGGATTTCCAGACACCTGGAAGTCAGAAATCCCTTTTCCCAGCATTAATTTTCTCACATACAGAAGAAGTTAATTCACACCAGCTACCTTCTGATCACTGACTCATCATTCTGAAATGCCGCTCAGCTTAGTTTAGGGGATTGAGGGATTTGCCTCTTGGGACACTGAGCACACACCAAACTGTTTTGAAGAGACTAGTCACCCTCTTACATTAGTTCTCATTTCCCCAGACTTGTTTTCCTAATTCTTGCCGAATCCAGACCCAAAAACTGAGGATATGGTGTCGCTGCACAGTTGAAGGAGTAATCTATACCACTCAAATGGGAACAGCTCACACCCAGCATTGTGCTCACATTGTGCAAACCTTCTGAGACAACATGCTGTGGTTGCAGTGCTGTGAGCTCTCCCAGAAAACTGGAAAGCACTTGCCTGTTCTTCATAGTCACAGCTTTAGGGAAAGCAGGAGAGCCATGGAAAGTTACCCATGCTCAGGTGTGGTGAGGTTGCTCTCACCTCAGCCATGGGACTGATCACGCTCACCATTGTTGTCACCTGACCATTGGCATCTTGGAGGTATCAGCTGAGGTTTCCTTCAGGCATTGCCCACTTTATCTAGACAAAGACTGCTGTGGTGTACACAGCAGCTTCTACTCCCATTTTGTGGCTCAAGGACTGACTGAGACAGAGACTAGCTGTTATCTGAGACCACACAGGAATTGTGACAGTGTGTGAGGGAAGGACTCAGAAAAAAGCCTTTAAACAGCCTATGTCAGGGTAACCTCCCTCCTGCTTTCGCCTCCAGGTTGGCCAGACAACTCTTCTTGAGCAGGAGCTCAAGTGTCCTCTGCTCACCCAAACTAGCAGTGACGCCCAGGCTGTGTGTAATTCAAAGCAACCTCTCTGTCAAGTCTGAGAGCCCCCTCAGAGAGGACTCTGACAGAGTATTTCCTGTGGTCTGAAAGAGGCATGAATTTTGGACAACAGATGAGACCTCTGCACACTCTGAAAACTTCAATACTTTAAAAGTGCCCCAAGCTGGACCTCCAGTGCTGACAGGCCTCCAAGGACATTGTTTGTAGAGAGGACAAGTGCCTGAGGAAACACATAGAAAACCTTGCGCCTGCTCACTGTCTGCACCGTCTCCACGTTATGGAACCAGAGTTTATACCACATAAATTTAATGAAAGAAAAACTGCTGACAGGATATCTAAGTGTATATTTTAGCCCCATAGATGCTCCTGACTGGTGACCCTGGCTAAGTTTTAGAGGAGCAGTTCTTCCCCTACAAATAAACAAAAGGGCTTGAGAACAAGAAGTGCTTTGTTCAAAGCATTTATCAGAAAGTGAGACTGGCAATGCCAGCTGATCTGCTCAGATTCACCATATACTAAAATCAGGTTATTGCTCATGACAAGGCAGAGAGCACAATCCTGACCACAGGGAAGTTCAGTGGGAAGCTCTAAGATTTTAGGTGTCTGGACAGACACATAAAGCCCCTTAAACACTTACCGTCACCTTCACGCCGTTTTGCTTTTCTCCTCCTGATACAATAAATAAGCCAAATCACAAAGATGACAAAAAAGACTGCACCTCCTGCTATGCTTAAGATGAGATAAAGGTCCAGCTTACCTAGTTAAGAGGATGAAAGAGGATGTTAGATAGAAGGAAATAACTTGCACAACGTCTGCTTAGAATTCTGTATTTTCTTCCATTGACTCTAAAGGCAGAGCATGCCTTTTCTGGAGAATTTTGATTGCTCCATAATGGATTCAAGTTCTGCAGAAAATTGAAACCAGAGCATTTATGTGTGCCAGCTCATCTTATTTAAATGACCACAAATGCCTGGTTCTTGCTAACAATGGACCCATTTATGGACAATGAGCATCCAGGCTGTACTCAACCTCTCACAAAAATAAACTTCTTAAGTACTTTCTACTGAGCTGGAAACACTGACACTAGCTTGCTTCACAGTATTTTGGTACTTCCTCTTCGATTTTCGGCTGTATACAATTTAAAAAAAAAAAAAAAAAAAAAAAAAAAAAAAAAAAAAAAAAAA
>NW_020955429.1:683684-720176 GCF_003031625.1 Empidonax traillii
TGGCCTTCTTTAACAACATCCTGCTTGCACTGTCCTCCTGGCATTCAGTGATAACACTGGAGCACAGGTGCCATGGGGCTGAACCAACAGAAGTGCACCTTCCTTGGCTTCTTAGGGGACAAAGCTCCAAAGGGGACACCACCACTGGTACCCCCCTTATCATTTCAGTAGACATGCACATGGAGGGCGAAGAGCAAGGACACAAAGCTGGGATGTCTACACTGTAAGGCTCACCATTGGCCTGGGCTGCCCCAGTGGAAAGAAGAGTACCCTCACTGATGTGGTTTTTCTCCCAAGATTTTGCCCTCTCTGTGCCTGTTTCTCCCAGCTGACTCTAAGAGGAGCCCAGGCAGATTCACATACAATTACACTTGTAGGAAAAGTTAGCTGAGCTGACACCCACCTGAAGCATGCCTTACTTTCTAGAAGTCAAAGTTTGGAGTGATTGGCCTTAAATGCAGGACCAAGTGTTCAAAGAGGATAGCAGGGTTGGAAAGAGGCTTGACCGCAAGGTGAGGTATTTTTAATCCTCTGTGGATCTGGCAGACTCCTGCCATCACACAGAAAGGTTTGAGGGGTTTTTCGTTTGGGGAGGGAGGGTAGTGCTACATGGTCTTAGAGGGTTTTTTGGTGTCTGAGAAATGCCATATTTGTCCCTTAAAGATCACTGTGGCAAACTTGTCGTAAATAATGTTAATAATGTGAGAAAAAAACAAACTCTCCCACCCCTGTGGAAGAAGAGCATTTTTCAAGGGTGAGAAGAAGTGAAATCTACATTTTCTAGCTGATGGCTAATATCTGCCTATACCAGTAGTACAGGTAGGCCTGTGCTTGCCTGCCTTGTGCCCTGGCATAGCCAGCTTCTGCCAGCATTTCCTCATTAAGACAAGGTGTTTGGGATAGTTTACCCTGCTGTAAACGGCCCTAATCCAGCAGCACACTCTCATACCTCTCCTCCCTTCCCACTCCTAGCACTGTGCAGTCCTTCAGCTCAAGCAGCTCATGCAGCAGCAAAAAATAAATTCAGCTATATTAGACATCAGGAGGATTTCTCAGGAGACAAGGGCTGCACAGGGAAGCAGAGACCACCCTGTCCCTCAGCTCTTTGCCCTTCAGTCAGCCTCAGCAGACTTTGGATCACTGCAGTTTAAAGCCTGTATACCTCAAGGCTTGTTCCCTCCCTCTTCACTCCATGGGCTGACCTTCAGATTTGGACTTTCCCTAAATTCACTGTGGCAGAAATAGATGGATATTGGAAACACTGAGCCAGCTCTCTCAAGCCCCCTTCCCCCCGCCCTACCCCCATCTCCACTAGCTCCAGCAGGAATCTGGAGCAAGGGAATGCTTCAAGAAAAGCACTTGAGATTGGGTAGGATGAACCCAAGCTCAGCAAATTCAAGGACTTTTCCCCAGTTATGCACTGGAATTCTGAACTTTGAACAGAACACCACATCCACTGTCATACCAGTATGATCTGTCCTTCGTTTCTGCCTTAGCTTCCAGAACTGTTACTGGGGGGAGGAGATGAATCACATGATAACTTCTTTTGTCTATTTAATAATTTTCAGCATGACCCCCACCATTTAAAATGCAATTCCTTCAGGTCTTCTGCTGCACTTGTGATTTAGAAAAATGATGCTTCAACTGAGTAAGAAAAACCATAGAAAGATCACACTTCACCTGAGCAAGAAAAACCATGGTACACTTGAGCCATGCTCATCTGAGCAACCCCAAAGCTTAGCTAAATTCTCCATAACTTCTCTCCTGATTTCTAGGCCATGCTGGAGAGTTCAAGCATCTTATTTTTCTCCTTGTGAGAGCACCCATCCACATCCACATGGGGCAGGCAACCACCACCTTCATAGATAGGATTATGCAGAGGAGAAAGCACACAAGTGACTTCTCCATTATGAGGATACAAATCAAAAGCAAATCCTCTGAAATCAGTGTTGTGGTTTCATATACACATGAGAAGATCCCAGGCCAAAACCAAACTGTTATTTTATGTTGTGGTAGTTTGCGTAGTTTTATCTGAAGACAACTCTTTGGCTTTGGACCACTTGACTGAAGTCAACCTTTGGGAAGTACCATTACTTTTAAAGCAATAAAGGAGGATAAAAATTGAGAGGAAAGTGCTTTCTGCCTTTTGCAGACTGTTGTATGTCATTAAAACACTTTTAGGCCAACTTCCCTACTTTCTTCTTTACTTCACTGGTGTGAAGTAAACTAGTGGTGGTTGACACCACTCAAGTCTATGAGGAAGCTGACACCAAAAAATCTGTTAGGGTACCCCTGGCAGCTTTTGGGAGAAGCAGTGATGGAGTAGAGGGAGAAAATGATGGGATGACCAAGAATCTGTCTGATTCATTCACCCTGAGACAGCCTGATCTGTCTGGGAGGCTGAAGTTTCCCTCAGAAGATATCACCAGGAGTGGGAACAGCACTGCAGTGAGCACTGGAGGCCTCATTACCACCCATAAGGCTCTTGAGTCCACAAAAACCTGTTTCACTCTTCCTGCAACCCCCAGGCCTCACTCACATCCTGGCTACCACAGCACCATCAGCTCCCAGTGACTGTGTCTCCCAGTACTGAATACCCAGGACCATCTGTTCTCCTGGCACCTGGACCAGTCCTACAGGTACGTGAAACTGCATCAGGCTGTGTGGGTCCATCCTAGCAGATTCTGACAAAAGAAAGCTCTTACCTGAGCACTTAATTGCTTTTTCAACCATTTTTTCACTGACTTGGTTCTTAACAGCACATCTGAATGTCCCCGAGTGCCGTGTCTGCAATTCCAACATAGTTGCATTCTTTTGGATTTTTCTGCCATTGGGTTGAGTCAGTCCTATTGTAAATTCTTCATCTTTAGCCTTGTGCTGCACTTCACACTTGACATATACAGTTTTATTCATGCATTCAGCACTGAGGATTGGCTGAGGGACAGGCTCTGAAAAAGAAGAGAAGGGACAGGCACATCTGAGATGGTTTCTCCTTTTGAAAACTTCTGTTAATAAGCAGAACAGAGAATTAACCCCAAATAACCAGATAATGAGAATGAACCTGCTAACAGAAGAATGAAGAGCAAATTAGGCCCCTACTGCAGAAGTAACATGGCCATAATAAATCAAGTGCAGTGCAGTGCAGTACCCTACATGTTTGGCCCAGCAAAGCAGAGCTGCACCACTGCGGCTGAACTACTTTCAGGCTCAGCCTGGCTCCCAGCTAGCCAGGCAGGTGAAGGGAGGAAGCTGGGTTTCCAGGGAGGCGGTGGATAGCAGGGATTCACAGCCCCCTCCAACTCCAGCCCTAGTGTTTAGGTGCAAATGAAGTTGGCCCTGCTCTACCTGTGCCCATCAGGAGAGATTTTCTCTAAAGCAGAAAAAACAACTACTTATGATGATGCTCTGTGTACTACCTACAGCACTCAGCCAGCACAACAGCCACAGCATGAAAGCCCATCAACCCAGAATGGAAAACACAAAACAGGCACCTCAGCTCTCAGTGAGGTTATGACAGAGAAAACAGATTTCTATCTCTTCTTACGCCCTGCAAACAAGTAGTTACATTTTGGTTCCAGTTTCTCTATCACTGGTGCCATTGAAAAAGCCAGAAGAGCATGTGGGGTTCTCCTTGACTAGGGGCAAATGGCAGGGACAGCAAATGGAGAAAAAAAATTCACATAATATTTTGAGTTGGAAGAGAATCACAAGCATCATCAAGTTCAACTCAAAAGTGAATTGCCCCTACAGGGATCACACCCACAACCTTGACATTATGAACTGAGCTAATCTCAGAGTCCACCTGTTGGAACAGGTAAATAAAAACCTGCCGGGGTCACCTCTAGTTACAGGCAGTGTAAGTTATGGAGATCTTAAATTTTAAAGGCAGTGAGGGCTGTTTGTGGCACATGCAGTCTGGGTTCACACCATGACATCTGCAGCCACCCTTTCCCTGGTAAGCCCACTCCTCTTCTGCAAACTCTAACCTATTATTTAGGGGAACATCCCAGCGTGAAACACTAGAGTCCAGGTGCTGGTGATGGAGTTGTGTCAGGATATCATTGAAACTGTTTTTTTTTTTTTTTTAACGACTGTTTGTCCAACCCTAATTACAATGGGGTAACCTGGCTGACAAATTACTCCAGTGCCCAGCAGTTACTACAGGGCTTTACCTGTGTGTCAGAGGTAAGGCAACCTCTCTGCACAGTACTGCTGCACCATGGAGGAAATGTACACAGCTGGGTTGAAACCTTAACCTGAAATGAGGACAACCCAATGACAGTTCAGTGGCTTAAAACATGACCATGCAGCATCAGGCCCTGATGACTCCCTGAATTTGTTTGCAATAACAGTTCCCAAAGTAATGAGACACCCTCATGGCTCAGCAGCCCCTCAGACACAGGGCTTCCCATTGCACAGAAACCCTGATAAAACCATTCCAGCTGTCCTTGCTGCCTCATCAGGGCATCATTTCTGTAGTGCCCAGGAACCTGAGAGGTTGGCAAATATGTGCACGCTGACTAAAGAAGGACAGAGCAAAACTACTTCCTTTTTGAGGAAAAAAATCCATGTTATCCTACAGCTTAGAGGTCTGGAGAGAAGGCAGCAGCCATAAAAGAGCAGAATAACTATCCCCTGTCTTCCCTGTTGATCAGAAAAACTTTGGGCTGCTACTGCTCTGATCCCTAAGGACAAGATTCAGCATAGAAAGCCCTCGTGCTTTGAATCCATGCAGCTGAAATCCCCAGGTGTGTGCTTAATTGTGCTTTGTGGGAGCACAGCAGCCTATGTGAGGTTTCTGGAAGCAGGATGCTGCTGGGAGCCCAGTCCCCCTCGCAGGGTGCTACCCCAGCCCAGGTCCCAGCACCGTTTGTGGCGCTGCAGTAGGGCCGACCATGCTCACCCTGCTCTCAACACAAACCTGCTCACAGCTGTTTTCTTGGGCACATGTAGAAATCTGGTGGCTGATAAACAGGGGAGCCAGAAAGAAGCCAGGGGGCTCAGGCCATCAATAAGAGCAAGAGAAGGGAGAAGAGAGGCAGACTGCTGTCAGTGGTGGGAGAAAGAAGGTACATCTTTAACAGAAGTCCCCCTGCCCCCAAATCATAAAGGGGGGCAATGAGTAGGAAAGGCTGCAGGAGAGAAAAAAAAAGTCCTATTCAGCTGTGCAGGGAATGGTATGGGAAAAGCAGAAACTCACCCTGAACAAGGAACCTTGTCTCTTCTTCTGCCTTCCATCTTCCATCATGCTGATAAACAATCACTTTGTAATTTCCACTGTCCGCTTTCACCACGTGATGTATTTGCAGAGTCCCATTTTCGAGTATCTTACACCTGCACTGGTCTTCTTTCACATAGTACTTAAATTCCTTATTTTTGATCTGAACCAACCTGTGTCCATCTCTGTGCCATATTGCATGATATATGTCCCCAGGAGCAGCGATGTTGAGAAGAGCCGTCTCATTCACTGCCTTGTAAATCCTATTGACGACAGAGCCTGTTAAGGGAAGCACAACCAGCCCATCAGTGGTCTGCAGCAGCCCTTGCTGCCGAGCTCAGCAGCCACAGCGGTCACCCAAAAGGTTGTCATTTGTTCCTCTCCAGGTTGTCTGAGCCTCCCTGCACTGTTGTTGCCATCTTCTTCCCCAAAGCACCTCTTGATTGGTCATTAGATAAATGTCAGCATCCATTTTAATTCTGAGAGGCAGGAAAGCTAGGAGTCCAGCTTTCAAAAGCTGACTTTTTGTACTCTGGCTGACTTACTTGGAGTGACTCTGGATGCCAAGATTCATGGCTGCCCACGTATTTAACCCTGAACTTAACCCTTCCTGAAAATAAGGTGGCTTTGGTGTGTTTTGCACATGGTACGCGCTGATACCCAGAGCACCCATCACTGCAAACATTACTGCAGGCAGCAAGAACACAGACCAGTCGTGTCCCTGGACAGTAGGATCTGCTCAGCAACAACAGTGATAACAATAGTTATAATAATAGTAGCCCGTAGAAGCAGTGAGTGTAAGGCACTGAACTGAAGGCAGACCCACTGCAGTGCCCCCTCCTCACTCATCCCAGGCACCCTGCCCCACTGGAATATATCCACTGGATTTTCCTAGGACACAGTCCTGGTGGGGCAAGTAAGGCAGCCAGAAACAAACAACCACTCACATCCTGTGAACTGAGGGGGTGCTGGAAACATTATGACATAAGCAAAGGCGAAAAAAACCCTTTTCTCTTTGCAGGCCTCCTTTGTTGACAGCTGCCTTCTCCAGAGCAGTTAAGAGCACGAGCTTCCCAAGGGACTGGGCAGCACTCCAGCGTGGGGCTGCCAAAGGGGATATTCAGGAGAGTCAAGGACACCAGAAGTCTACACGTTCTGACCTGAGGGGATGACAGACCCTTTGGGCCGTGCCCAGGCACCCTGCCCGCTCCCCTCCAGTCTGCTTCACACACGGCCCTTGCAGGACCCACCCCACATTTTCAGAGTGCAAAGTTTGCTGGGAGGTCATTTCAAGTGCTGTCCCCACCCCCGAGGCAGGTGGAAAATCTGCAGGAGGAGGTGGAAACCTGTGTGAGAGCATCAGGTGGGATAAGCTCACTGGCAACCAACCATGCGCTCAGGGCCACAGCTTATTTCATTTCTCATTGTCTGATGCTCATTCCTCCTCAATTTACAGGATGAAGCCAATCAGCAGGAAGAGCTGATTCTGCTCTAATTTTATATACTTTAAGTACTTTTTCCCCACAGAGAGAAAAACTATATTTGTGCATATTTTTATTAGTCCTTTATTCCTCATATCTAGGATAATGACAAACTGCCCCACAGAGGGGAAACTGAAATCCAGTGGCTATTTCATTAAGCTAACAATATTAGATATAATCAAAGAGCTAAAATGCTGTGCCTCTGCAACAAGAACATTAATGCTGTAGTGCTTCTGGGCACATTCACCTAAATTCAGTCTAAAGAGAGGCTGTTCTTTCAGTAGTGCCTTTCTTACAAAGTATATGACATATCCTGAAATCAAGGTATCAACTAAACAGCCTTGGAAGCAGCTATGCCTCACATAGATGACACTACAGATTATACCCAAATATTTGAATTCTGGTATTTGTTTCTGCTCAGTCATGAACAACTATTGAGAGCTATTAACAGGATTTCTTTGCATAACAGAAACTACTTATATTTCGTCTCTGAAAGTAAAGGGAAAAAGTAATCTGAGTTTCCAGAGATAATTCAATGGCACCTCTGTGAACAGACCGAGACACAACTATCAGATTGATCCCTGTAGTCTTGCTAAATGGAAAGCTGAGTATCCCACACATATCCTAAAAATCTGTTTAGCTAATGAAACTTTTCTGTTAAAAAATGCCAACTGAAATGTGCTCCAAGGGGCAGAAAGGTCTGAACTGAGAGCCCAGAGCTCACTCACGGTCACAAGAAAGAGCTAGAAGTTCCCGTGGTAACTTTAGAGAAGGAAGGAAGTCTTTGAAAGAAGTTTTCCATTCAAGGGAATAGTCATCATTTCTGCTGGAGAATGTTTCATAGGTCATTTACATTAAAAAAAAAAAAAATCTTTATTTATCTATTAATTTTGTTCTGAAGGAAAAGCAGAGCATTAAGCAGCCATACATACAATCTGCAGTGGAAGGAAACAGAGAAAAAAAAAAGTTATGCATGCTTGTGTTGTCTCTATCTCTTATAACCTTCTCTAATCTATGAGTTAACACCCTAATTAAGTTTTTAGATTAATATTTTAAAAAATAATGAGAACAATAATATGCAAAATGTAAAAGATATATGTATTTACTTGCTGTTTTCACATTTTAGGCATCAGCTCCACTGAAGACACTGAAATATATCACTCTCTTAATATTTATGGAAGAATATAAATTACACTTTCAGAAGATTTGCACATCTTCGATAAGAAAAGGAAATTACATGCGATAATGCACAGTGAACAGAGGATCTCTAATGTAGTACAAGCTACCTTGAGGGCAGAAAGAAAACTGCGTGCTGACATTTCTCATTATACATGTGTCAAATTAAGGCTCATTAACTTAAAACCAAAACTCTTTACAGCTTATTATTGTAACTGGAATAGGAAACTCAGGTCCTGCCCTCCCCCCGGCTGAAAATTAAATCAAATAATATTAGCAATAACCCAGATGTCTTCACTCATTGGAAAAGTGGAACTAGTTTCTTATCAGTAACAGCCCACCAAGTTGTAAATGGCTTAAAATGCAATTTTAATGTTAGTCTGAAAGAGCAAAGAAGAGTAAGAAAAACTCACATTTTAGACTGGGAAATAAAAGCAGCATGCACTTGACTAGGAAAATCCTCCCAAAGTTCATTTTCAGGGTCAAAAAAAATTCCAGTGTCGCCTTGTCAAATGACAGCTCCTGGCAGGTGAAAGGATTTTCTGCTATGAGCAGTCATGGGACGTGTCAGTCCAGCCCTTGTGCCCTCCTCCCCTCCTCCAGCTCTCACCCCGGCACTTCTCGTTTCTAGCATAGACACAAAAGAAAAAAAAAAAGGGAGCAGAAATACCTCTCAGTGGAGGGTTTTGTCAGGATGGGGACAATGTGTAGCAACAAAGAAAATGCACATTCAAGGCAGGAGTTCCCCTGAGGTTCGCCCACCCAGCTGGAGGGCCAGCTGGGTCCTTCTCCTCTTCAGTGTTCACCCAGAGAGTTCTGCTCCAGCATCCATGAGCCGCCATCCTCAAGAGATGGATGCAGTTTTTGGGTGGGGGAGAGATGCAAATCCTTCTTCTCCCCCTTAGTCTTAGCAGCAGCAAAGGGACAGCAAACCCAGGACCCCCCATGAGGACCAGGTGCCTGCTGGCTGTCGGACAGCGTTTGCAAAGGAGACACACTTCTCTTGGAAACCATCAGGAATCAGCTTCACATCAACATCTGATCTATGAGGGGCTGGCCAGTGCCACAAAGGCATCCTGCAGGCAGGGCCAGCATCTGGGCAAGCTGTGAGAGAGGGATGAGCATGGAAGGGGATGAGAACACAGCCTTGGATGTAGCCATAAACCATCCCTGAGGCTGGCTGGTGTGGGAAAGAGCATGAGGAAAGACACTGTGAGGAGGCAGGGGAGCTAGGTCCAAAAACACATGAGAAGATAATAAAATCTTTATTCCTGATTCCAATATGAAACAGATGGGGTGGTGAGGATTTTGAATCTTACCCTCCTCAGCACAATTCCTCTGGCTACAGTGGCCACTGAAATCTTCCAGCTTTTTATCACAGATATAGACCAAGAAAGAAGACTGAAGAACACTGGAGATGTACAGTATTAGAGAATTCTTTCTTGTTCATTCGTACTGTTCTTCTTCCTTGAAGTTAAAGGAAGGTCTTGTAAGATACCTCCTCTTCTCCAGCGTCATCATTTTTTAACTGGTACAAATGAGGTAAAAAACACCGCTTTTTGCAAAAAAAGGAGAAAAATTTATCTGAGGTAAAATGCACTGAAGTCACAGTATTGCTGCCTCTAAACCCGGCTTTTCTTCCTTCTTTCTGTTATTATTTCCTTACATAGAATGCACAGCAGGGGTACATGCAAAAGGAGAGAGGAAACAGCAAGAGTGAGATGACATTTCTGTGCTGACCTCCATCCTCTCTGGAAAAAGCAAGCTGAGGGCAGGGGCAACCGTGCCCAGGTATCTCCCCAGCCAAGCAGGTTGTATCAATCTCTTGGACACATCTGCTTCCAGCCCAAGTACTTAAAATGACTTTGGGCAAAGGCAGCAACACCAATTCCTCCTGCTTTTTTTTTTTTTTCATTTTTTTCACTGGGTCCATCAAGCAGAGTGGAGGGAGGTCCCCAGCATACTGAAACCACTGCCACACTTTGCTCAGCTCCTTTCTTCCTCAAGAAAACATCCCTCAAAGCCACCACCTGCTTCCAGTGTCCGCCTGTGTGTTGTCTGTCACACACTCAAATTGGGAACACGCTGGGGCAAGGTCTGTCCTGCTCTGAGCACACACAGCCTGCTCAGTGCCATACTGCTCACAAGAAGCTGCCTGCTGTGGAGCTGCAGGCAGAAACTGGAATTGGTACAAATTGAATACAAAAGGAAAGGTATGTGTGTGCATGAAAAGTGAGTTAAAGCTCCATAGCAGTAGAACAAGGTGTAAAAGGATTCCCTCTATTAACAATGAAGACCATGACTTCCAGGGAATCAGTTTGTCAGGCCCACTCATGCTCTTGTAAAATGACAGCTGAAATGAGTCAGACTGAAAGCCCCTGTGCTCCAGCAGACCAGTTACAGCACACCAAACATCCTTGTTTCTCTTAGAGCAACAGGCAGACTAGAGCAAGAAACCAATCCTGGAGGGTCTGTTCAAAAATGAGCTTACTGTGAGCAGTGAATGTGAGCTCAATGTCCCCTGTTCACTGTACACCACAGAAGTGACACTGGGCCTGCATATTTCTGAGGACTTGGGTGCATATGCACAAAATCAACCTGCTTAGAGATTTTGTGTGACAAAAGCACGGCCGGACGTGCGAAGAGCCAAACCACTTACCTGCAACAAGGATTCCCTGGGAGATTCTGGCATGTGCATGGTCCATCCCACCGAGCAGCCCCTTTTCTAACCAGCATCAGAAACCTCCTGCACCATCAGACCCAGCTAGACAAGGAGAAAGCAGCCCATGTCTCTAACCTCAGCCTTCCTGCCAGATGAGAAGTGGGGAGATGGTGATATCCTGCCAGCTTTACCCTCCCTCCCTTAAGGAGCAAGACAATGCCATGCTGCAGCCCTGATTGGGCTTTGATTCCAATTTTGGAAGGAGGAAGGGATTTTCTGGACGTTACTGGGAGGGAAACACTGTAAGTTCATGCACTGATGTCTCTGTTTCCCTCCAAGAAAAGCCTCAAGGGAAGGCATTAAGTAGAAGATGTCTGAAGGTATCTCTAGAAAGCACAGCAGCTTTGGGCTGCTGCCATAAAGGAGGGCTGGAGGCCAGTGTGGACTTTCAGTAGTGTGGTACAGGAAGCACATCCTGAAAACACATCTACAGCAGAGAGCACTGGCAGAGCAAACTACCATAGCAGCTGGTGATCCCCCCAAGGCAGAGGGACAGCATGGAGAGAGCTGTTGCCTGAATCTGTGTGTGGCCACAGCCCAGACACTGCCCCCCAAGCTGTACTGGGCAGGACAAGACGAGGTCTGCCAGGCCTGTAGATAAATGTGCTCTCACACTCTTCTGCTCACTGCAGACACCCTCTCTCCTACCCCTCACACAGGAAGTAACACCAGTGGGTTAAACAAGCGCCAGCTACCAAACCAGGGCACTGATAGAAAAGTAGATGTCTCCCAGTGCAGTGGTGATGATCCTGCCTTCAGTTAGACCTGTCAGCTGAGGATGCTTGACCCCTATTTACCACACTGCTTTGTTAGAGATCTCCATCTTCTGACACACAGGAGAGCAGAGGACCAAGCATAGCCTTGACAATTGGCTGGTTCTTTGCAGGCAGAGCGAGCTCTGTGGTATTGTTTCCACTGCAAAAGCCACAAAGCACTGTAGTCATATGCATTTGCTTTTGTGGCTTGCTCTCTCTCTTTTACTCTTCAGTTCTTTGTAATACACTACACAGTTTCCTCACAGGGAATGTAAGTTATCATACTTACATTTCCACGTAAAAGTGACAGACTCCCACTCATCTGAAGGCAGCATCTCAAGAGACAACATGCAGTTGTTCCCAACTCTTAAGTCTTCAACTTAGTGATGAGCCAATAAACATTCATGCCTGAGGCTTATTAAAAAAAAAAAATGTTATTTGATCTACTAGAAAAGGAAGACTACAAATACACTTAGCATGTTCTTCACAGAAAAGTAGGTTTGTAGCCCATCTAATAGTTTGCAGCATCTCTTCTTGTATGAAGCTTATGTTGCAACAAATGGCATTTGCACAGGAATTAGACACCTTGCAGTCACCAAGACCACCCAAGACCTTCACCATGAAAAGTGACAGGAACATTGCAAATTCATACCTCTAAATTTCTCACAAAGGCCTTTGGTGAGGCTCAGTGTGTGAGGAGAAGGGCAAATGTGATCTTCATTGGAATGCCAGATGGGTAATATATGGAGGGAAAGCTTTAGGTAAGGTTACTCTTGGGAGCTCTCCTGGGTTTGCACCCTAGCCTGCCAGACTAACAGCTGGCCACGAGTGGGTTGCCCTGGTTGGTAGCTGAGGGTTTCACAATGGTACATTCCCCTTTATTGTAGCTTTTTGCAGGACAGGAGGAATTGCAGGCAGTGGCTGGAGTGGGGAAGAAGTAAAGTCAGTCCTGGCAAGGGGAGTTGCCCCTGCACTATGAAATGCCAAGGAACTGCTGCCTTCCACATACAGTTTCAGCCATTTAGCTGATGAAGGACACATACTCCTTTCTCTTCACTCCTGCCTTATGAAGGGCCAAGAAAGGAAAAACTCCACCTTGAATAAAGTGGTGCAGATATGAATATCATGAACTCAAAATAGAGCTTTGGCCAAGATTTTGGCAGGGATGCTGACTCAGAACCTGTTATGTGGAAACTGATAGCACTGATTTAACTGTATGCAATGGAAATATCCTAGAAATAGTGACACACACTACCAACATTGAAACAGTTGTCTGCACAGTTTTATCCTTCTCTAAAGAAATGTAAATGGAAGCTTTCAAACCGTGAGTCATGCAGAATGGTCCTCAGGTGGTTATCTGAAGAGAAATGGCTCCCTTGCAATGTCCATAATCCCACGTAGAATCCATAGAATATGCTGAGTTGGAAGGGACCCACAAGGAACATCGAGTGCAACTCCTGGCCCTGCACAGAACCACCTCAAGAATCACACCTTGTGCCTGAGGCCATTGTCCAAACACTTCTAGAGCTCTGACATGCTTGATGCTGTGATCACTTCCTCAAAAAACCTCTTCCAATACCCAATACTCACCCCCTGAGAGTGCCTTTTTCCGAATATATAACCTAAACTTTCCCTTATACAGCTTCATGCCGTTAAAGCATTAGCCCCAAGTGGTCTCTCTCAGAGTAATTTTCTTTTTTTCCACCTGTAAGCGTGTGTCAACAGCCAAACCTCACAAAAGATACCCACTTTAATTCTGGTCTGAAGGAATGTAACCCCCACAGACCAAGCAGTCGGGCAATCTGTGGTCCACAATGATGACTGAGGCTGGAGCAGATGTCAGCATCCCATCAGTTACTCCTGCAGATGGTGCCTTTCAGTCTTGCTGGTGATTTCCATTATCTGTAATGATCCTAGATTTAGGATCTAACTTTCAGCACCTTGTTCTAGTAATTTCAATGACATAACTACTACTGCAAAGCAATCCAAGCACGTTTTCTGGCATGATGCAATCAATCTGTTTTATACAAGAAGCCAGATAAATGATCAGAAAAGCCTCTTTCAGTCTTAGCAGTGGTAAATGCACAAAGACCTGTATTAACTACAATATGCCTCATCATCACAAGAGAGTGGATGGAGAGTGAAGCTACCTTAAGAAAAAATATTAGAACAGCTGCTCTTAGAAATATATTCAGGAAAGACAACTTGTTACTACTATCTAAGTAATCTTTTGCTCAATTTCTGACACTCTCCAGAAATCATCAGCTTAAAAATTCATGTATAATCAATACTTTTTACAGTGTTTTATTCTATTATATTATTATAAATTCAGAGAGGGGTGAGGCACTGTCCAAAATGGGTAGGTGGGAGGCTGAGAAGTGATCCAGGAGACTGATTACAAGACACAGGATAATACATTTTAGTACTAAAGGCATTTATTCCTAGGAGTGGCCCTTAATAGTCTTTATGCAGTTCCCACACAAAAAAGGTGGCCTTCACTTCAAAAGGCAAGACGTTGGCATTTGTCCTACTGCTGCGGTCCCTGGCATTCAGGTATGCAGGCATAAAATGTCCCTTCTCCTAGAAGACCTGGATAAGCCTCTCTGAAGCATCACTGTGGATCCCAAAATTGCTGTCAGCTGTGTCTGTAGTTTATTTAAAAGGCAGTGGACCTACGATAGCAAATAAAGGCTCACTGTGTGGTGCCATACATGCATATAAGTTATCACCAGGAAATTAAGAAGTAAACTTCTCAGAAGCAGTGACCTGTCAGCACAGTCTTGCTCCTACACACTGAAGTAAGAAAAAGAGAGTTCTGGTGTCTTTCACATCACTTGTACAGATGCTCTTTGCACCACGTTTGTCTGGAGCCATGAGATCCAGCACAGCACACACTTTTTCTACTCAGTGTGGATCCCGACTAAGCAGCTCAGTTTCCCCTGCTCCTTCTCTGGTCCCACAAGTTCCCTGTGTTCTGTGAACCTGGTTTTGGCCTCTCTGATGTTTGTCTGTTCCTACACACAGTCATTTCAATGCATCACCCCACCTAGTCCTGCCAGCTAGCCAGCCTCGGTGTGCAGGGACAACAGGGTGGCAGGATGGGCTCATCCCCATCCCAGCCACGCTCAGATCTGCCGCCAACACACCACACCTGCACAGGAAGCGCGGGGCGGCTGCAGTGGGGTGTTGGCAGAGGGCAGGCCTTTTCCACAGCTGCGGAAGGGACGGGCACAAAGCTGCCTGGGTTTCTAAACATTTCCACCCCACGCCTGCCGTTGTCACCCAGGAATAGTAATGGCTAAGGTGCTGTGTCATTGCACTTCTGAGAATTGCTGGTTTTTAAGGTCTCAGTGAGGCAGGCAAGGGATGTTCTGTGCAGCACACGTGAGCACCGGGGCACTGGAGGCAAGTTGTGGCTTTTCACGGTATTTGTACCAGGGCAATACTTGCAACCCAACTCCTTCTGTTGCAATCCTGGCAGTCAGAAGGAAACCTCACAAGATAGCAAGGTTAACCAGAGGCAGCATCCACCAGACTATTTTTTGTAAAGCTCCTTCCTCACATCCTGGGCAGTTAGACATCCTGTGGCAGCTGGACCACAGTGCTCACTGCAGGCTGCACAGAGCCTGCCAGGTAGCACCCTGTGGGCATTCCGGCTCCCAGCCACACCCACACACAGGTGCAAGGTGCTGCTGTGGATCAGCCAGGATGGAGCCCATCTTACAGAGCCAGCCTAGGTGATCACCCCAGGATTATAGATGGGAAAATGAGGCAGAGGAGGTTGATGTGGCTTGCTAAGGTCATCCCGCCAGTCCAAAGAAAGCTGATAATTGGAACCAGGTGAGTCCTGGTTCCCAACTACCTGTCTACAAAGCACCATTTTTAAAGCACCTTCCCTTCAGAGCACTTCTTGTTGCAAGCAGAGTCTCAGTGGTCAAGCTCAGGATGGTGTCACCATTCTTTCCAACTGCTTCTTTTCCATCATGGAAAAGTGACCTTTTTGTTGACTACCTGTCTCTCATGTTGCCTACATACACTGCTTTCAACAACTCAGTAAGGATTTGCTGAAGTTTAGGGGGTGCTTTTCAGAGCTCCAAGTTTACAGTGCAGCCCCAGCGGAAAGTGACTGTGCATGCCTTGTGCCCACACGGGTAAGATGCACTGGGTTGGAACTGGAACTGCCATGGTTACTTGTGTTATCTTGGCTGTTCCCTTAACCTCTGCAGCATCACTCAGTTGGTATAAACACAGGCATCTACCTCCCTCTTATGCTGAGGCTGTTTAACCACTGGGGTTTTTTAAGATTGGTGAGATAAAATTCACAGCAGTGTTGACTCCTACTAATCTCTCCAGCAAAGAAGAACCTCTCCATCTCCATCTGGTTCTCCAGAGAAAGCTATAAATGGGTCTTTGTATTGGCCAAATAGCAAAGCTTTGAGCTCTCAACAAAAGGCCAGGAAACAAAACTCTTTATCAGAAACTAAACCATCTAAGAAACAGAGCCCCAAACTCTCAACAGCTGGGCAGAAATATGTACAAACAGAAGCTGAAGTTGCTTGGTTTTCATGGTGGCCTCCTCTGGCAGAAAGAGAAATCCTGATCCAGCTTTGCATCCAAAAGAAAGGGAACTGGCATGTTCTTACCTCTATTCAGAGTATCTAAAAAGCTGGCTGGGGTCCCACCTTCCCCTCACCCTTCTCCCGTCTCATCTGGTTCGTACCAGAAAGTCACATCAGAAAAAAAAAATCCTGACAAGTGTTGAATGAGAGGAGATGGGGGAGAAGAAAAGGTTATTTCCTGTTTACTGCTATCAGAAGATTTGTGTTTTCTCCCCTTCATGGGCCTATCAAAACTAGAAAAGTACATTCTCTGTAAATTGCTCATCAGGAGAAAGACAGAGAGGACTAAGAAGTCCTTGATGCCCCAGGCAGAGCATTGCCTGAGGGACTCAGCAGAGCTGGGATCTACTACCAGCAGGGAAGTGCATCTGTCTGAGGACCAGGATTCGTGCCAATTGTCAGGGACAGTAGGTGTGAGGAGGAAGCAACAGCAGCTACAGCTTTCTGGAGGTGAGGAACGTTGAAGGTAGGATGGGGAGGGGACTCCAGGCTAAAGGTTTTTCCCCTTTACCTCTAGTCCTGGAGGGAAAGGAGCCCCCTCCCCCCCGAGGTCTCCATGGCCCCTACAGAGACCACAGGACAGCAGCAGCGAGGAGAGAGGCAGAGGGAGTTTATTGTTCTGGGTAGCGACTTAAATAGCTCTTGGGGGGATTACAAAGTGACCATTGGGAGTCCAGGAGGTCTTACAAACCAACCAATGATAACAAAGGGTTAACAACCAATAGGGAAACTTTCAGGTATCTCTCAGGACATTCCAAAGTAGAGATAAGATTGAGACTCCTGGGAAGAAGGTGAATTTGCAAAAGTTACAAAAGCCATCTTGGAAACATGTTCACTTAACATTAAAAAGCTCTGTTTTCTCTTAAACACTAAAAATCCTACTGCAACATGGAGGACAATATTTTATACTGCAGGATGATGGAAGACAATCTTTGCTTTAGAACCCTGCAGCCTCCCCACCTATTTAAGGGAAGGATCAGCATCTATGTCTTCCATTACTCACCACCACTTCTGTACCTTCAGTCATTAAGCCTGTGCCCTTTCTTCCCCTTGGATCCTCCACAGCAGTCACTCTATATCATCATTATCCCCCCTCTCTCTCTGTCCTGTCACCGTTCATCCTGACGTGAGAGACACAGAGGCAGCAGAAGCTGTCCCGGCCAGCGTAACTCCTGCTCCAGGTTCCGTGTGCCACCTCGGAAAAGCCTCCGTCCCCCCTTGTGGTCGCCTCAAGGTGAATCGGGGCTGACTGCCAAGCAGTTGACTGCTCGTTCACACATATCTCTGAATCCCACCCCTGCTTCCCCAAATTCCCTCACTATGGGTTTGTCTGTTGTTTCAGAGGAGAAAGCTGAGCCCTACTGCTCTGTGATTGAAAGCTTTCATGGGAGTGCAACAAAAACTCTTAATGTTCTTTGCTCCAAGTCGTGCAGTTGATGTCACTACTGCAGTTCTCTTCACATGGACAAAAACAGCATCATAACAACTTTTTCTTTGATTTTTTTGTTTGTTTGAAGGTACCTTGCTACATGACTTTTGGTATCAAAGAAAGCTTTCAAAACTGCTTCACTCCTTAGTTTTGGAAAAATATGTTTTGCCCTCAAAGAGGAACTTGTATAAACCAAAGCTGAGACAGCGATGCTGGCTAGAGGATAAGCACTCAGCTGCATTTCTTTATTCCATTTGCATATGATATGGGAGAAGACAATAATTCTCTCTCTAATGTAACACATTTGCAATTCCAAAAGATTTGCTGAAAATTGCCTCCAAGTAATTCTTGGTCTGTAATACATCTAGTTTCCATGGTGTTAGACAATAATAAAACTACCACTACCATCAGTTTAGGTGAGTTTTAAAAATCCTGCATAGAATTTCCAGTATTAACTATATTTATATTAACTATCAAATGCACACTTTATACTACAGCCCCTGCCAACAGGGACATGTAGTGATAGCACAAGGAGTAATGGCTTTAAACTGAAAAAAGAGGAGGTTTAGATTAGATATTAGGAAGAAATTCTTTCTGTGAGGGTGGTGAGGCTCTGGAACAGACTGCCCAGAGAAGTTGTGGATGCCCCATCCCTAGAGTTAAGCCAGGTTGGACAGGGCTCTGAGAAACTGGGTCTAGTGGAAGACATCCCTGCCCACTGGAGAGCATTTGGGGTTAGATGATCTTTAAGGTCCCTTCCAACCCAAACCATTCAAAGATTCTATGACTTGCTTGCTGGAAAAACACAAATATTCAGAAGGGCTTCATCTAAGGGCCTTAAAGGCTCTTGGTAAAGACTCCCCTGCTGCCTCCAGCCACATCCTATGCCTGAGAGATGAGTCATGTAGTCTTGAGAAAGGAACTGTAGCATTTATTGTGAACAAAACCAATGCGGGATGCGGTCAGTGGCTGTCAAAGGTCACGGGGTCCACACTGGGTGATCGTGTTGCTTCCCAGCCTCCTTTACACCAGAGAACAAGAGGAGAGCATTTCATATGCTGTGGGTGGTGAAGTACAGGCAGGGCTTGTTTGCACCCAGGCACTGAGCGGCCTGGCAGAAGGCACAAGCAATATCCAAATACTAATCCAAGCCTCTGCAGAGACACACCTCCAAGTCTGCTTCCACCTCAGACAGAAATTGGTGATGCTGCCTTTCTTGCCCTCTTCTGTCACCAGAGTTTACCTATGGAAATCTGTGGGGCATCTCTGCCTGCCTGGTGGTAGTAACACTTGCATTTAGATCTTACAGCACCACCAGAATTTGTTGGCTCATGTTAAGGAAATGCTTTTAAAGATACCTATCTGTGACACTGTCTTTTATAGCTGACTTACACACAAACTTCTTGTTTGCTTGTTTTGAAATGAGCTGCAATAATTCATAAAAAGTGACATGAACTTACCACGTACATGCCTAAAATCTAGGTTTTTTAAACCATGACTTACCTGTCAGACAGCCCCAGCCTGGAAAGTGTCCCAACTATTGCCTCGGTGATGCAGCACCATAGTCAGGCTGGAAAACAACTGCAAATCTATGCATGTGGCTTCTCAGAGTGCTGGGTTCATAGGTTGCAGGACAGGAGCACCCATGTCCAGTCACACCTCTGTTCCAGGGATAACCCTGTAATGGCACATTCAAGGGATTTGATATTATCACCAATGATTCTGTGACATTGGTTTTACCCACCAATCTGGGCCCACTTGTCTGAAGGTGGCATGAGCCACAGCCTCCTTGCAGAAGCTGCTATGCAGTTTGGCATCCTCTCTCACACCTAAGGTGGCTTAGGTGTCACAAAAAAATATAGTTGGATAAAAACAGACCATTTCCCTTCCCTGCACCTCACAGTTCAGGCAAGACCCCTGAGCAGGGCTTGGTGAGCTAATGATGCACACAAATGTACTTGCACATTAACACACACTCCAGCAGGGACTAGTTATATACCACTGTCCTGCAGCTTCTTCTGGACTGACTCTGTTCCCTAGGCTGCCAAAGTCAGCTCTGGTCAGCAGTAACTTGTTATCAACTTTCCTTTGTTTGGCTGTGCAAAAACTTGAAAATCAGCCCGTAGTTTAGGTGAAAACCAGAAAGAATTATTAAATAACAAAACTTTAACATTTCCAGAACAAGTTAGAAAACAGATTTTTATTTTTTTTATTTGGAACAAAACCATGGCAAAGAAAGGGAGAGGAGGAACCAGAAAGAAACAATAGCTGGGCACAAACACATACAGTTAAAGGAAGAGCACAGGCTGCAACACTTCTCTCCTGATCCCACAGTTACAGAAACTTTTGCCCCATTGCTGAATGGCAACTTCAGTGGGAGAGGACATAAAACCACCCATGTCCCATCTGCCTCATAAAGACCTCTCACATCTCAGACGCCCATCTCAATGGGAAAAATCCTTTCCAGACTGGGGTTACTCTAGTGATGGTGTTAACAGCTACCCAGGCACCCCCACCTCCAGGGCTGACAGCAGGAAGGCAGAACTGGGGTGAGCTGGAGCCGGGATGCACCAGCCCAGCAGGACAAGGCTGGCCCCGCTCCCTCCCCCTCAGCACCTAAACACTGCCACCTTCTCCAGTGCCCCTCAAAGCACCCTTCAGTCTTTAAAGCATACGCTGGAGTCGACCGTCCCCTGCCTGCCCCTGCCAGAATATGCAGAAGTAAAGCAAAGCTGCCTCTGCCCCCCCCTTTTGGTGGCACTGACCCACTGACACTCTTCTCTCAGCTGCTCCTGCACTGCCTACGGGCAGCTGCCACCCCAAGCACTCAGTGTCACATGTTAGTCACTCAACTCATATCCTTTGAGGAATGTTTGCACTGAAAGGAGATAATGCAGCACCATAAGGAAAAGAATTATCATTTCACTCCTAACCTTGGAAAATCTGATTCCTGTGGCAGCCCTAAAAAACAAAGACGGGCTGAGTCACCACCAACACAGCTCACAAGATCCAAAAATCTTTTAAAGAGAATCACAGGACAAGGAAACAACAAGAACAACTACCCATGGCTGGGTGTCACTGATGCAGAGCCTTGACACCACACAGAGATGAAGGACTCCCAGGGAAGTGTGCAGCCATCCCACCAGCTCCCTCACCTGGAAGAGAAGAGTTCAGTTTACCCCGCATTTTGCTGGGGTACTCGCAGACCTTGTTGGATGGTATTTACAAGGCATATCTTAAATCTGTTTCCAAGGGAATCACAGCACAATGTCAGCACAATATAAAACAGGAGCGAAATGACAAGGGAAGAGAGGGATGCAATATACTTCCCCATCCCTTTTGATCCCAATATATACCACCTCTGCTGTAACTACACCATGCATTTCTAGCTCATTGGGCTAGTTTAACATCAATATGCCTCACTTTTGACTATCAAAGTTGTCTTGTGCAGTAATTACCTTACTCTGGCAGCGCATCCTGCAGCCCTGGGGCAGCTGTGCCAGGGACTCAGCTACCTGCTGCCTGGGACAGAGCCCTTGCCCTCTCCTCACCTCTTTCTTCTTCCCTGCAGGTCTACCCCAGCTGTTCCACATGCAAACCTCCCCTGAGCAGAACAGGACATGCGTAGCAGCAAGACTTGCCTAAGAGATGCTATAAATTGCTGCTGTCTGAGCAAATAGCACAGCACCCAACAAGCCTACATGCACAGGCAGATGGCCAGTTTCAGCTTGCAGTAGCTAAATCATTACACTGAAGGCACTAATGCTTGTACTGATAAACAATCTTAGCATTATAATCAATGTTTCTGCCGAAGTTGTACACCCAGGCCCCCTTCTGCTGCAGGACACAAGCTGGTGCTGGTGCTGGTTTAGCTCCCAGGTAACCCAAGCAGGTGAGCAAAGCCAGTCATCACCCTCCAGTCCCCACGACTGCTCCTGGCCCCAGGCAGCAAGCAGTGAGGGGCAGATCACAGAGGGTCCAGAGCTCAGATAAACACCCTTCACACAGATACCTGGTTGAAACCTCCACTGAGTTTCTTTTGCAGGGCCTGTGAAAAAATGCCTTGAAATCTCCCAAGACGAGATTTTTTTTCTTTCTCAGGAAATTTCTGGCAAGTCCTTTGTTTATGTCTGGGACTGGCAGGACACCACAATCCCCCTGTCATGCCTGTCTTTGGCTGGCAAAGACATGGCAAGGCATTGGGTGGGCAGGGAGCAGGAGGAACCACCCAGTTTGTTTCAGGCTGTCACCTGGGGCAGCACAGTTTAGCTGCAGCTCTGTTATCAAGCAAAGCATCAAGGAGCTGCCCAGTTTTGTTTGTTAGTGAACCTGTCAGCTCATGGCAGTGTGGCCTTGAAGCCACTGGTGTGCTTTTCTTTATATTTTCTTTTTTATTTTTTAAATGAGGTTAGAAGGTCTGACACCTCACATCTTTTCCCTTCTGAAATTTGCCAGACTAATTCTTACACACGATGAGACTATGGGATGCAAAGGACAAGTGTCATAGGCTTCAGGGTGGAACAGCAAGCATGTCAGATCAGTCATCAGTTAGATCTGGGAAACAGTCCGAGGCATCTTCCTGGCTTTCCGCATCAGCTATGACCTCAGGGTCTGGCAGTTCCTCAGCTTCTATCTGCACTGCTAAGTTTTCTTCTGCCGGTGGCTGGGCCTCAACACCTGGACCAGTCTGGGCAGCATCTGGAAAAAGGAGAAATGGTTTATATTATTTCCCACACCATGGCTCACAGTCCCGGAATTACTCATTTACTGAGCTATCCATCATGTCTATAGACACTTGGGCACTGAAGATGTCTGGCCTCTTAGTACTAAAGTACTGCAGTACTTCTAGTACCAAACCTTTAGTACCAAAAAAGCCAAATCTATTCACTTCCATCTGAATAATTAAAGGTGGCTAACAGCACACATTTAATATCTTCTCACTTGCTTTCTACACACATCTCCACTTTTTACCTAATTGTAAAAAATTTCAATATGGGCTACTTTTTTTTAGTCAAACTGTTACTTTTTATTGAAAGTTTTACACTTGAAGTATATTAATATTAAACAGTGACCTGAAAGGCACTTTTTTTTTCCTTTCTTGCTCTATGTTCATGAGTAGCTTTTAATATTTTGAAAGCAGAGTAAAGCAGCATCCAAGGTTAGCCATAAAGCACAGCTGAGCTGCTGGAGGCTGTGCTCAGTACAGTGAAGGACATCAGACATGGGGACAGCAGTGCTGAGACCGGGCTATGACCTATGTAATATTGCTCCAGTTCACGATGTCTCTGCGAAAACTACTTCAGCTGATGACGGTGCATTAGTAGGGAAGGTGTTGCCAGCATTTGTGTTCGTGAAACAGAATTGTGGGAAACATAATGCAAAAAGTGGGAGTATTAATATCAAGCACTTACAGAACAGGAGATTTCTGAAGGGTTTTTATTGCTGCACTCTCTTGACCATATTGTGCTAAAGCTGTAGGGGGTTTATGCTCTGTTTCTTTGAAGCATTAAAAATGTGATCGTATTCCCACTTTAGTCTCAATTTAAGGAAATACACAAGCCTCTGGCTATGATGGGATTTAGCTGTATTTACAGCTCAGCATTTTTGGTTCATGCTGTCTTGAAGATGAGTGCTTACAAAAACAATGCAGATTTTTATAAAACATTACTGATGAGAAGGGGATTGGGGTGATGAAATTGCAGGAAAACTGCTAAGTTTCGGCTGGTTGCTGTTTTTGAGATGTGTGTTTTAGCACAGATGATATTGGGATAGATAGTTACTGGCAGTCCCCTCTGTGGGATGCTTATGGGATGGCTGCTGCTATATCTCAGAGCTGGGTGGGGGTGGGAGTTACCCCTGTGACAGAGCTGAGCCAGAGTAAGGTGCTGATAAATGACTTGCTTCGACTTCTGTCATCCGGACAAAATGCAGCACCTTCCTTGTTCTAGCGTGCCCCAAACTCCTCTCTACAGTCACCTCCACCACCATCACCCATGAAACATACACCATGTCCTTCATCCTCCTAAACAAGGCGTCTGCCCCACTTCAGAAAAGTCACTGGACGCACCAGGCTTTGGAGGGCGGTCAGCTTGGGCAGCTTGAACCTCGACGTGGTCTCCATTGGGGGGGCTCTTCACACCTTCACTGGACACCACTGACATGGTTAGTCCGTCATCCTTCTCCTCCTCTGTAAAACCAAAACTGGAGACTTGAAGGGAAGAGGCCCCCCATAGCCCTCCAGCCTCAGCATGTCCCTTGCAATGCCAGACCACCAACACCTTTGTGTCTCCTCCTCATGCAGAACTGGCTCCCTTCCCAGAGCAGACAGATGCCGAGGACAGAGGGACATTGCCAACCTGTCACAGACCAGCTTGGCCATGCTGGCAGGTTCACAGCTTGAGGTAGCCTCACAGGGCACGGGCAGATTGCACTCAGGGACTGGTGCTGACAGAGGACTGTCATCAGAAACCTTTGGGTCATTCCAGGATCAGACCAGAATGAGGTTCAATTTTCTTGCCCATAGAAAAGGTGAGTTGCTGTGAGTTTTGTCTGGCCAGGAGCACACAGTAGCAAGTGTGAGGTGAATAAAGGGAAAGGAAGGTTTAATTCAAGATTCCCCTGGCCATAACACCTATTAGCAAGCAGATTACTGCTCTACCGGGTCGAGGGAGGACAGGCTGGAGGACAAGCAGCCACCCAGCATAGACCAGTTTACTCTGAGGCTGTGTCAACCCCAGCCTGCATAAACACGGTCCTCTCTGAAACTCATCCCAAGGGGTCACAGCATTCTTCACTCACCTGAAGGCACAGGGATGAACTTGTGTTTCCTTTTCACGCAGCAACATACAACCGAGGGCACAACCACCACCAGGATAAACACACCCACTGCACACCCTGCCAGGATGTAAATGAACCACGGGTACTGCAGCAAGTCTCCTGCAAGAAGGACAAGGCATTGTTAGGCACCAGAGTGGACAGGCTTCTTTCTCCCAATGGGAGTAACCCTGCAGCTGGATTAGAGCATGTGGGCAAGCACTGTTGCTCTGGTTTGGATCAGGGAAGCTAATACGGTGAACTGTGGCAGAGCATGAGTTACATCACAGTGTTTAAGTATGGTATGGAACTTTTCAGCAGGAGAACAGGTTTGTGTGACTAATTTCTGCCTGCTCTGATCAGTAACATCTGAGATAATTTCTAAGTTTTAATCAAGATTAAGAGGGAAGGTGGTGGCTTAAAAGACACTACATTAAACAAGTGTTATGAAAAGAAGCAGCTGAGAAGAGGAGGGAGACCTAGGGAGGCTTCTCCTGCTGAAGGGAAAGCTGCAGTCTACCCTCAGAGCCTGTATTAGGCCCAGAGAATCCGCTTAGGACAGCCATGAAAGGACTGCTCCAACCTCAGAGCAGGTCTGATCAGAGCCTGCACTCCTCAGGCACCAAAGGCTGCAGCCACCCGAGCCAGAGCTGTAGGAAACCAACTTCACTGCTGCTCAGAGAAGGATTTCTCTCGGTTCCCCTGCCTAGCTGAGATGATGCAAAACCCCCAGCAGGAGGTGAAGGCTGCAGATGGCTGAGCAGAAGGCCACGCACAAGTCAGTGGTAATTATTACCCAGCTCAGCATCCCTTGCTCAGGGTTGCTTTGACGGGTCAGACCTGCATGTTTGCTGCTGCTGAGCAGGGAAGATGGTGGGGGGCATCACACACTTGCAGAAAAGAGAAACTCATCCAGACTTGCTCCCTCACTGAGACAATTTGCTCCAGCCTGGGGCAGCCAGGAGGAAAACTCTTCTTCTCATGTGAAAAAACCCCCATACAATTCCACTATTACTACAATATAAATTCCTTAAAACTCCTCAGGTAAGCCTATGCCATCCTTTTCTGAATCATTTAACTTCTTTTCAGCTGCACACATGCCTGCATAGCACAGCACAGCACAGCACTGCACTGCAGCAACCAACAGGATCATTTGGAGCTTATTTTCCAGCCCTCCAAAGCACAAATTGCTCCATGTCTCCAAAAGCTGAGAAAGATTTCAAATGTTCCAAGTCATACTACACGCTGTCATAGTCAACACACTCACCAGGACAGTAAAAACAACAGCGTGTGCTCCTGTGTGAGAAACCACATGTACTCACGGTATTTTCAGAGTAATTTTTCCAGTTTCTTTCGGAACAGTTGCCAAATTAAAAAATAAAACATACTCGAGAGAAAACTTTAGGCAAATCAGAAATAATTTCCCTAATAATTTTATTTCCTTTTTCATAAAAGCTTAGAGAATATTATCAAAGACATGAATATTTAGTTGGATTTTTTCTGAATTTTTTCCCTAAAAATTTGCCATTTGTTGAAAAGGTCTTTTTGAGATAAAATGTTCTGTTAAAAATAAGCAATAAACAAGTAATGAATCAATAAATGTCTTTTATACACATTGACTTGTTAAGTTCTGAATCCTCTTCTTTAAATCCTGTATATTCAGAGCTCTTTCATGCCTGAAAAGTTCACAGCATTTCTGCCAAATTGTTTTATAGTAGCAATTATTCAAAATTAATCATCAGTCAACAGGTTGCCCAAACAGGTGTTTTTACATAGATCTTACACCTACAGTAGAAAAATTAAATTCAGCCCTTGGCCTGGAACAAATAATAACCCACAAAAATATTTACTTAGTCATTAAGTAATTTAGATGAACTCGTTTTTCAATTCATTTTACTAGTATTTAGAATTGCTTTAGTTCACATTTTACAAATGTGGTTGCATTTGGTGGCTAAAGTAGAACTGATGTCACTTTCTTTCTCTCAGAGCCTTCCAAATACATGTTCATGAGTGTGTCCATCCCGACAGAGCTACCACTGAGTGCCCCTGGGGGCTCTTCAAGAGGAAATGGGAACTGATATCGCACCCAGGGAACTGGGCAGCCACCCAGAATCGATGATGGTGACTGTCAGCACTCACATGATTTGTCACAGGGTTGACTGGACAGCTCATGTGCGTTCACATCCTCGTTCCCCAGTGCCGCGGCCAACTCGGGTCTGACCACGCTGAGCGGCCTCCGGCCAATTTCACTGGACAAAACCAGGATCACTGCTCCACAACCACAAATGCTAAACCTGCACAGATTGGCCAGTGGTGCCAATGCAACCAGGCACAAACAGCCCATGGCATTTCTGCTGGGTGCCAGCACACTGGCCATGGAGTTTGGGCCAATAAGTTTGCTTTCACACCAACTGTATGCCAACCACAGAAGAAAAGACAGTATCTGCTGCAAAGCTGGGGTGTATCTGACAATTTCTAAAATGCCAGGTGTTATTAGAAAGTACGATTTCTCTAGTAGCAGGTAATTAAATTAATTATAGCAAAATTAGTCAAAAGCCTTGTGGTTAAATTATGTGTGTAGCTCTGATGTAATTTTTGATAACCATCTTTGCTACCACAGAGCAGAATAACCTTCTCTACTGAAGGTGCAAATGAAATTATACCCAAGGATCCAGATTTTCCATCTCATTAAACTATGGCCTCATTCAAGCATTTATGAATGGTTTGCAAATGGATGAAGTCTCAGCCTTCTCACAGTGCTACATGTCTGAGCAGGGATATTTCATAAGTAAATTACTTGTGTCTTTATCCACTTCTGATGGTGTGGGGCTGATGGAGAAACATTTGCACAGACTCACAAATCTCTGTGTTTCTGGCCTAGATAGGGAGAAAACAGATGAGGTAAAACACCTTAGATGAGTCCAGGAGCAACAGGGCTGAACTAGCAGAGGTGTTTTTACAGGGGTGCACAGAAACTGGAAGGCCATCAGGGTCATGGATGAATGTCAGAGTAGGAAGCAGCATGTGTTTCTAAACTGGCACAGAGAATTGGTGCACAGAAGGGTGCAATGTCTCTGTCACTGGGAAGTGGGAAAACAGACAGAGAGAGATTCATCCTTGCTGCAGAGTTGGGTAAAAGGACCTCCCGAACAAACTTTCATCCCATCAGTGATTGTAGGCTGTGTCAGTCCAAGACACAGGAGGGAAAAAGAAGTCAAGAGGTCACTTTCTAAAGGCAGGATATGCTAAGTCTGGAAGGCAGCTGCCAGAGGGCAGAGGAGTTTGGTATTTTGAGGACACCGACAACTCCTCAGTTTGCTGCTGGAAGAGACCAAAAGGAAGATTTTCCAGTTACTCACCATAGCTACAAGACAGTGCAACAGGCCTGGTCCTCGTGACACTGCTCCCGTGGGACACCACACACACAAATTCCCCAGGCACGGTTTTGTCCAGGCGAACCTTCCTCCCGCCGTCCTTAACACAAGCCCCAGGGGCGCTCAGCTCTTTGCCACTCAGCTGCCACCGAAAGGTCATGCTCTCAGTGCTGGTCGCGTTGCAGGACAACTCTGCAGTCCCATTGGGGAAGCACTGGATCCCAATGGTCGGCTCTGGTCACACACAGCACGGGACAATGGGAACAAGGAGGAAAGACAGAGGTGAGGAGCAGACTCAGCAGTGAATAGGAGCTTAACAGGAGCTTCCCTTACCAGCAATCTCAGTACCACCGCATTTGCTGGTAGCCAGGGAGCACAGAAATAAGTAACCAGACCCATCAGTGCCTGCAGTCAACCCTGAAATACTTAACAGTGCCCACCCCAACCCTGCTAGTGACTCTTTGGTCCCCATTTTGGGGATGCGACAAAAATCTGGCATTTCTTAATTTTCCTCACTGACATTGAAAAAAACCCCAAAAAATAAAAGCCCCTGATCTGAGAGGATTGCAGAAATATCCAAAGAATCTGCCAGCCAGAGGCTTTCTCTGTAATCAGCAGATAACCATAACTTCAGAGCAGACTCAGCCCTTTCCTCCCCCAGAGGTTTGTAGTTTTGCTGTCACTCTGTCTCTTCTTCCACTGTAGAGAGGAACTAATGCAAATCATGCCCAGCATGGGAACCCACACTTCTCACCAAGCAGTGAGAAAGGATACCCATACTATGACTTTTTAAAATTAAGCAATGGATCATTGCTCTTACTACATTTCCCTGAATTTCTCTCTCTCAGTCTACTACAAGGAGCAAACCTCTTTCCTACATTTGTCACTTTACAAATACAAACTAGACAGAGATGTAGTGTGGTTTTTTTGACAGCAGGAGTAATAGTAGAGAACATCCATCCATGCAAATAAGCTCAGAAATCACTTTCTTCAACTAGGACATCATCTTCAGGTAAAACTCATGCCTCCAGAAACGCCTTTGCTGTGAAATTGTTTCCCTGCCTTAGGTGTGGCAACAGAACATAAGGAGGAGACAAAAGCCCCCATAGCAAATCCACTGAAATGGAGGTTAAACCCAGGATACTTCTGCAGTCTTTGCCTGCTTCCAGTCCAAGCCCCTGATCTTTGTGCCGAGGAGTCACATCTTTGACCTACTCTCCACCGTGGTTCCGCCTGCTTGCACCCAAAAGGGGGAAGCGTTCATTTGTCTTCACTGAGATCAGTTTGCTCAGACATTTTCATTACAGGTTCATACGCTTCAGTTTATCTTAGAAGCTTGTGTAAGTGAAAGCCCTGCAAAAGGAACGGTGGAGATGAGGACCGGAGCAGTGGTCACTGGCTGCCTGGAACACTATTCTGCAGGGGACAAACCCATTGAAGCCTTCTCCACATTACCACAAGCAGTGAGCTGGATCCTGGGCAGAAGCGACTTTTTTTCTTTGCACCCTGCAGGTGGATGAACAGGCACACAAAAGGGAGCAGGAAATCTGAGACCACAAGGAGAACAGTGGGGAGGCATGGGTAAGATCCCTGTCCCTGGTCTCTGGACAGACCCAGAGGATGCTGACCCCCAAGCTGCATCAGGGGTAGCTAAGAATCACTCACAGATGCCTTTAGCACTTTTCCTCAGTTGCATGAAGCAAGGGGAAACCCCAGCACACCTCAAACCAGACCTGCACAGAAGTCCAGTTCCACTTTCAGAGCCAAGTCAGGTAGGGTTAACTCCTTGAGGAAGCAGCAAAATGTCCAGCAGCTGTCCACAAGCAGCAAAATGCTGTTGGTCAGTGGCAGCTTTTGTGAGAGCCATCAGGAATAGTGCTCTGGAAACAGACTGAAATCTCCAGCTACGTGTCTCTACATAGTGTAAGCTTGACTTTACAAACACTTCTTGCTGCTGCCTCTTACATCATGGAAAATAGCCCAGAACTCAACTGACTGGATACTTCACGGAGGGATCAACAGTCAGGAGACACAAAGAGGATGCAAAAATCATGTCTTAGTTTACACTGACCACTACTGCTCTGTGAATGTGCCAGAAGCTTTAAAAAACCTTCTTCCATAGGCACCTATAGCTCCTGCAGGCTCAAGCCATTTCTCAGGAGGAGTTTCAAGGCACCAAGCTTCCAACCAGGTTCACAAGTTCAAAAGCTATTTGTTGCTAAGAAGGCTACTTACCAAATACTTCCAGTGCAAAGTAACTGGTGGTGTTGGGAAAAACAAATTCATATTTTCCTTCATCCTCTTTCTCCACACTCTTCAGCTCCAGGGAGCCATTCAGCCATTTCAGGCATCTACAGGCAGAATTGCCGCACTTGGCCAACAAAGCGTCATTTAAGACAGTTGTCGAGCACACCCCGTCCCCTTTGCTCATTCTGGAGAGGTTCTGCAGGCTTTGGTTTCCCACAGAAAAGACTGCTGAGCCGCCACTGAGCACACCGATCCGGGCAGCAGAGCCTGAAAGGAGAGGCACAGAGAGCGGGCAGCAAGCATTCCGTGTCCATCCATCCCCTCTCAGCCACCTCCCCAAAAGGCAAATGCCCAGGTGAGACGTAAGAGGGACAGACCCAACCGTAGTGACAGGTTGGATCACCAGTGATTGAAAATCAGAGGAGCGGGATGCCTTCTGTAAGGGTCAGCTTCCCCCCACCTCGATAACCCAAGAAAGGTGTGCACAAAAAGGGAAACAAAAGGCTGAACAGCTGGTCTTTTCTCTCCCCAAATTTAAATCGACCATCTACCACCCCCCATCAGAGCTGAGAGACTGTGCAAGTAAAGATCCTCAAGGCATCAGTGCCATGGATCCTGTACAGAGGGTAGCAGAAAGAGCAGCTGCCTGCACAGCTGCTTCTCCCCGAAGAGTAAGGTCGAGGCTTTAACTGGAACAAGTCTCCCAGTACCCTCGTGCGTTATTAAGTTGCTGTCTGCCACTTAAAATTCAAAAGATGGTTAAGAGCAGCTCGGGGACTAAACCAAGGTCACACCAAGAATCAGGAGCAGGACCACATTGCTCTCCAGCCAGCCCTGTGTGTACAAGGACTTCACGTTCTCCGCTAAAATGCTCTCACAGACGCAGGACACCCGGAAAGTGCAATACTGTTAGTTATCGTTCGTTTACAAAAAAAAAATAATCTGTCTTACTTTGGTCTGACTGCCTCGTTCATGCATTAGCGGCTACACTGTCTGATATCGCCCCAAACCTGGTGGAGTCCTTAAAAGATCTTGGAGCAAAATTAAGGCATCTGCTCATCTAGACAAATCTGTGCCAACTCCATAAAGAGAAATCCCACTTACCATGAGTAACAGTTATTATCACCAGCAGGCACTGCAGAGTAAAAGGAGAGCCGAAATCCATTTTAAAGAGCTCCTTGCATCATACGCTGAGAGGACAATCTGGCTACAGAGCTCAGTGAATATAGTGTTCAGGAAATGATGTCAGAAGCAAGAGTGGGGGAAAAAAAAAAGAAACTCCATAATGGACAGATTGAATGATGGTTCAAAATAGACCTGCAAGGTTTTGGGTGACTGACCTCAGGCTGAACCAACACAAGCCACTGTGTGCTCTGTAAAGTCCCGCAGGTTGGAGATAACTGCGTGTGTGGAAATAGGGCTGAGTGGAGAGGACAGACAAAAATATCCCCTGGTCAGCTCACCCCACTTAGGAAGATGCTAACACTAAGACCAGGTAAAGGCGAAAGAAACCTTTTCTTTCATCCTTTTCTAGTTTGTCAAAGTACAGCATCCTCATTCAGGGAAGAGAAATCAGTTCAGTCAGATAAAGCACTGCACATGCAGACCAGCAGGTTTTCTGAAATACTAGCAGAACTCACTCATGGAGGGTCTCACCAGCAGGGAGGAGGCGTAGGACAAAACTTTCCCTCTGTTCCCAAAAAATATGTTGCCAGCCTGAACTTTTTTGGGCTCCTCTAGTGACCAAACGGTACCTGACATGCAGGAAAGAGCTCCATACAGCCACCCCAGGCAAAGAAGAAAGGTTATAGGAAGTTAAGCTGCATTGCAAAACTAAACTGAATGCAGCCTGAAAGACACCCAGGCTCTGTTGGGAGTGCAGATCCCAGAGACGAGACAGAAAAGCCAGTCCTGAAGAACCCCCTGTGAACCAGCTATCTACGGGGCCTTGTAGAGCCAGATGCTTTGTTTGCATTCTTTGAGGTGGCTTAAAGCACACTGGTGTGTTGCACTGAGTACCAAGGTGTGCTACACAAGCAACACAGCACAAACTGTCTCGCTCACTGGAGGAAGGAAACTGGTATAGCACTGCAGCCAACACTCAGCAAATGTGCTGGGGAATAACTACAGCAGCGGTTCAGGATGCAACTGGGAACATTATACTTTTGTGCTTGTTCTCTGGGCACAGACAAGAACACAGCCCACTAAGGGAGCTCCACAGGGTGGAATCACATGTACACATGCATTTCTGAGAAATGGGTAAACCCATTATCTTGTGTTCTGCCCTGTTTTTCCAACAATGCTATGCTCAATAAATTCCACATTTCAGCCACTGGTTTGGCCCCTCTGACTTCTCATCAATGACAATCACATCTTACCTCCTACTCCCAGTGTCCTAAACTTACAAGTTTGTTCGAGGCTGCCACAGCAACATCCTGTCTTTATCGTACGTGCATAGGACAGGTCTAAATTGATCTGAGACAGAAATAGACTTCTCTGAGAAAAGCAGTGAAGCGAATCTTCAGATACAGCAGTGCAGAGGAAGGGGGAGAGAAAAAAGTATTTACAGTAAGAAACACTTTCATTTCCTTCTGTGCTGCTGAAGTAACACGAAGAAGCCCCTGCAAGACTGGGGCTTACCATCTGCCTCGGAAGTGCACATTCAACCTCTGTTCACCTTCATGCTTGAGGAACGGGCTGGTAGAGCTTAGGGTTGCAGTGCTGTGCTGGAGACACGAGACAGAACAGACAGCATGTGCAGGGTTGCTTCAAAATAGCACCCCAAAATCTTCAGAATCTCAAAAAAAATACAAAAAAACCCCCCAAAATCCAAATAGGGTCTGCATACAGACTAATCCAGCAAAATTTCACCTTCCCCTCCAGGCAGTGAGAGCAGCCTCAGAGAGCTCATTTACAGATTTGCACTAAAATCCAAGGAAAATATGGCCTTTCTGCTGTCACTGTGGTTACAGAAGTGACTCTGCATGACTGTGACATTGCGGTGTCCTGTATTAAGTCTCCCTCTCAGTGACTCCAGGGCAAATGAGTACATTTATGAGTTCAATATTTCTGACTGCAAGTGCCCCATACATCACCCAGTATATGAAGTCCCATTAGGCTTCTTCTGTCCCTCACATCCTCACTAGCTAAAATTAAAAAAAAAAAAAAAAAAAAAGGAAACACAGCCAGGATAAAGATGACAGCACACACACAGTCTGTGTTGTCATCAATCAGCAGCCTCTTTTAAGAGAAACTCTCCCAAGTTTCATATATAATGAAGTTTTTAGATGAGATTGGGCACTAATTTCTAGCATTGGTTAATAAATGCTCACAACAGCCATGGCTTGCCAGAGAATTCACTTCCTCTTTTTATATAAAGACACATTTATGTGATTGGATTGCTGCGGATAAAAAAGCACCTTGTGAGGCTTAACAGAAAACACAAGTAGAAAAAGGGAGAAAAAGAGAAAAGAGATCAAAAAACCTACAAGAATTTGAAGCTGGAAGATGAACTAAACCTTTTTTGACTTAGTGAGGTGCAAGCTCACAGGGTCATTTTGCCCTTTCAGCCTGAAAGCATCATGAAAGGAGAATGGAGATTCACTCCTTACATAGCATGAGGCATTGATGGAGCATGGGAGATTGGAAAACCTGGGCTAGCAAGAAGAGAAGGAAATAACCCGTGAAGTACTACGAAGAAATCTGTACATATCAACTCTGCACATCTTCCTTTCCATAGGCTGGTGAGCAGTGCACCCATTTTTACTGTCATTAATGTATGTCAGTGTTCACGGGGGAAACACATGGGCCCAGTTTCATTTGGAGGGAGCTGACAGAGCTAAATGCCAGAAACTCAACACAGAAACAGAAAACAAGCCTGCAACTCCAGCAATGCATGGCTGCAGTCATCCTTCTGTCCATCCATCCCCTGTGGTGGAGCAGCATGGTTACACCACAGGCTGCCAGAGCAGGTACAACCAGGACTGGACAGCACTGGGAGGAGGGAGAGGTTTGCAACCTGTCCAGTCCACACCTACAGCTATTCATGCATGTGACATTTCCTTTGAAACAGGCTTTGAGTGGCTCTCAGGAGAGTTTAACTGTGCAGTCACAAAGCAGGAATTGGGGGCACACCTGAGAGATGCCTCTGCATGGGGCAGCAGGACCCCAGAAACTGACAAAGATTCACATTCATATGAATTCTTTCTTTGTTAAATTAAACTCGCCAGAGAGCTATGCTTGAACTCTGAACTCTTGCTTGATCAAAAAAATAGCGAGAGCAAGCAAAACAAGAGCAAATACTAATGTCAGAGCCTCAAGTACAGATGACAGGATGTGTCCCTGTGACAGGGACATTTAAAGTAACCCACAAATTAAAAAAACTACATTGCAGAAATGTGCTGACATCAGGAACCACTACAGAAAGGCTCTGGGCCTGATTATGGTCAAGGTACACGTGGGTTTCTCCAGCCTGCAGTACCTCCAGGGACGATACAGTCCAACACTTGCAAGAGTCAGGGCCAGGATTTCTGTAGCTCCTGGAATGCCCCCATGGGAACTGTCAGTTCTCCAGTGACAGGGGCTAATGGATACACACTCTCTTCTTCAGAGCATCCATGGGTATTTTCAGCTTTCTCTTGACAAGAGATGGAAGGAATGTCCAAGGTTCTGCAAACATAGATGAGGACTTGGTTGTGTTGGGGGCTTAGCAACAGGGCTAATAGAAGGAAAACCTGTACAGATACCCACTGTGATGCACGAAGACAAACCTGGGAGATCTCCCTGAAGCAGGTTTGCTGCACCTCAGGTAGTTCTGGTGAGTCACACACCACTGGTCCTGGTTTCCCACTTTCTGCCACAACCTTTCCTTTTGCTGTTTGATGCTGAGGTTATCTGGGATCCAGAGAACCAGATGCTGCTGATCTGACTAAAAGGTACAGCACAAGCAACAGTGGGTGGCAGGGAGGATCCTAAAGGGACAGAGAAGATCATGGGACTCTTCACAGGACCCAGAAGCAAATGGAGGATCTAATCTGCAGAAGATCTCTGCTCAAAATAACCTAAGTAGAAAAGCTTGTAGAAGAACTTGGATTTCATGCACTTGGTGCCCACCTGCCTCGTGATCTGGGGCAGCCCTGTAATGCACAGCAGAGCAGCCTCATGCCTTAAGACTACAGAAAGAACAAGTTGGACAGAGGTCTTCTTCATCTCCCATTTCTGACAAGTTAAAACCCAGGTGTTTGTCACAGATCCCATAGTTCATGCACAAGCTCCCCTCTCCCAGCTCTGTTTCAGATCCTAAACAAGACCAGCCAGGATTACAGCAGCTTATTCAGATTTCTACTCATCAACAAGTTGCTGTTACCCTCAGGACTTCTCTTCTTTCTCCTGCTTGAATCTCTGGGGGCTTCTCCCTCTGTCTCCAGCATCAGAGAGTTCAGGGGCAAAGTCGTGAATTCACCCCAACTCCACCACTGCTGAGCAGCCTTGGGGGAGAGATCGAGGTAGGTCCACAAAAAGAGCAGAGACGTGGAGTAGATGCTCTGCTGTGTTACCATCTCATCCTGGCACTCACAAACCACCCCCCTGCAAGGTGAGATGAACAAGAACACAAGGATCCCAGCGGTCCAGGTCAAGCACACCAGCCACATACAGTTTCTCTGACATGGCTCTTCCAGTTTGGTCCATGATGACAAGTGGAAAGAAGAGCCCATACATGGAATAACTGCTAGAAACTACACTATTTATAATTAGCACAACTGTGTGCGGGGGGAAATGCTTTGCATTTGCTTGAAAAAAACCCATGCCCAAATGCCGTATTGTTGCAGAGCTATTCAGACACACGGGTTCAATCATGCTGCTACGTGAACAAAGCTTGACTGGGGGACAGCAAGCACAGGCAACAGGCTATAAGCTTTGGCCAGCTTGGCTGGAGTTGGAGGAGAATCTGTTTCTGTGAATGGATAATGGGAGGAGAAGGCCAGTTAGGATACAACTTGCCACAGATGGGTGCAGGACAACTGTGGGTTTTTGTTGTCATCTCTAAGGAATGACTCCAATGGATTTCAGACCCCAAACAGTTTCAAAGTTGCATCTTTCTCAGAGGCTGCTACCGTGTAACTCTTCCATCCCTGCCCCCAAAATCGAGACAGACTGTCTGTCAGAGATTCTCAGCTCCTGGCAAGCAGGAGCTTTCTGCTCAAGTACCAGACCATCTTTCTCATCTCTTCCTGTTTCTCCTTGCTTCAATTTTGGTGAGGGGAAAACAGACTTCGTTAAATCCCAACTCATAGGACAAACTTTGGAAATTTCACGAATGTTGCCACCTTCAAACTAATCATATCAGGATTGTTTACAAAGGCAAAGAGATTTCATAAATTAAAATTCCCTGCAGGATTCACGTAACAGTGTCTGAGCAATACATCTGCTGTGGTTATGAGGTTAATGCCAGACTCATTTAAGAAAGTAAGCACAGAATGGGGACAAAAGCCACCAGAACAGCTTTACAACCACAAGATCACAGGTGGTTATGACAGGGATTCCCTCTCTTGTCACACTCCAGCATGTGGGTAACCTGATGTGACAGTCAAAAGACTTGAAAAGGCAGCAAGAAACGCAGTTTGTGCCTTTTCCTGAAGGTTTGCTACCAGACACAAGA
>NW_020955429.1:720820-725392 GCF_003031625.1 Empidonax traillii
AAAATTCCCTGCAGGATTCACGTAACAGTGTCTGAGCAATACATCTGCTGTGGTTATGAGGTTAATGCCAGACTCATTTAAGAAAGTAAGCACAGAATGGGGACAAAAGCCACCAGAACAGCTTTACAACCACAAGATCACAGGTGGTTATGACAGGGATTCCCTCTCTTGTCACACTCCAGCATGTGGATAACCTGATGTGACAGTCAAAAGACTTGAAAAGGCAGCAAGAAACACAGTTTGTGCCTTTTCCTGAAGGTTTGCTACCAGACACAAGAATCTGCAAACCCTGGTACCTGCAGCAAATGAAAGCATTTATGAGCTTTAAAAAGCTGCTTTCAAGCAGCACAGACATATTCTTTGATTAAACAGACAAACAAACCAACCTATCCCAAGTCATTTAACTTTGTGTTGCTTACTGGAAGTGCTTAGCCAAGGAGACATTCAGGATAAGAGTCATCTTATCAGCAGACTGAAATTCATTGTACCATTGGACCAGTGTGCCACTGGAAAAAAAAAACTGAGGAGTTCACAAACTGATAGAGGATGAAAAATAGTGTTTTATAGGATCAAAGCTGGAAGCACAGCTTCAGCAAGACAATTAGAACTTAAAAAGCAGATTGCAAAGTCCTGGGTCATGACTATCTTTAACGAGCTAGCCCTGGCTGGGCCAAGGCAGCAAAGAAATGAGGCCCTTCCAGACTATATTAAATTCCTGCACACCCTGAAACACTGAAGTGAGTAAGATTTTCAGAAAGTGGAAGCATGGAGGCACATACCCCATGAAGAAAATTTCTGACAATGTTCTTAAAGTAGCCCCTGGACTCTGAGCAGTGTACAGATCCAGCTGATACTCACCCTGGTTCTTTATTCTCAAGCCCTTCCTCACACATATTTCTCTTTATCTCCTTGGAGGCTGAAATCTGACAGTATTTACCAGAAGTTTGGAGCTGGGGGTCTCTTCAGGAACAGAAGTCATGAAAAAAAGGCAACAGACTGGAAAGACTAGTTTTCACAGCCATGAATGTGTTCAGAATCTAAATATTTCTGCCAAATAACTCCTACTGGGTCAGTCTCAGTTTATTTGGCCTTCACAGCTCAGGGGGAACAGGAGTGATAGAGACAGTGGCGTGGAAGGCAAAGGAAACAGAGACACATCTACAGCAGCTACCTGAGCTTGCACAATTAGCAGTGACTAAGGAGATGCCTTGGACTTATTCTTTACCTTACTCTTATAAGACTGGCTTGTCTAATTGCCAGTAGATCTATCATGTCACCAATTATCCCAAACATACCAAAAATCAGTTTGACCTGGGAAAAGGTCTTCCATATTAGCTTTAAACACCTTGCTGTGGTCGAAGTTCAAACTGCCCATTGATGGCCACTTTTGGTCTCTAGTCCCAAAAGCAGTCACAGCCGGACGGGAATTTGACACAAATCTACAGCCTTTTTCTTGACAACCCATGGCTTCCCAACAATTTTGCTCCAATTATTCCAGATTTCCAATAATGAAGTACCTTTCATTAAACCTTGTCCCGTTTCCAAACGGAGTGAATTATGTTGAATTACAGCAATTCAACTCGCCACCACCTCACGTCACTTTTGCCCTCTCCCATCTCGCCCAGGACCTTTGCAGTGTTCTCAGACACACAGTCCTGCACTGTCTCTGCCGCCCGGTGGCTGATGCAGGAACTTCGGAGCTCCAGACGCTCCCCTTCGACTGCCTCCTGGGACTGGGACTCCCAGGAGGGTAGGGACTCACTACAGGATTCCCCTAATGAATTACGGGAATCTGAGCTGAGAAACATCCTCCATGAGGAAGGATCTTGTTTAAAGCAGAAAGCAAACAGGAATGTCTGCTCACAGCTGAAGCCAAGTTTTTGCAGTTATTAGATTTGTATATTTACTGAAAACTCAGAAGAAGTGTAAATTGAAATCATGTCTATCAAGGAAAACATCTGAGTTTCACTTCGCTTTACCCACTGCCCCCATCACTTCCTACAGCCACAAAACATAGCAGGAAAGGAACCCAGAGGGACACATCTTTTGCCTGAACCACCCAGTTCACACATGATGCTCTAGTGTTGCAATGCTGAGCACTCAAATGCAGGAATCACTTCTGTCCACAGGTCTTCACATAAAGGTCTCCCATCTCTGTCATTTACTGCTATAGAGCATCTCCCAGTGTCATGTTCCTGGATCCTGTATGGTCTCAGGACTGTTCACATATTCCTCGTGGAACCAAAACCACCAACCATTTGTCCAAGCCATTTCTGTGTTTTCTTTTTTTCCTCCCAGAGTGTTTCAGCTTTGTCCCTGTTAGACTCAAGAATGTGGATTCACCGAGAAGTTCCATGATTTCTTTAAATGCTTACACTCCTGAGGGGAGAAAAAAATATCTTCTCATTATTGGGATAATTTATGTTCCTCAGAGAATGATCACAATCAGCAGGAATATTCCTTGTATCTCTTGTTAATTGGAAATGATCTTCCTTTACTGTAGTTACTTGAAACACCAATACAGACAGACTCACTATAAGAGCGCTTGAATATGTTAACCTGTAATACAAGAGCTTGTTTTCATTTTAATGGTGTTTCTTCCATTTCATGTGCTTACACAGATTTTCTTCACTACAAGATGAGCCCAGAGTGGGTAAGCAAAAGTTTATTGGAACTCCATGCAGCCTTAAAACACTGATTGATGCTGTCTGCCCAAGACACACATAAATTCTTATGCTTCTACTTTTCCCCTTGCTGGCAAACAAACCACAAGCATGGCCTGGCAGAGGGGGAAGTGAACCTCTTTTGGCTCACCATCTTGTTGGAATTCAAAAGCCAGAGCACAGACCCTGGACAAGGAAACCTGCCAGAGTAGCTTATACCACCTACGTGTCGTGTTCAGGACTTGACATACAAACAAGTGCATCTCCTTATTCTGCCACCCCCAGCCAAAGTAAACTTCTAGACTTAAGCCTTTCAACACAGATACCCTCAGAGAATGGAAGAGAAGAAATGTGGGAATTTTTCTCTAGATGTTTCATTCCTGGACAAAGCTCTCAGGCACATGGTGTGATTCTTGGGGATGTCCTGTGTAGGGCCAGGAGTTGGACCCTTGTGGCTCCCTTCCAACTCAGAATATTCTGTATGATTCCACATGTGATTTACCTAAAGGATGTACAGGACATCACATGTATTTGCTTTCTGAAGTCTCCTACCACCTTGGAAGCATATTATCTACTGGGAATCTACATGCAGCCAGAGCTTGATTTTGAGAAGGCAGCAGGTAAAAAATGAAACCCCTGAACAGTTTTCCCACCATGAGAAGGTCCATTTCCTTGTCATGCTGAGGAAGCATTGCAGTTGGATTTGATTTAGGAAGAGAGAATCCTACTGGGAAGTCACAAGTCATAGCAAGAGTGTCTTTTGAATCAGCATCCGTCATAACTACTAATGCCTAGGGACACATCTAGAAGATTGTCTTTGACACTGTAGAAAGCTCACACAGTAATTTTTAACAGTTTCCCTACAAAACTGGATCCTGACATTTGCAACAGCTGCTATGTCAGAATTGGAAACTAACTCTAGGTCTTTTGTATTAAGTGGAATTTGGCACGTCTGAGTTACAAAATTACTGTAGTCTGAATGAAAATAACTCCCATACAAATGATAATTGCTTGCTACTAAGAAGCTATCTGCTTCTGGGCAAAGACTTCTATCCTGGCAAGCAAAGATTCTGCCCACATTGAAACCACCTGCCATAACATAGCTGAGTCCTCCACCTATTTCAAAATAAAGAGAGGACACATCTCAAAAAACCTAAACTCCTTCTGTCTCTCTGTTCTGTCTGACAAGGTAGAAGGAAAAAGATTTCTCTGGTTCCTACCTCCAGAAAACAGAGGGAGGGCACTAAGGGCACAAAAGCCAAGTCACCCCACACAGTGGTGTCATGAGAACCCATTTGCTATTTCACATTCCTGTGTTGTTCTGGCTTGACTCAGAGTGGCAAGTTCAAGCCACTGAAGCACAAACCATGAAACTGGCTTGCACATCCAGGGCTATCAGGAGGACAGGGCAGTTGAGTGCTCTGCTTACTACTGACAATATCAAGGGAGCAGTGTAAGGAGCAAAGTCATTCCCATCCTTTACTCCTGGCTGTGAAATGCAGGAACTAGAGGGAAAGGTGGAAGGGAAGACAAGGAGTCACTGGGAAGAGAGGCAAGTGTGAGAACTGAAGGAAACAGGAGAACAATGCATAATTCTCAATCTTCTGTGCCATGGTATCTCTGAAAACCTGTAACATCTTTACGTCCAGGATGCTCAGAACTGGGAGGAGAGACCTAATCAGTATTTTATAGATCCCAAAATCTCCACATTATTCCACTGTGGGTCAGACTTCATGAAGGTTAAGGCAGCTTTCAGTAAACCTTGCTGGACTGGGCTGACATCAATATCTATGTTAATGCCTATTTCAAAATAAAGATCTAATTCTTCTAGCTGGCAAATTCAAGCACTGGATAGAGACAAAAAAAAAAAAAAAAAAAAAAAAAAAAAAAAAAAAAAAAAAAAAAAAAA
>NW_020955429.1:725413-750266 GCF_003031625.1 Empidonax traillii
AAAATTCCCTGCAGGATTCACGTAACAGTGTCTGAGCAATACATCTGCTGTGGTTATGAGGTTAATGCCAGACTCATTTAAGAAAGTAAGCACAGAATGGGGACAAAAGCCACCAGAACAGCTTTACAACCACAAGATCACAGGTGGTTATGACAGGGATTCCCTCTCTTGTCACACTCCAGCATGTGGGTAACCTGATGTGACAGTCAAAAGACTTGAAAAGGCAGCAAGAAACGCAGTTTGTGCCTTTTCCTGAAGGTTTGCTACCAGACACAAGAATCTGCAAACCCTGGTACCTGCAGCAAATGAAAGCATTCATGAGCTTTAAAAAGCTGCTTTCAAGCAGCACAGACATATTCTTTGATTAAACAGACAAACAAACCAACCAATCCCAAGTCATTTAACTTTGTGTTGCTTACTGGAAGTGCTTAGCCAGGGAGACATTCAGGATAAGAGTCATCTTATCAGCAGACTGAAATTCATTGTACCATTGGACCAGCGTGCCACTGGAAAAAAAAAAACTGAGGAGTTCACAAACTGATAGAGGATGAAAAATAGTGTTTTATAGGATCAAAGCTGGAAGCACAGCTTCAGCAAGACAATTAGAACTTAAAAGGCAGATTGCAAAGTCCTGGGTCATGACTATCTTTAACGAGCTAGCCCTGGCTGGGCCAAGGCAGCAAAGAAATGAGGCCCTTCCAGACTATATTAAATTCCTGCACACCCTGAAACACTGAAGTGAGTAAGATTTTCAGAAAGTGGAAGCATGGAGGCACATACCCCATGAAGAAAATTTCTGACAGTGTTCTTAAAGTAGCCCCTGGACTCTGAGCAGTGTACAGATCCAGCTGATACTCACCCTGGTTCTTTATTCTCAAGCCCTTCCTCACACATATTTCTCTTTATCTCCTTGGAGGCTGAAATCTGGCAGTATTTACCAGAAGTTTGGAGCTGGGGGTCTCTCCAGGAACAGAAGTCATGAAAAAAAGGCAACAGACTGGAAAGACTAGTTTTCACAGCCATGAATGTGTTCAGAATCTAAATATTTCTGCCAAATAACTCCTGCTGGGTCAGTCTCAGTTTATTTGGCCTTCACAGCTCAGGGGGAACAGGAGTGATAGAGACAGTGGGGTGGAAGGCAAAGGAAACAGAGACACATCTACAGCAGCTGCCTGAGCTTGCACAATTAGCAGTGACTAAGGAGATGCCTTGGACTTATTCTTTACCTTACTCTTATAAGACTGGCTTGTCTAATTGCCAGTAGATCTATCATGTCACCAATTATCCCAAACATACCAAAAATCAGTTTGACCTGGGAAAAGGTCTTCCATATTAGCTTTAAACACCTTGCTGTGGTCGAAGTTCAAACTGCCCATTGATGGCCACTTTTGGTCTCTAGTCCCAAAAGCAGTCACAGCCGGATGGGAATTTGACACAAATCTACAGCCTTTTTCTTGTCAACCCATGGCTTCCCAACAATTTTGCTCCAATTATTCTAGATTTCCAATAATGAAGTACCTTTCATTAAACCTTGTCCCGTTTCCAAACGGAGTGAATTATGTAGAATTACAGCAATTCAACTCGCCACCACCTCACGTCACTTTTGCCCTCTCCCATCTCGCCCAGGACCTTTGCAGTGTTCTCAGACACACAGTCCTGCACTGTCTCTGCCGCCCGGCGGCTGATGCAGGAACTTCGGAGCTCCAGACGCTCCCCTTCGACTGCCTCCTGGGACTGGGACTCCCAGGAGGGTAGGGACTCACTACAGGATGCTCCCTAATGAATTACGGGAATCTGAGCTGAGAAACATCCTCCATGAGGAAGGATCTTGTTTAAAGCAGAAAGCAAACAGGAATGTCTGCTCACAGCTGAAGCCAAGGTTTTGCAGTTATTAGATTTGTATATTTACTGAAAACTCAGAAGAAGTGTAAATTGAAATCATGTCTATCAAGGAAAACATCTGAGTTTCACTTCGCTTTACCCATTGCCCCCATCACTTCCTACAGCCACAAAACACAGCAGGAAAGGAACCCAGAGGGACACATCTTTTGCCTGAACCACCCAGTTCACACATGATGCTCTAGTGTTGCAATGCTGAGCACTCAAATGCAGGAATCACTTCTGTCCACAGGTCTTCACATAAAGATCTCCCATCTCTGTCATTTACTGCTATAGAGCATCTCCCAGTGTCATGTTCCTGGATCCTGTATGGTCTCAGGACTGTTCACATATTCCTCGTGGAACCAAAACCACCAACCATTTGTCCAAGCCATTTCTGTGTTTTCTTTTTTTCCCCCCAGAGTGTTTCAGCTTTGTCCCTGTTAGACTCAAGAATGTGGATTTACCAAGAAGTTCCATGATTTCTTTAAATGCTTACACTCCTGAGGGGAGAAAAAAATATCTTCTCATTATTGGGATAATTTATGTTCCTCAGAGAGTGATCACAACCAGCAGGAATATTCCTTGTATCTCTTGTTAATTGGAAATGATCTTCCTTTACTGTAGTTACTTGAATCACCAATACAGACAGACTCACTATAAGAGCGCTTGAATATGTTAACCTGTAATACAAGAGCTTGTTTTCATTTTAATGGTGTTTCTTCCATTTCATGTGCTTACACAGATTTTCTTCACTACAAGATGAGCCCAGAGTGGGTAAGCAAAAGTTTATTGGAACTCCATGCAGCCTTAAAACACTGATTGATGCTGTCTGCCCAAGACATACATAAATTCTTATGCTTCTACTTTTCCCCTTGCTGGCAAACAAACCACAAGCATGGCCTGGCAGAGGGGGAAGTGAACCTCTTTTGGCTCACCATCTTGTTGGAATTCAAAAGCCAGAGCACAGACCCTGGACAAGGAAACCTGCCAGAGTAGCTTACACCACCTAAGTGTCGTGTTCAGGACTTGACATACAAACAAGTGCATCTCCTTATTCTGCCACCCCCAGCCAAAGTAAACTTCTAGACTTAAGCCTTTCAACACAGATACCCTCAGAGAATGGAAGGGAAGAAATGTGGGAATTTTTCTCTAGATGTTTCATTCCTGGACAAAGCTCTCAGGCACATGGTGTGATTCTTGGGGATGTCCTGTGTAGGGCCAGGAGCTGGACCCTTGTGGCTCCCTTCCAACTCAGAATATTCTGTGTGATTCCACACGTGATTTACCTAAAGGATGTACAGGACATCACATGTATTTGCTTTCTGAAGTCTCCTACCACCTTGGAAGCATATTATCTACTGGGAATCTACATGCAGCCAGAGCTTGATTTTGAGAAGGCAGCAGGTAAAAAATGAAACCCCTGAACAGTTTCCCCACCATGAGAAGGTCCATTTCCTTGTCATGCTGAGGAAGCATTGCAGTTGGATTTGATTTAGGAAGAGAGAATCCTACTGGGAAGTCACAAGTCATAGCAATAGTGTCTTTTGAATCAGCATCCATCATAACTACTAATGCCTAGGGACACATCTAGAAGATTGTCTTTGACACTGTAGAAAGCTCACACAGTAATTTTTAACAGTTTCCCTACAAAACTGGATCCTGACATTTGCAACAGCTGCTATGTCAGAATTGGAAACTAACTCTAGGTCTTTTGTATTAAGTGGAATTTGGCACGTCTGAGTTACAAAATTACTGTAGTCTGAATGAAAATAACTCCCATACAAATGATAATTGCTTGCTACTAAGAAGCTATCTGCTTCTGGGCAAAGACTGTTCTATCCTGGCAAGCAAAGATCCTGCCCACATTGAAACCACCTGCCATAACATAGCTGAGTCCTCCACCTATTTCAAAATAAAGAGAGGACACATCTCAAAAAACCTAAACTCCTTCTGTCTCTCTGTTCTGTCTGACAAGGTAGAAGGAAAAAGATTTCTCTGGTTCCTACCTCCAGAAAACAGAGGGAGGACACTAAGGGCACAAAAGCCAAGTCACCCCACACAGTGGTGTCATGAGAACCCATTTGCTATTTCACATTCCTGTGTTGTTCTGGCTTGAGTCAGAGTGGCAAGTTCAAGCCACTGAAGCACAAACCATGAAACTGGCTTGCACATCCAGGGCTATCAGGAGGACAGGGCAGCTGAGTGCTCTGCTTACTACTGACAATATCAAGGGAGCAGTGTAAGGAGCAAAGTCATTCCCATCCTTTACTCCTGGCTGTGAAATGCAGGAACTAGAGGGAAAGGTGGAAGGGAAGACAAGGAGTCACTGGGAAGAGAGGCAAGTGCGAGGACTGAAGGAAGCAGGAGGCAGAACAATGCATAATTCTCAATCTTCTGTGCCATGGTATCTCTGAAAACCTGTCACATCTTTACCTCCAGGATGCTCAGAACTGGGAGGAGAGACCTAATCAGTATTTTATAGATCCCAAAATCTCCACATTATTCCACTGTGGGTCAGACTTCATGAAGGTTAAGGCAGCTTTCAGTAAACCTCGCTGGACTGGGCTGACATCAATATCTGTGTTAATGCCTATTTCAAAATAAAGATCTAATTCTTCTAGCTGGCAAATTCAAGCACTGGATAGAGCCAAAAAACAAAACAAAACAAAACAAAACAAACAAACAAACAAAAACACAAAAACAAAAACAAAAAAACCCACATCCACAAAAGAAAAACCCAACCAAGATGTGAAACAGTCTAAAAGCTCAATAAGAGCTTGGCACATTTAGGAGCTTAAATGGTTGGTTTTAAAAATCTTAACTGTAACATCTTGTTTTTAGACTTGTAGCAAAAGTGTAGATGATAATTGCAAGTGTAACAAACCTTAAATCAAGAATATAACATGCAACTGTTCTCATTTAGATTATGACTTGCTCAAAAAGAAGTCAGATGAAATTTTGCCATGAGAGGTTTACATTAGATATTAGAAAAAAATCACTGAAAGAGTGGTTAGGCATTTGAGTAAGTTGCCCAGGGAGGTGGTGGAGTTGCTGTTCCTGGAAGTGTTCAAGAGGCATTTGGATGTTGCACTTGGGCATATGGTTTAGGGGTGGTTATGGTGGGGCTTGATCGGCAGTTGGACCTCACAGTCTTGAAGGTCTCTTCCAACCCTGATGATTTTGTGAAAAACAGAGGCAGAAGCTTCCAGCATTGAATATGTAATATATACATCTTAACTCAATCTAGTGTCTGATCCCTGCAGAGATCAAGACAAGGACTTTAAAAGTGAGAATTTACAACCACCATACACACTTATCTGAAATTGTCCTTGGTAGAGACAGTGCTCCTTCCCAGCCACATGGAGCCCCAGCCCCTGTGTCCAAAAAGACCTGAATATTCTGGCCATGCCCAGTGTTGCTGCGTGCCCAGTGCTGGGGGGACCTATTTCCCTGTGCCAGCTGATCTGAAAAGGCTGCTTCAACTGGGCAGGTCAAGGTCAAAGACAACAGTCATCCACTCTCCCATCTATCAGACATATCACTGTGAGCTGAGAACACAGCACACAGAAGAAAGTCACCAACAAACAGATCATCATGATTGCAGCCATCAGGCTGAAACTCTGGCAATGACAGGGCTTGAAAACATCACGTTGGGGCTCAGATTTAATGCTGAAAATTGGGATTCACTTCCAAATCCAGCTGCTGAAGTGTATGATCTTTAACTAATCACTAAACCCTGGCTTGTCCAAGTACCACAGATTACGCACAGATGATTTTGTCCTGGCCTTCCTCCTTAGCAGTTTCATAAAGCTTAAATGAGAAATTTCTTTAAACTCCTGTAAGAGATTTTTATGAAATAAAGCCACAAATGGCATAAGCTGATACTTCTTAAAAAGCATTGCTGACAGCTAATGAACCAGCCATTTTTATTCTCTGTAAATACTAAGACACAACTCTCAACTCATGCTCAATTAATAATATATAATAAGCCAACTCTGTCAAATCATATTTGGTTTATTAGTATTATCTTGCTAGAGTTTATTACAGTGCTCCTTCAAACATTAAATCTTTAAGAGGAAGCTGCAAGCTTAATTAATTAATATTCTATTTTTAATTGCTTGCCTTTTTCATATTCCAAATGCACTGACGTAATTCCATTAGCTGAGGTCTTTTATTTCCCAGTGGAATTAATTTCAAGCAGAAGCTACTTAACAACAGCCAGTGCAGCATGCTAAAACACTTCGGGAACATAATTTTGTTTCAACCCAACACTCAAATGTTATCCTGGTCCTAAGGCTAATAAACCCAGAGCCTAAACCTCTAAGAACACATCCACACCAAAGCAGATATTCCATCCCAGATTAGCATAAAATCATGTTGCAACTAGGGAATTACTAAGAATTTAATGAATTTTCTTACATTCAAGAACAACATGTGCACACAATACAGCCTGTAATAAATAATATTTAACATTTATAATAATTACTATAAAACAGGAGTCCTTCTAAAATAATTCTACAATAGGAAAAATAGGTAACACTTCAGAAGTGACCTTTTCTTTGCTATTATGTATATACACTTCTTCATGGGCTTGTTCACCAGGAAACCTTTAAATCCCATTATCATTAGTGAATGATATGGCTTGAAGTAAAGTGAGGAGAAATATTTAAAGTACTCTTGCATGCTAATCATTTCCTTACTGAACCTGAGCAGAGAAATTTTAGATATAATGGCTATTTGTTTTTTTAAAAAATCCTATATTTCAATGACTGTCACAGAAGTACCTGCTAAGAACTTGTTTCCTTTTTGCCATGCCACCAGTGTGATAGCGGAGGTTACAATCACCAGAAAATTTTTCACAGCAGAAAGAAATCCAAAGGTGTAGCTGCAGGTTAGCCAAGGAAGATGAACTGATGGAGAGGGACTTGCACATCTGGACTCGCAACTTTTCCTCTTGCCCTCAGCAAAAATCCTCCACCACTGCAAAAGCTCCTGTTTGTGTCTGGTAAGGTACATAACTTTATCATCAAAAATGTGAGGATATCATAGCTTTATCATCAGAAGTGTGAGGATGTCATAGCTTTATCATCAGAAGTGTGAGGATGTCTCCAAAAAAGAACTGAGTACAGTTACCTGCAGCATCCTAAGATCCTTCCCTGAGGAAACAAAATGTATGTAAAATAGTGCAACACCGTGCAGCAACCCAAAGACTTCAAGTCTCTAGAGAAGCCTCTCTGCCAGCTGAATAGTCACCTCTGAAAGTAAGCTTATTTCTGGAGTTCACAGAATCTGATTTCCCAACCTGACAGGCAGCCCATAAATTAGGGTGCAGTTTCCCTTTGCAGCACATGCACTGCACCGAGGCTGCAACTCGAGCAGCAAATTATGGACTGAACCTGTCTTTGCTGTCTCCTGTTTTCCTACAAATCACTGTCTCTACTTCAACAAGGAAAACCGCACATAGTGCAGAGCTGACACCCAGGATAAGAAACAAAATGGACATAACTTCTGGGGAAGAGAACAGGCTGCCTCCTGGCTTGTCAAGCAATGCCTTGGACCTCAGTTCTGCAAGTACAGGGTCAGAGAAGAACATGCATCCAAGAGCCTTAAAATGAAACAAATGTCAGCTGACTCACAGCGTGTATCCCAAATAACTACTTGCTGGTGTTTACAGTCTTATAGAAATGAGAGAGAAATCTCAAAGGCAGACATCTGAAAGATCTTAGCCTAACTATATATGTTGCCATACAATCAACAAGTCAACCACTTGCACAAAGTGTGCAAACTTTACCAGAGCCTCCGTAATTTCCATTGCTACCTTATTTGACAACAAAATACAGCTTTGTGGGTCATCTTTAATGCCTGATTTTAGCAAACACGGAGACTGTGAAAACCACTGCACTCTGAAAACAAACCACCTATGATTACACATTCATAAGAAAAGGGAGGGGAAAACTGCAAACCAGCTTTTTCAAACACAAAAACATCAAAATTAAATATTAAAACAGCTAGAAAGAAGTCCGACTTCCAACACTGAATACAGACAAAGATTCTTCCCAGACAAAGGGTGCCAGCACAGAAAGCACTTGCTATCCATGGAGTGCCCAGGCTGGCCCATCAACTGCACCTGAAACACAAAGGTTACAGACTTTCTTTCCAGGGGGAAAGGGCTGTTGTTCACGTTTCGGAGCCCTGCACTGAAATTGCCACTGAAAAAAGCCAGCAAATACATGAAGCCTAAACCATATGCAGTCCTGCAGCAAGTCAGAGATCTCAAAGAATAGGGTGATTTAATGAAACCAGAAACCAGGTACTGCATGACTGTCGGTGCCATTGGTGGTAAATGTCATTCAGGTTCAAAAGATCTCCAAAGGAGAGCAGCTACATCAATAATTAACTTTTTTTTTTTTGCTGTAACAAAGATGGACAGAGGCTGCCTCAGATGTGCCTTCCCCAGTATCAATCCTTGCACCATAGTCTGCACATAGACTCACTGAATGACCTCCATAGGCAGTGCAGGTGCCCAGAAGCATCCATCCATCCAACCTCTTGCAGATATGCCAGGAATGGTACAGGTTCTCTTCCTTCCTGCCACACTAAACTGGTGATGTTCCTCACCACGTGAATAAATAGCAGCACATTTATTAGGTAGCCAGTTAAGTGGTTGAGTCTTTACACAGCGCAAAGCAGAAGCAAGATTTGATAAATAGAGGTAGTCAGCATTTTAGCTATAGCTTTTTGAGTTCAAAGCAGAAAGATGTCGACTTCCACCACCAGACTCACTGGCCTTGTTAACATCAGTGTGCCCCTCATTATTCTCATGCTGTGGAGATGTGCATGCAGGTGTGCACATAACTATGCACATATTTATGTGCTGCTCTATTTCAGCTTTTTGTTTTAAGCTTTGTCTTGCTTGGGTCCTCAGGCAGTCGTTGTAATTAGAGAAGGCTCAGGAGAAAACCAGCTGAATGACTCCAGCCATCTCTGATAGGTTTGCCGTGTTGAACCCTCACAGAGTACTAGCCCTCCAGTAGCCTCATAATCAGTGTTAATCATTTCTTCCCAGCACCCACAGACCACAATTTGGAGCCCAAATAATTTGCATATGGCATTACCTTTGGGCAAATAAGGCTCGTGCATGCAATTCCAGGTACACAGATTCACTCAGAGCTTGTCAGCAGAACGGTTCCAATTGAAATGAAGCTGCAATGGGACCCGAGGCTGCGATCTTTTACTTTGCATAACACGATTACCCTGATGGGGCTGGCAAAATACATATTTAAACAAATAACCATGTTAATATGGTCTAACTCCTGGATCAGCCATCACTGAAAATGAGGTAATTCAACAACAGACTGCCTGAGGGAAAAAGAGGGGAAAGACTGACCCCTTCAGTACACAAACGTCTCGTTCCCCAGATATCTGAGAGCAAAATACAGCTTTCTTAGCACACCCTGAGACATTTCTGTAATTTTAAAAATTAACAAAGCGCAGTTAAGGCTGTAAAAAACAAATCACACGTTCTCTCTGGTGAAAAACAGGCTTTCAAATACAGATAATAAGCACCTCATTCATATTTCTCCTTCCAATTCTCCCAGAATTGTATAAGATGCTTCACCCTTCTGGTTGGCTTCCCAATGCTGTTAACTGCCTGATATCCTCCCATACACGGGGCTCCATCAGCAATACCTTGCTACTTCCCAGAAAACTGCTGGAAAAATGAATGCATGCTGGTCACTTCCTTTTGCCTAACTTCTGCTGCTCTGTATGATCTTTTTGTGTGTTTTTTCTCAAAGATTTAATCAAGGCTCTGGCACAGACTCTCCACCCCAAGTGAAACTCATCTCCTAATTCACTCTGTTTAACACAAACAGAAGAGAATGAGAGGACTGACTCACAAATCACCAAGTGCAATGTTGAAATATATCTGGGTATTACAAACACACTGGTAGACAACAGCAGGCTTCATCAATGCTACACTCAAAGCACAATTGCAGGCCATGATCTATGATGTTTGCCTTTTTCTTGAGAGTGTTTCATCCATGATGCATAAACAAGCCTTTTTTCCTCCCACAGGCAAGTGTCAATTAAGTAAGGGAGACTGCATTATACTTCAGACAGTCTGAAACACCCGAGTGAAAAACGTGAGGAACGAATTACAGTGTTTTATTGCAAAACTTGTGCATTTTAAGGGCACTTGCCCTCATATACGTTTTCTTCCTCTAGACCTCCAAGACTGTGTTCTGAACTTAATGAAAAAAATGAAAAATCAGTAGGTGATATTGCTTGCAGATACAGAAAACTCAGGAGAGTAAGATGTTTACTAGAATATCATGTTCAGGTATCTGCAAGTAAAACACTACTGAAAAAAACCCTGTAAAACTGTGAAGTAAATCACAGTGTAGGCTAGAACATAGGCAGTACTGCTGCTGCAACTATATGATTGTAAAGCTGTGGGTACAACCTCTGGGCAAAGTAGTCAGGGCACAGATAAGTTTGACCTGGAAGTGCCTCACAGAGGAAGCACCATTCAGTGCTTGCCTTTCTTACAGGCAGGCCTGTACCTTCAGGTGGATCTTAAGTGTGATTCTGTATGGCAGTCCTTCCAGTCCCTGACCACCCTCTCAGTGAAGAAGTTTTTCCTAATATTCAATCTAAACCTCTCCTGGTGCAACTTGAGGCAATTTCCTTTTGTCCTATCACTTGTCATTTGGGAGAAGATGCCGACCACCACCTGGCTACAACCTCCTTTCAGGCAGAGACCAGTAGGGATCTCCCTGAGCCTCCTTTTCCCCAGGTTAAACCCTCAGCTGCTCCTCATCAGGCTTGTGCTCCAGACCCTTCCCCAGCTCCACTGCCCTTCTCTGGACACGCTCCAGCACCTCAGTGTCTTTCTCAGGGTGAGAGGCCCAGACTTGGATACAGGATTTGAGGTGTGGCCTCAGCAGCGCCAAGTACAGGGGGACAGTCCCTGCCTTGGTCCTGCTGGCCACACCATTGCTGCCCCAAAATGCAAGAGATGCTCTGCCCTCTCCCCTGTTGCTCCTTGAAGCCTCTCACAAGTCCACACATTCCCTACAGCCACAATCCCTCACCCAGCGGCCTCTTCTCACAACAAGCTCTCAGCCTCTCTGCACTGCTTCTCCCTTGCATCACCCCCTTTCCTTCCAGATCTTTCCCACCCTTCCCCACATCTCAGCCCCAACAACCACCGTGGTCCTGAGCTGCAGGGATTCCCACTGGGCCAGCTCCCTCTCTCAGGCACACATACACATCCTCCTACAGTCTCCCTGTCCCTTGGTAGGAGGAAACAGGCTTCATAGGAAAGCAAAAAGACTTAGCCTATTTAACCAGCAAACTGGTTAAATCTCACCTGTCTTCTAAAGATGTAACAAAATTGAGCATCTGTTGAAAGAACTTCTCAGCGCAGCTCCCCAGTTGCTTTTCAGGGTTTCTCCAGCCTTACCTGGTTTTCATAAGAGCATAGCCAAAGCCATAAATCCAGGAAACAGGTAATTACGCAATCGGCAACTGAGATAAGTCACTCCTGTAAGTGGTAAGCTATTTTGGGGATATAAACACAGCCTCCATTCTGTTCTGTCTCCAACAGTCAAGCTTACACCACTCTATTGGCCCGGGAGCCTTGGGAGCTTGGGGGCTGGCTCTGATAAATTCACACAGGTGTGTTCACTTGTTCTTTGTTCTGGTCTTCTCTTTAATTGATTTTTTTTTGCAGTTTCTCAATGATGGGACAGTTACTCAATGCTGGGAATGCCTTTGCTTACCCACTGGTTGATTCTCCTTCCCCAGCTATTACACTCCTTTATCTCTACAAGAGCTTTTTTTCCTTCAATTTTACTTGGGGAGTCTTAAAAACCACACAATGACAGCAACTCCTCGTTCTGGGTGAGGGAAGGGTCCATCACAGGTTCCTTACAATAACCTTCACACATGTCAGCTACAGACTGATGGTCTACAAGTGTGTTCATATGCAAACCTCAGCGATTACTGTACTGCTTTACAGGGGAGGTTAAACATCAAACACAGCAAATCTCCTCAACTCTATCTTATTTGCCAAAGTGGTGAACCAGGTGCACAAAACATAACTTCAATTTTGCATTTCATGTGTAATTGGCCAAAGACACTGAGGTTGATTTCTACAAAAAGGAAGAGTGTGTCATCATTTGTAAACAAAACAGCACATTAAAAATAGCAGAGCCATGGATGTGTACACATATTTATTTTTTTTTATATTTGGAAAATCCGCAACTTATCCAGTAAGCTTCAACCAAACCTAGCAAGAAGTTTGTGGCAGAAAAGGGTTGCCCTGATCATGCATTTGTAATAGCTTTGATGGCCATTTTAGTTCCAGGATGTCATAGGTGTCCTTGAGACTCCTGACAGAAAGCATTTCTTTCTGCATCCATTTTTAAGGCTGCTAGCAGATTCAGTTCAGTGCAAGAAGCTCAAAGCAGCAGTTATTACCCAGACACAATATGAATACCTTAAGCTGGAGTCCTCTCAGATTACTGGCACACATTGTAGTCTGAAGAATGTGTATCTCCTTGTAACACAATGGAGTTGCCCTGAAAAATTAAAAAATAGAACATGACACGGTGACGCAGCCAAGCTTTTGGCAGTTTGCTTGTTGTCCTGTTTTTTCCACAGGCACATGCCCACATTGGGGAAGTCACATTTTAGCACTGATACAGGAACTGCTTCCTTTCCAGTTTTTCAATCAATCTGGTGTTAATCTGCTTCATGCCCTTTGTTCTTCCCTGCAATGCAATGGAGATGTGCAAATACTGAGATCTGAACTGGACACGGCCTTCAGCAGCCTGCTCTGGCTGATCCTGCTTAAGCAGGGGGTTTGACCAAGTGATCTCCAAGGGGTGCCTCCCAACCTCAACCCCTGTGATTCTGTAATTCCCATGCCAGAAACTACTGGGGGAGGGGGAAGCCTTAATACTTCATATCTAAACCGAGGGCTGTCATTATCTTCATGGAAAGCACTTAACTTTTTGCAGTGTTAACAAGCAATCTTACATAGGCGATGGAAAACTGCATGTGTTGATGGAGCTGAAATAATTGAAATAGAGTTTCCTGTCAAATGGGCTTGAAGAAGAGTAAAACAGCAAAACATTCTTGTTTATTTCTCTTTTAGCAGCACTTTGGTGTGTTGATGCTCTCTGCATTTAAGTGATTGATACATCCCTCCACACCAAAAGTTCTTTCAGTGCAGGTGAAAATGGTTGATCAATACCTAAGTTTAAGAAATAATCTGCTGTGGGAAGCCACAATCCTTCAAATGTCTTTATTAAGTTTATTTCCTTCTATTCAGATGGCATTTTTGCTCAGTGTAGATGAATTACTGTAAAGACTGCTGGGTAGGTATGGCATTCCTTTCAGAGAACTGTAAAGGTTAAGGCCAGCTAGAGCTTACTGCAAACTGGAAAGACAGTTTAGTACTTCTCCTTATCTAGTGTTATTCTCATCAGGGTTTTTTCATTGCTTTTTTCCAACAAGCTCTTCATTCATGGGGAGCTTGGTCATTTCAACTATTTAAGTATTGTAGACTTTTTAAAAACAAAATGCTTCTAACACTAAAAGCATAGACCCTTTAAAAACTGATATATTGTTCATGTCAAAACAAAAAAAAAAATAGGAAAGGTGACTCCTAAATCCCTAGTCAGCTGAAGTTCAAAGTCATCAAACACTGAAATTGCTCTGATACAGTAAAAAAGGGAGCCAAGGCTTGACATGATGGTGTTTCTGAACTATTACAGATATCTTGAAATGCAAGAGCTTTTTTGATAGCATCTGTCTAGATTCAGGCAGTTCTATTTTAATAGTGACCTAATAAGTGCTGGCTTGCCATTTATATCAACCTGGACATATTTTGCTTCTTTCCCTTTTCCTTGAAATATGGTCACATTACCCATTTTGTGCACTTTATTCCTTTATGCATTTTCAAGACAGCCAAATCTTTTTATGACGATTTCTCCCAAATTACCAACTTTCAATTATTGAGCTGACTGCAGGATGCAGACTCTATGGCAACCCATAATTGCCCAAATCAGGGTCACAAAAATTCCCAGAAATGTTGACTAGAAGAGACTTCTGGAATCCAACTTCCTGCTCAGAGCAGAACCATCACCAGCACCAGGTCAGGTCAGGCAGGGCTTTGTCTGGCCACATTTCAAAAACCTCCAGCGATGGAGATCCAGCAAGCAGCCAGTTTTCTCTTTCATTCTTTTGCATACATTTATAGTGATCTTCAACCCTCCACACTTCTAGCAAATGTGCTGTATGGTACGAGCATGATAAAGATGCAGCAACTGTGCCTGTCAGTTGTACTATTTTGTAAATTGGTGGGACCATGTTTTCCCTTTCATTCTATTTCAGTATTCCCATCTTATTTTGTTGGCGACCATTTCTCCATCTGTACACAGCCTGTGAAATTATAGACTGCGAGCCTAATGAGCCTGTATCAGTCACCACTTCTCCAAAAGAAAAACTCTTAAATGCAAATTGATGTTTTAACAAACAAAGCCTCCGCATGACAACACTGTACCCTGTTCACTTGTCACTTGCTGCCATTCCCATACAGTTCAGGGTACACAGTGACTAAGGTTTCTGACTGATTCAGATCACTTGTGCCCTGCTAACAATAGCTTGGAGTGAAAAGGGAATCTGGAGGTTGAGTGTTTTTCACTTTGTTAGCAGGAAGGGGTTGCAGATTCCTGGATAAACTGCTCATTTCTTTGCCCTCATCTGGGTCTTCATCTCATGTCCGGCCTGTCTCGTACCACTGCTAAGCACACACTATGTACGAGGATGTTTTAGCTCCTAGAAAGGCTGGGTAATTTTCTGTATTACCACCTAGGAACAAGCGGTGGCTTGAAAAAACCATCACCCATAAAGGCAGTGTATTTATCTGTTGCGAAGCAGTGGCCAGGGTGAAAAGCAACATATTTTTTATGGCCTCGTGAAGTCTTTCTGCTGTCTCCTGCCTTGGCCACAGGGTGGCTTCCTCTGTCTTCAAACCTGCTCCCAGTCCTCTAGTAAGGCAGCAGAAAAACCCAAGTGATCACCATGGAAAGAGAACGGCAAACATCCAGGTCACCACGGCAAGAAAAGCCCTCCAACATCAGCGAGGGAAGAATTCAAGCACAAAGCCAAGCTCTCACATTTCCCACCACACTTCAAGAAAACACGTGGTTATCTACCTTTTTCCCTTCGGGTATGAGACACCTGGAGAAATTAAGAGGAGCAGGTACCGTGTTGTAAAACCATGTGTCCATTTCATTCCACTGGGGAAACTCCAAATAAAGGAAGTAATTCCAGAACAGTGACTTCCTATCTCTTCTCCCACTTTACATGGCACAGTGCCCTCAGAGGGAGCTGCTGTGAGCTTTTGTGTGTCCTGCTTCTTACCACTGACAAGTACTACACACCCAACTTTAGCTGCTTCCCCTCTGCCCTGAAGTTAGGCCTGATAGTCTGATGTTACAGCACCTGTGTTGTGGTTTAAGCCCAGCTGGAAAGTAAGCACCACACAGCCCCTCACTCAACCTCCCTCTCTCACCCCCACCCTGCTGGAATGGGTAGGAGAAAAAACAGTAAAACTTGTAGGCCGAGATAAGAACAGTTTAATAGTTGAAAACGAAGTAAAATACAGTAATAATGGCGAATAATTATGGTAATAAAAAGGGAAAGGAAAAAATCCAAACAAATGATGCGCAATACATTCACCACCTGTTGACCAATGCCAGACCTCCTTCCCAAACCCAGACCAGCCCACCTTCTGGGTAACTCCCCCCCAGTTTATATGCCGGGGAATATCCAGTGGAATATCCCTTTGGCCAGCTTGGGTCACCTGCCGTAGCTATGCTCCCTCAGTTTCTTTTGTGCACCTCCTCACTGGCAGAGCATGAGACACACACACAAATCACTGAATTACAACGTTATTTCTCATTCTGAACCCAAAACACAGCACTGTGCCAGCTACTGAGAAGAAATGAACTGTATCAGCCGAAACCAGGACACAAGGGGAAGCACTCCAGCACATGGAACAAGCCATGGACGGGCCACAAACCCACAGTGCTCCATCAAACCCCTGGGGTGGGCAAGGACCCATCTTCGGGCAACTCCCTGCAGAGAGGTTCTGGGCTTCAGGCTCCTTAAGAGGGCAGCTACAAAGGCGAACAGCCCATCCCTGCTCCCGGGGTCGGGCTCCCGCAAGGGGGGCACAGGGAGGGCTGCGGGGGGAAAAGGGGTATCCCGGGAGTATCCCAGCTGGCTGCCCCGCCCGGGAAGCGCCCTCTGCCCGCGGATCGGGAAGCCGGGAGGCCGGGCGGGAGCGGTGCCCTAAGGTGGGGTTGGCGCCGTCCCCGCCCGCCGGGGTCGCGGGCAGGCGGCAGCCGGGGCAGGGCCGGGAGCGGGGATTGACACCCCTTCTGAACGCAGAGCCTTTGTGTGCAGGCCCTGCGGAGGAAGGAGCCGGAGGAGGAGAGGACAGGAGGTAGCTCGGAGCAGGGGAGCGCCGGCGTGTCCCTTTTGCTGCCATCCCTGTGTGCTCGCAGCCCTTACTGATGATGCAGCTTCCCCCCTGCCGCCGCTTCCCCCCTGCCGCAGAGCAGATGCCTGTCGTGCCGCAGCTCCCACCCGCTGCCTCCAGTCGCAGCACCTTTGCACCCGTGCCCCGTGGAAATTCCTTGTTGCCAAAAGCCACATCGCGCTCGCCCCCTCCTGCACGCCCCCTCCTCGATGTCCTTCCCATCCCGCCCCCTGTCCCCGTCCCCCCGCGCCCGCTGCGCAGGAAGGCGGTCGTTCTGTTCATGGACAAACCTGACTGTGCGGGGAAGGGGGGCTCCCATCGCGCCCAAGAGAAATGCGTGCAGCTGCATGCTGAACCGCTTTCTGTGATTTAAAAAAAGAAAAAAAAAAAACTTCACCTTTTGACTTTACTGCAAGCGTTATCTATCCCCCCCAAAAAATAGCTGAGGAGAGGAGGGTTTGAACGCTGCCTTCTAAATTTGGAGTTTGTGCTGTTGTGCCCGGCACGACCATGTGGAGAGCTGCTCGGTGGCACGTCAGGAGCACGAGAAGCTGAAAGGATGGAGCTCCCATAACCCCCACGCCTTTATAAAGCCATGAGAGGAACAGAGTTGAGTGTTTGGAAGGAAAAATGAGTAGCCAAGGTAAAGAACATCCGTTGTAGGATCCAGCTACGAAAATATGCTATCACAATACTAAAGCTGAGGCCCCAGGAACAGTGTGGTGTGTTTGCAAAGCCCCTGATGGAAGTCCAAATTGGATATCCTGCATATCTAGTTTTAGTAAAGCTGTGGATGTTGCCTGCAGTAAATCCACACGCCCCTGTTTCAGTTTCCACATTCAAGCAATAACCCAATACGCCCAAGGATGTGCTTCTGCAAGTAACAGATGAAATCCCTGCAGGAAGGTCCCCTCTTCTGATGAGGTTTGTCCCCTCCTTTCACAGAGATATGACTGTGATCATAGGAATCTTTCTCCAGACTATTCTGTTAATTGTACAAAGGTTACCTGCTTTCTGCTGAGGTGCCATAGCAAATCTGAGCATAGCAGCAGTGTGTCAGTGGCAACCCAAGCAAGGAAGCTTTTGCAGGGTCAGAAGGGAACTCTTCCTTCTACTTTGTCTGCCTGCTTAGATGTTTCCCGGGGCGGTGATTGTTGGGCATTTATCAGGTGCTGGTACCACCTTTGAAATGCTGGTGGATTGTTGACAGCTTCCAGAGCAAAACCCTTCTGTTTGTGGTGAGCTGCCTGGGGGAAAGGTCTGTGTGTGGATATGGTTGTGACTCCTGCTCTGGAGCGGGGGTGGCCCATCTGGTACACACTGCAGCATGTAAATAGCTTGGTTGGATTGTTTTGCCAGACTGTTGCAGCAGAAATTCTCGGTAGTGGCGAAGTCCTGAGAGCTGCAGGGCTGCAGAAAGCAACCTACCTTTGTCTGTTGCCTCAGAAACAACCTGTCTGCAGGGGTGGTCCACTTCAGCTTCAGCAAATATTTTAAGTAGGAACTGAGATTATTAGCTTTGAAGGTTTGAGAGTTTTTTTGGTTTTGTTGGGTTGATTTTGAGGGGGGAGGTTTTTTTGCTAAGGCTTCTTTTGTGCTCGTGTCATTATCTTTTTCTTCATGGTTCTTCAGAGCAAGACTGCAGTCTGTCTCTTTTGCTTGCTTACTTTCTTTCTATCCAGCTTTGTTCACATGGGTGAGGAACAAGTTATGTAAGTTTATAAACACCGAGCAAGTGAAATGCCCTTTGAGATGCCTCAGTGCTATTTAAGCCCCTTTGTTTTGTGCAGCTCATATTGAGACTTGCTGTTTCCCCCCAGGGCAGGCAGTCTGCTTGCCTTTGCCAGCCTGTGGTTAAGGGTGTGTTTAGGAAGAGAGAATATTAAGAAAGCAATGTGTGAAGAGTTCTTGGGGACAAGGAGACTCCTGTAGCATTGCCCTTGGCTCTGCTGTGCACAGCACCTCTGCTAGAGCCTTTTCTGAAGTTGGGTTTCCATTTGCTCTCAGTCTGCCCTTTACTGCTTCTACACAGTGCAGCCCAGGCTCCCCAGGATAAAAGCTTGTCCGTTCTCTGCTGTGCCACTTTCCAGCAGGAATTATTGAGTCATATTTTTTTTCCAGGTGGTGAACTAGGGCCCCTTCCAGATCCCCTTGCAAGTGCATGTCCGCAGGATGTACTGGCAGTGGGGACCAGAGGTGAGGAACGGTTTGAGGACAGCCGTGGAAGTCAGCATGTTTCCCCAGAGGCTCAGCAAGGCGGATATGAGGAGGAAGAGGAGGTTAAGCTGACTTGTTCTATATCACCCTGGTGAAAAGGAGGGAGAGAAGGGTGGCAGCAGCAGCGTCATGGCAAGTCCCTCATTTGGAGCGTCCCACCATCTGCCCTGAGTGTGGCAAGGGCTTCACTCGGAGCATCCACCTCGTCCAGCACCAGCGGATGCACAACGGGGAGCGCCCCTTCCAGTGTGGGGACTGTGGCAAGGGCTTCAGCCAGAGCTGCCACCTCATCCAGCACCAGCGAGTCCACACGGGCCAGAAACCCTCCACCTGCTCCAAGTGTGGGAAGAGCTTCAGCCAGACCTCCAACCTCCTGAAGCAGCAGCGTGTCCACACCGGACTCAAGCCGTACGTGTGCAGCGAGTGTGGGAAGTTCTTCAGCGACAGCTCCACCTGCATCAAACACCAACGGCTGCACACGGGTGAGCGGCCCTACAAGTGCCCGGCCTGCGGGAAGAGCTTCAGCCAGCACTCCCACCTCCTGCAGCACCAGCGGGCCCACACTGGCATCCGGCCCTACACCTGCGGGCAGTGTGGAAGTGTTTTGGGCAGAGCTCCGACCTCCTTAACCACACCCGTACCCACACTGGAGAGAGGCCTTACAAGTGCAGCAACTCCAACCTCAACAAGCACACCGGCATCCACACCGGGGAGCAGCCCTACCACTGCTGCCGGTGCGGGCAGAGCTTCAGCTTCCAGCCCCAGCTGGTGCGCCACCAGAAACACCAAACAGGGGAGCTGGTGGAGAGGAGAAAGCTGTATGGACCATAGGAAGCATCCTGGTGCTGGGAAGGTGTAAAGCTGCTCCCTGAACATCTTGCACAGGGCGTGAATTTTGGGTGAGAGAACCCTCAGAGCCTGTCCCCTTTGCTTCTGGATAAATCTGTTTGTGAGCAGTGAGCATTGCCCAGATGCTCGAGCAAAGAACTACTGCATGTTCATTGTGGTGTTGGTGGTTGTCCTGAAGCTCCTCTTGTAGGGATGAGGTACTTTCGTGGTATAGTATGTTCAAGGCAAACACAGAGACGTTCCAAGGATCAGTCCCTCTTTCTGCTATTTCTAGTGGGGAGTGCTTTTTATCCCAGTAAATGCCAGCTGAAGTTTGTACAAACTGGGTGGGGTTTACTTCACAGTAAGGTCACAGCCTGGGATGACTGCTTCCCACAGAACCTTCATGTCCCCCGTGCTGGTGTACTTGGTTTTAGGTGGTGTTAGTATTTATTTATTTGAAACCCCCACAACACTGTGCTGGGTGCCTCTGTGTACGTGTTGTGGGCCAGCTGATGCTGTTTTGGGGCCACATCCATGGAATGGGGTTGCTGGGTTGTGTCACTGTTAAATTACACTGCTGTCTGACGGCTTAGTCCTCAGCAGCAATTAAGTAAATTAACACCCTAATTACGTATTTCTCTCAAATTCTTGTTTAGGTGCTTTTGTGGGTGGCACTTTATGAATGTTTTTATAAGGCTTTTAAAATTATTTAGGATGAATTTTTTAATTGTGGTCTTTTAGTTGTCAGGTGATGAACAGAAAAAGGATGACATTTGAAAAATAAGCTGTGTCAGACTTTGACTTTATATGAAATGTTAAACATTATCTCTTGCATAAAACTTTTTAATTTGAACACTATGGTTATGAGTTGTTAATGATTACAAAGAGGTAATCATGAAACTGATTTCTGGAATATCTGTGATATTTCTATGAGGGGATTTGACAATTTTAATAATGACTTTCTAAGGAATATGGGGGAGGCAGGATTCTGAGAAAGCAGAAGGAACTGACCTCTGAATAGATCTTCTCCACTTTGAAGAGGAGAACACTACTACTGGGAGTCTGTCCTTAAAAGGAATTTCTAGCTCAGGCTACCGCTTGGTACGGGGGAGGAGAGAACTGGCAGTAATAACAAAGATGTTAATATCTCTAGCAGGAAGAACTCCCTGTAATGAACGTGGCAGCGTATACTGAAATGCCTGTTCCACCCACAAACGGGAAGAAACCACAGTGTGCCTTAGGCAAGAAAACAAAGAGATCAAATCTGTTGTGCTGCAGGATTTTTGATTTCAGTGCCTCATACAAGGCCTGGTGAGCTCTCACACAGAGCTGAGCTGCCAAATGGGGGAGATCACTTAGGATAAAGAGAATGCCCAGCATGAAGAACACAAGATCATTGGGAAATGAGCGGGCTGTGACCAGAGTATGACTGGAATTGCTGGCTGAGCAATGTGGATACATCCATACCTCCCCTGGCCACCAACTGCTACCCCAAAGGGCACAGCTTCATACTCCACTGGCAGTAGATCTGGTTTCCGTCATTTGGTCTCGCTCTACTGCCACCTTCTCCCTAGAGTCTGAATTAATACAGCTGTGCTAAGTGTTCTCATGCTCCAGGATCCATAAAGGGATCCACGCTTCTTAAATGACAGACACCAAAGGGTTCATTTTCAACTCCAGTAGTCCAGTCTAGACCACAGCCTTACAAGGAGCAGGGTACATACCACTGAGACCTCTGAGTCAGAGAACAGACTGGCCAAAAAAAAGAATGAAATAACATGGCCAATATTGCTGTTAGTTCCCAAGAAATACATCGCTTAAGATGTTTGTTGCTTTTCCTTCCTTTTTTTTTTTTTTATGTTTCTGGAAAGGACTAGACCTGGAAAAGCCTGGCACATTTCACTTGTTGTTTCTGCATTCCCAGCCCCAGTGGAGAGGCATCCATTGCCACAATGGGAAGGCAGATGGTCAGGGACTAAGAAGCCAGGTTCACTCCCTGGGGCCCTATTACACACTGGTGTAGACATAACCTAGAGGTATTAATCAGCTGAGTGAGATGATCGATATTCATGCAGCATTTTTGTGTTGCCACTTGATGTGCTTTAGCACACCAGCACGTTTCCCTTCTCTTTGCCCCTGTGTTTGAATTTAGTGCTTATCTGCAGGCAGCTGTTCTCCTTTTCTCCTCCCAGGCTCTCCCTACCAGCTGCTTCACAAACACCGGTGTCCTCTCTCATTAACCTAAACTGTTTTTCCAATATTTTGACCATGGATTCTTTTTGGTTTTCCCATTAATCTGAACAAGCCTAATCATGAAATCGGTGTAATTGAGATGCTCAAATGAGAAATCAGTCAAGCTTGGCTGCGAGGTCTGCTTCTTAATTGATTTGCTTGCAAGTGAAGTTGAACTTTTCACAGAAGTGTGTGGATCTCGGATCTCCACAGCAATACTTGGGATGCCATCCATGCTCTGCCTTTCAAAGGTCTTTTGAAGTAGTACAAAACTATTCTTCTGCTCTTCAAACACATTTTGAAATGTGTTCTCTGCATGCTGAACATGTTCAAGTGTTGAACTTTTAGACTTATAATTCTCTTGAAATCCTCTAAAACCCCTTGTTGTTGGGAGCTTCTTAACTCCAGGCTCATTGATGTGATGAGGGAAGTTGGGACACTTAGGAATTGTTTCAGCTACAATTCAGCATCTTTGCTTAATTAAGAAGTGTTTCTCATCATGATGACAGACTGTCCATGTGACATCTTGATGACAGAGCTCTGCTGCAGAAGCTTTCCCTTTACAACTATTCACAAGAACCAGCCTAGGTTGCATTTTACTGGAACTGGAGAGTGAAATTTTGTACTCAGGCACCATACTGACTTGAGAGAAGGCAGTCCCAGATCTTTCTACAAGGACAAAAATTTATATAAATACGAAAACATGTTTCTATTTAAAGGAAAAAAGAAATTTTTAAAATTAACAAAAAACCCCCAAACACATTTCACCATTTCACTCCCCCAGTACTACTTAAAACACACCTTAGGCTCAGAGCTTGCAACCCACACAAGTTCTGTCACTCTGTCCATCAGGTGAAGGCCTATTTATGCATGAGACAAAGTGCTCTCCAAGTCTTGGCAGCTCAGTTCTGCAAAGATGCAGGTTCCAAGTAGCATCAGGTGGTTGTGGCTGCCGGGATTGCACACTGCCATCTCTGTAAATCAGCTGCACTGGGATGCACCTGCACTGTGGTTTCACTAATTTGAGTAGTTTGTACTTTCTCAGGAATCCCGAGCACTTGGCTATGCTAATGGTTCCACCTCAAGGAGCTGGGACTCTGAGGTCTAAAGAAAAACATTCTAGGTACCAGCCCCACACATCCTCTCTGCATGCACTGATCTCCACCTTACTGGATGTCAAAGCCCCTTGCCAAAACTTGTGATTCCGAGGTGAGCAGGACTGAGGCCTGTAGCAACACACACTCTGGCTTTGCCAGGAAGCAGGGAACTTTAGGAGACTAAATTAATTAATCATTTAGCAGGCTCTTGAGTGCAAAATACGACCACTTGGAGCTCTGCCTCTCACTGCCCTGGAGTACCTATTCAGAGTCAAGTGCACCGAGTGATTTGTTGCTCAAAGAGAAGATGTGATAACTGGGACATGAAAATCACCCACACCTGCTCTGGAGAGGCTGATGGAAACCAATTTGAGATGTAAGCAGAAAGGATTTCTGTAACACAGTGAGGACTAAATGAAAACACCACACCTGCTGTAATAAATGGTCCTGTGCCACTTTAGGCAATTTTTTCAGGCTCATTTCTCTAATTCAGAAATGGCCCTGAAATCAAACCCTGAAATCCAAACCTGTATCTACAGCCAAGAGCTCTGGACGAGCTGTGCCTTGGCACAGAAGAGCCTTACCTGTGTGAGAGTTAACCAGGAGTTTACAGAGGGAGCTGCAGGGGCATCTCTGGCTTCTGCCTTGCTGGCACAAACACTTCCCCAGACGTGACACAAACACCTCCCACAGAGCTCTGAGCTGGGTGACCTCTCAGTGCTTCTGTTGTCAGGTCTTCCTCACTCCCATTAGTCTTCAAGGTATAGATGGGCACCTTTCCTGCTCCATCGTGGAGGTTTCTGTGGGAGCAGGGGGGGAGTTGAGGGATGGAGGAAGAATAAAGCTGGCCAAAGAAACTTTGAACACATTCACATGGGGTCAAATAAAGGATGAGTGACAATTTCCACTCATCTGAGACAAAGATCATCAGAGGGCTGATCATGTCTCCTATGAAGATGGGCTGAGAGCTGGGGCTGTTAGACCAAAAGAGAGAAGGTTCTGGGGAGACCTCATTGCAGCCTTCCAGTATTTGAAGAGGGCCTAAAGAAAGATGGGGACAATCTTTTTAGCAGGGCCTCTGTGATATGGCAAGAAGTAATGGTATAAACTGAAGAAAGGTTGATTCAGATTAGATATAAGGAACATTTTTTACAATGTGTGTGGAGAAACAGTGGCACAGGCTGCCCAGAGAGGTGGTGGATGCCCACTCCCTGAAAACATTTAAGGTCAGGCTGGATGGGGCTCTGAGCAACCTGATCTAGTTGAAGGTGCCCCTGCTAATTGCACAGGGATTGGATTAGATGACCTTTAAAGATCCCTTTTTACAAACTATTCTGTGATTTGAGAGAGGCATCCAGAGAGGGCCTGAGCTTGCTCAGCTTGACTGGCATTGTCCTAGGAAACGTGTCCCTGGACATCTTCCCTTTCCACAGCGAGGAAACTGAAGAGCCAAGGGACTTCCCTTGCACAGGGAAATACAGACCAGAGCTGTGTGCACTTCTCCTCACCTGAGTGCTGGTAACATTTATCAGACACGGATCTAAACATGTAACTGCTGTTCAGATTGCACCTACAAACAGTGTGAATCTGAATCCATTATTTATAACATGGAGACGGGATCTGAATGAAGTTTCTTGTTTATGAGAGACAAAAACCATCAGTCCAGGGTACTGCAGGCTCCAGGACAAAGAGGTCATAGTACCAAAAGCAAATGGGGTTTCTACAGGAAAAAGATAAATGTTTCCCAATAAAATCCACAGGGAAAAAGTTTTTAAGTCTGCAAAACCAGGGGAGAGTTTGTCCTTTCTGTGAAGTACTGTGGCTCCACAGGGTACTTGCAGGGATTTCTTGTATGAAAGGAGGCTGAGGAAAAAGGGTTAGTATATGTTATCCTGTGAATGGTATGCAATTTATGAAGGGTCTCCTGCTCCATTTGAAAATGTTTGGTTTATTGTCCTTTAAACAAAAAATGGGTCAAAAACCACTTGTGTAAAGTGCTCATTTCTTAGCAAAAATTGGGAAAATTGTTTGTCTG
>NW_020955429.1:751205-875643 GCF_003031625.1 Empidonax traillii
CATTTCCTCTGACTCATTACTTGCTGCAGAAGCCACTGCTGCCACTGTTCTCACCAAGGACAATGAAACCTGAGTGCATTTGCTCCTGCTGTTTGCACTTCACAGCTCTGATTGCAGCTGCCCTGGGGCTGAAAACAATCCTTACTCTTCTTGAAATTATGTTCAGCTTTAATTTTTAAAATGTTTCCAGTAACATACCTTGTGAGAGTGTCTGGAGGGTTTGGGGGTTTGTTGTGGGTGTTCTGTGAATTTTTGCTTTTATAGGGGGTAAAAATGTCATTTTACAAAATGCCGCTCGTTCTACATCCAAACTGATCTGGACCCCGAGGCAAAACACTGAACGTTGACTGGAAACAGCCAAAGGAAAGCAGAGGGGTCACAGAGGCACTACAAGCACAACAAAAAATGACAGGCAAAAGGGAGAGGAGGTGATGGGCTCCCTGGCAAAGGCCACCGTGCAGGCAGGGGGGAATGTCAAAAAGCAATTATAAAAGTCACAAGAGAATTCATATGGGAATTGTGGCGTGGTCCTTCCTTCAATATTAGCCAAGTTTACTCTTTAGATTTTTTTCTGCTTCTAACGCTGGTAATCCAGCTGGCATTTCTGAGATCCTATCAAAATGATACCTGTTCTGTCACATCACATAATGGATCCCTTTCCTGATCTTCCAAGACATTGGAAAGGGACTTTAGGAGCCTCAGGTGACGATGAAGGAGGTTTCAACATCACAGCTGTTGCAGAAGGCACATACAGCCAGTGGAGCCCAATGGAGATGCTGCACCACAGAGATTTCGGGAATCATAGGGTCAAATATGCAGCACCTGGCTTATGCCAAAGGTAACCTTGCTGTTGGATCCAGACAAAAAATGAGCTAAAGTCCCTTTAGCTTTTATTTCCTCACGTCCTAAAACCTGTACTTAGTGACAAAGAACAGGTCCTCACCCACATCTTTGTGTGAAAGCTTCGTGGAGAAAAAGGAAGACAGCTCCATGTGGTTTCTCAACAATTTCCACGTCATTAAAACTATTTTCAGAATAGCCCAGGCATGCTAAACACTGTTGTGTCGTGGTGTGTTTATGTACCTGTAACACTTTGTGGCAAGATCTGACTTCTGAAATACTTTGTGATTGTTCCTTCTCAGGGATCTATATTTGTACAGCCCAGTGGCTGTCCTGTATCTCAAGAGAAGCAGCTTTGTGAGGAACCTTGGGACTCAAAGAGACAAGAATCCTCTTCCAGAGTACAGAGAGTTCCCAGTCGATTTGCTCAAAACAACCCAGACCTGTAGGAGCAACCTGACCAAGGAAAGCTCTTCTGTGCCACGTCAGATCCCTGTTATTGGAGGAAGCTGGTCCCAACCCAGCAGTGGCATCCATGTGTGGTTAACCCTCCTGACGCTCCCCAGAGAAAATACTCTGAAACATCTCTCTTCCCTGCAAAGGGCCACTTCCATCTTACAGTGCCCAATACATGCTTTACACACTAATTTATCTGGCCAGTTTAAGGTAAACCTGGAGAGGACTGGAATGTAGAAGTGGTTGACTGCAAAACCAAAAATGTCTTATGTTGCAGGTGAACTGGTGCTGCCCACCTGGAAGAGGTCAGGAAGGCAACGTAACTGCAGTCCTTGGCCAGCAGGGACCCAAAGTCACAAGCCAGAATGAAAACCACAATTCAGTGAGCTGTGGAAGGACCTGGACATCTGAGCAGGAGCTGGGACCCCACAGGGAAACTCGGCAGACACAGCTGCTAGTGCTGGCTGCAGGGGAGGAGAGGTGAGCCTGGGGGACAGTGCTGATGGCCCTCTCTGACCCGACTGCAGGAACAAAGGCAGAGATGCCCACCAGTGTCCTGTCTTACATGCCAGCACAAAGAACTGAATCATTCTGCCTGGCTGTATCAGGTTATAAATGCTGCAGTTTCTCAGAAATTTAAAATATTCAAAGTGCTAGTTTTGTTAATTTTCCATCTCAGTGGAAATGGAGTGTTCTGAGGATATTTACATTGAAGCCACCCACTGGAACTTTTACAATGTGCTCTAAAGGAATAATGGAATTGATGAGAAGTCATTACGACTGGTATTTATTTTCCCATTCCATTATGTCAGAACTTTTTTTCACTAGCCAAGTTCACTTTTTTTGGCAGCCAAATCTACCACTGATGCTTGATCCTGCTGTTGCTGTAAGGGCTCTTTTATTTTTAAAGAATTCATTCATCATCTTGGTTGTCTTCTTAGTGAGCCGCTGTTGTGTTGCTGCGATTTCAAGATCCCAAAACTACCCGTGTCCTTGACATGACCCAGACATCCATATCTGATATGAAAAGGATTTTAATTTTATGCCAGCAATAAAAATTGATAACTGGAAAACTTACAATGATTTGAGACCACATAATAACCAGGCTCGTTATCTTCCAGTGCCAGCATTCTGCAGGTGTTCTGGAAGATGGTGCAGACACAAACCATTGCTTCTCTCCTGAAACAGGAAGCTCCTCTTGGGCTCTCCAGCAGCCTCTGGCCCCCTGCTCCCCCGTTCCGGAGTCATGGGTCATTAGGGTTGTGTAGCTGTAAAACACTCTACGTCACCCCTCGCTTCTTGATTTGGTCCATTTGCTCCTGCTGCTGCTGCAGACACATTTCTAATGGGAAAAATAAAGATGGCCTGAGGACAGACACTATCAGTATATGGAAATCATGAAAATGCCTTTCAGATCTGTACAGGGAGATGTGAAATCTTAAATTTTAGAGCAAGGTGCTGCCCAGATCTGACTTCAGGGAATTAAGACCTTCTCTTTTTTTTTTTTTTTTTTTTAGGCTGAAATTCTTATAATCTGGTAAAACTTTTACAATCATTAGTTATAAAATCTTCAATAGTTTTCCAGCTATGTGGATTCAAGAAATGGGGGAGGGGTTCTTACAAACAGTTTCTTCTATAATTAAAACAGTTTTCTTTAAGAGAATTAGTTTGCAACTACTTATTTATAAGCTAGATATACAAATGGCAACTTCTTACACACAGTGTACAGATGCCCCTAAAGTAAAAGCACTGAGCAAACAAAACCAACTCAAATAAATGAAGGGAAGGCTTGTATTTTTAATACACACAACTTATTCCTGAGGGCTTGATCAAATAAACTGCAGTGAGTGGGATAAGGGACAGAACATAACTGAAATAAAAAAGAGATTGTGATGCTCAGGCTTTCAGTGTGATTTAAAAGACAGAGGTATTCAGAGACTGTAAAATCAGTTTTGGCCCCTTTCTGACATAGTCATTGTTGCGGATGCCTTTCAAATTTCTATGTAAACTGAATCTTCTGGATGTCTGATGGAAAGGACAGCAGGCTAAGCTCCCTTGAAATTCATGGCATAGGGGTTCCCAAGGTTTTCAGACTAACAAAACACCAACGTGCCAGTACCGTCATATGTCAGGGATGAAATGTTAATTTAAAACAGCACAAAGTGTGGCTCTGTAGACTCCTCAAGGCCCCAGAGGTCTCAGATGGCAGCCACCTCCCCACTTCTTATTACCTGTACTGGGATTTTCCTAGGAACACACATCAGTGATGAGAAGAGATGAAAATACTTAACATTTAGTCTCTCCAACCACAATACAAGCCGGTGTAGTTGGCATGTAGCTGGCAAATGTAGTTGGTAAGCTGCTCTCCCTATTTGAAAAGTCATGGTAGTCAGGTTCGCCGTGGCTGGTAAAAGGGAAACATCACACCCATGTTTAAGAGGGGTAAAAAAAGAGGACTCAGCATCACCTCTAGGATCGTGTAACAGATCCTCCTGGAAGCTATGTCAAGGCATAGGGATGGCAGGGGAGTGATTAGAGACAGCCAGCATGACTTCACCAAGGGCAAATCATGCCTGCTCACTTGGAGGTCTTCTGTGATGGAGTGACTGCATTGGGGGATAAGGAAAGCGCACCGCATGCCATCTACCTTGACTTTTTACCCTCAATAGGGAGAGGCACTGATTTTCAACTAAAAGAGGGTAATTTTAGAGTAGATACAAGGGAGAAATTCTTTACTATGAGGGTGGTGAGGCACTGGAACAGGCTGCCCAGAGAAGCTGCAGATGTCCCATCACTGGAAGTGTTCAAGGTCCAGTTGGACAGGGCTTGGAGCAACCTGATACAGTGGAAGATGTCCCTGCCTATGGCAGAGGGTTGGAACCAGATGTTCTTTAACAGCTACTTCCTGCACAAACAATTCTGTGATTCCATGATTGTATGTCCCTGCAGGCTAATCCTTCTCTGCCAGGAAGACCCAGGACTATGATTTCCAAAACTGCAGAGGAATGTGGGAGAAGAAAGCCATCCTTTTACCCATTCCCCTTCTCACATGAAAACTGCGCTGTCATCAAATCTATGGAGATTATTCTTCCTCTCCCCTGACCATTCCTGGTGGGTGAACTGACCTGGCAAAGGAGTAACACAGAAATTAATCTATCATTTTTTATGGAGAACTGCAGTGATGTTAATACACCTTGTGTTCAGAACAGTACTATCAGTATCAGCACCTAAGACCAGATAGGTTCCCAAATTCCCAGCGTAACAACAAAGATGTTATTTCAGAGGCTGACAATGTCCATAACACAATAGGGCACCAATTTGTTTCTAGGCATAATAGGGGGCAAGATACTGGCCCTTGAAATGTTCCCATCATCTTCCTTCACATGATGATTTTAGCAGCTAAATAAATGACTGCATAATACATTATGAAAAAAAAGAATGTCAGGTTTCCAAATGGTGTGAAGCACTCACTTCTAAATTCAACTATTCCTGAGACAACAGCCACTGAAACCCCATCCCAATCAAGGTGAATGAAATGGTTGTAAGCAAAAAGGGTGACTTTCAAAGCTTGTGTCCATCCACAGAGATTAATTCTTTTTCCACTGCTGTTACTGCTGTCTTCAGTGTCTGGAAACAATTCCCAGAATGAAGAGATACCAGTAGCACAGAATGAAGGTCTGCAGCTACCTTCTCACTGAGACTGTCCCCTTTTTGCTTCTTTAAAACAAAAAGGCCACTCATTATGCAGGGATGTCTGGTGGTGCTGGAAGCAGAGCGCCAGCAAGGCTAGAGCACTGCTTATGGTACAGTGGAGTAGGTACTCCAGCCTGAAGCTCTACAGGGTCATAGCTCAGCTGCAAGGAAATGCAACTGCATCAAAACAAAACACAGTTGAGGATAGGGGGGAAACACATCATGCTCTCATCACAACAAAAGCTAGTTTGACCCACTTTCAAAACAATACATCAATCTCACCTGAAACTCTCATCACACAATGAACAAAAGTAAATATTGAACAAACCAGCATCATAATTGTCTTTCTCTATTCAGCCCTTATCAAAGTTAACACCTCATCAGTCCTTTTCTTACAGTGTCTGAAAGGATGTGAATTTTCTTTCCCATGTAGGGCCCAATCAGCTGGAGGCAGTCTGCAGCTGTAAGAACAAGGCCTCGTCCCAGCATGGGGATGACAGAGAAAAGGCCCTAAGTATGGATGACAATTTTGATCCAGAGAACTGAGGAGGCAGAGAACAAGAGGTATGCACAGGCCTCCCTTTGCACATGAGACAGGGCAAGAGGTACAAAGGCATCCCCACTTGTAGTTCAGGTCTGCAGGGAGGGCTTCAGGGACAGTAGGGAGGTGCCTGCCTTCCAGTGCAGAACGGAGGGCACTGGGAAACTGGAAAAAAAGAGAGCGCTGGCCTCATTTTCCTGGCAGATTCCCAGAGCCTCTGAGACCGAGTGCTGTTCATGGCCGTTTGTCTCTTACAAAAGGCTCTGCTCCCCTGATGAACCAAACAACTGAAACAGTCCATGGCTGATGGCTGCAAAGGGTCACAGAGTCTTGCTGGTTGCTCTGTATCTTCTCCACTGCAGTCACCTTGTGATATCGAGCTCATCAACATGAGATGTCCACAACTTCAAACCACAAGGGACATCCTTGTTGGGAAATCATTCTGAGAAGAGAGAGGGAAGACTGAAGTCAATGGAAGATTGAAGTCAACAGGAAAGCATCCATGGAACAAAGAGACAGACAATGCTTTGACAGAGACACAACAAAACAGCAACAGCTTTGTCCACTCACAACCCATTCCTCTCTCACCTATGCTGCTTAAGCTCAGGCCTAACAGCCAAGCTGCTCTGGCGACAAGGTCTCCCTCATGGAGCAGACTTCAGCCAGATTCCCATTCCTACCAACCATGAACTCATCAGTCCTCACTAGCTGGGACTGTGTCAGGATGTTTTGCATTTGCTGGTAGCCTGGGTGAGGAATGCCTTTGGCACAGATGGCCCTACACAAGCCCACAGGAGTGGGTCAACAGTCATCTCACCCCTTTCAGAAAGACATGTCTTACACCATACCTTGCTATCTGCCCTCTCCCAGTCTGAAGAAAAGAGCCTCTCAACCCTTCCTTAACAAGGATCAGTGCCAAAGCCCTGTAATTTCTGTAAGTCCTGGGTTACTTTCCTACTGTGATCCTTCTAAACTCCAGATAAACTCCCACCATCTTGGACCAGCAGGCTACAGATGCCAAAGAACATCCCTTACCTCCCTAGTCCCAGGCACATCTGGCTTTCCGCTCCATTATGAACTCCCAGGTAGGAGCTATTTCCCATTCTGGCCTCCTACACCCACAGTGACTTCCCCCTTCCCATGGGCAGTCACACTCAGACCCCAAGTTCTACTCCCTCCTGGAAAACCCCCTTGCCCATCAACCCTGGTTAGTAACCCCTGCCTGGTGGCTCTCTGCTCAGCCTATTTGGACCAGGACCACCAGACATGGCCTCACTGTTTTCTTGGGGTCCTTTTTCCTCTTCTTGTCAGAGGCATTGAGGTAGGCCTGTTCCCTGGCCCTGTACGAGGGGCCCCGGCTCAGCTCCCTCTCGCTGTAGGGAGGCAGGCTGTCCTCCTCCTCATCCTCCTCTTGAGAGGACAGCGACTGCTGCGGCTGCTGCTGCGACTTCTCGGCTTTGTAGGTGGAGGGTGGTGACCAGGCATAGTATGTTCCCCCTCCTCTCTGGCTGGGCTGCGAGCTCAGCTTCGAGGGGGTGGCGCAATGGTCACCGCTCTCGTCGTAGCTCCGGGATTTCCTCTCCAAGACGCTGCTGAGGTAGGAGTGGTCGTATTTCTGGCTCCCTCCGGGCGTCCGGCTCACCAGCCTGGGAAGGTGCTTCTCCTCATGGGCCCGTCTTCGGGGTGGGCTGTACGACCAGCCCCGATCCGAGTCCGTCAGTGGCTCCCGATTCCCTCTGCTGCGCTTGGAGTAGTATTCCTCCATGGAGCTGTCCTGGTGGGGCAGCCCCCCGCTGCGGCCGCTGTGCGACTCCGACCGCTCGAAGCGCCGTGTCTCCTGGCTGTCTGCCCGCCGGGGCCGCTGGCTGTAGGACTCTGCAAAGGCTGCCAGCTCGTCCATGGACACAGCTGGCACTCCCACAGAGAAACTCTTACGGGACAGCATCTCAGACTTGGATCTCTGCTGGCTGGAGGAGGGAAGAGGTAGAGTTAGAGGGCAGGATCCGGCTGCACTCATCCCCTCAGGCTGTCCCCATAGACAATGGAGGGAAACAGGAACTCCTGGGGGCATGAATCATCTGGACTGTTTTCATCATCTTCTGTAGGAAGAGATGTGTCACATCCTTGAGACCCCCGTTTTTCTCTGCTGACTGTAAAGGCAACTCAGTGCAGACAACTCTGGCTCTGCTTGTCTAAGGTTACCCGAGATTAACCCCAGAGTGCACCTCCCTTGACCTACAGTGTGCAGGGCTGGACTTGCTTCTCCTTGGCCCCAGAGCTTGTAGGTGTATGTCGTCCTGGGAAAACCCAAGAACCCAGCAACAGAAGCTCACAGTAGAGCAATTTTAAAGCAGTGAACTGGCAAAATAGCACAGTACTGAAGGAAGGAAATCCCTGCCATTGCTTTTGGGAGACTGGGATGTTGTTATGTGCGGGAATGATGTGCCATCTCTGTTCCAGCTACCAGAGTGCCACTCCTTTCGGCCTGGAGTGTAGGTCTTGCTGCACCAAAGCACCAGGGTGCAACTCTGAATAAAGTGAACCAGCACTGAGAAGTGCTGGAAGTATCAGGTGCAAATCTCAGGAGATAGATTTGTACCTGTGCCTTCCCACTTTGCGAAGAGTGGCTTGGTTCCCTGTAAATCTCACTTTTATATACTACTGGGAATGGGGCTGGTACTAAGCCTTACCCAGCTGGGTAGGCTTCAGCAGGCATGTGGGAATCAGATTCATTCTGACCTCATCTAACGACACGTCCAGATTTCCTGTATCTGTCTAACCCCTCTCCCACTAAGCAGAACCAGAGCAGCAGGAAATGGAGAAGAGCTATCAGTCCATCTGTCCCTTCTCTCTTTGCCAGATATAGCTGCCTCCCAACATGGTGATTCCTCACCTGTGCCAGAAACTGTCCCGCTCATCTCTGTAATCAGAGACAGCCTGAGACCTGGACTGAGTGCTGCCCCCACCGATGACTCCTGCCCAGTATTCCGCATCCCCATCCATGTCCCCCGCGGGAGGCAGGGGTTTCCTCCGTGACTGGCGGTAGGGCTGGCGGAAGTTCAGGTCCTCTTCGTGCAATGAGCTGAGCTCAGACATGGTGTTGTTATCTGCAGAAAAGAAATGAGATGGGCATCATCACCGGACAGCATGTGTGAGAGGGCAGGAGAGGACAGGCTGTGGTGCGCCCAGCTGCAGCTTTCTCAGCAGAAAAACTGAGCTGCCCTCTGTTAGAAAACAAGCAAAATGGAATCAGAGGCCTTCACACACTTGAACAATCCTGCCCAGCACTGCTGGAGCTCTGTCTGGACACAAGAGCTACTGTTAGACCTAAAGGTCTTTGAATTTGTAGCTGGCAGCCAATGGGATATTTTAAAGTTATCACAAATGGCATGAGGTTCCTGTGTCCCAAAAATTCCCCTCAGCCCTGCTTCAGTAACACATGTGAGCTCTCTACCTTGGGAGGTGGACACTGAGCATGGTGGGACATCATCACAGCACAGCAGTTGTGCCACCTCTCCCTTTCCTGGTGAGAGACAGGCTGGCTCTGGATTTGCCCTGACTTGCCCATCCAAAACAAAAGCAACCCCCACAAAAAAGGATTAAGAGAAATATAAGTGTCTCTCTGAGTCACTGTCAGTCTCTACCCCATCAAGCGCACTGACATCTGGAGGCCTGACATACCAATCTGCAGAGGTCTTTTTATAGTAAATTTTGTGGGTGGAGAAGACAGTGTGCTCAGCAGTGACTGTTTAAGAAGAATATCTAATTTGTTCATTATGCCTAATCTGTACAGAGCTTTCATGTAGTGTCATTCCCATTCCCTTACCTTCATTGATTTGCAGCATCCCACACGTCTGTTTTAAATGAGTCTCTACCAGTGCCTAACATGGGTTAGCTCAGTGTCACAAAACCTGATGATCCCCTGGCTTCTTGAATGTTTCTTGTAGTCCCTGGTCCTTCTGCAGGACAAGAGCAACTCCAAACAAACCTTCTGCATCTTTCAAACCACACCGTGTTCACTGCAGCCCACAAAACTTCTTTCAATAAAACCATACCTCTCCTATTTTGCCACGCTGGTAATTTACAGACACCACACTGTAAAATGTATAGAAATTGTGAAAACAATATCCCAGTTATTATCACACCACAGGCTGTAGAAGGTATAAGTATAATAAGGTGCTGATGATCCAAAAGTTTAACTATCTGAGTGCACAATTTTCACGAGCTTTTCAGTATCCCACTTTGTCTGCTTTAATTAAGAAGGATTAGGTAAGCACCAGATCTTTAAAATCAGAACCTGTATATATCTAAAATCTAGGCTTTATCTACCCCATTTACTGTATCCTGGACATCATATCCTAAAAGGCTGACCTTGAGGCAAAGCCAGCCAACTTTGAACTATGAATTTGCAGTCTTTTTTCAGTCGATGGGAAGAAAAAAAATGAAACCATGCTTGTTTCTTACATCGTTCTCGCATCCTCCTGGCTGGGTCAAATTGAGCCAGTTCTTTCTCGACATAGTACAGCACCTTCATGGAGTCCCTGTCCTTGTCAGTCTGGATCCTGTACCCTTTGCGCACTGCTAGGGAGAAAGAAAAAAAACACAGGAGGGAAACACACATTGAAGATTTTGAAACAATTTAAGAACGAGACTTTCCAGCAACATTGCTTCTATAGTCGAGCTCATGTCTGCAGGCAGGTAGGCTGCGTCAAAACAGACTGAGTCAGTCGCTGCTTCAGAAGAAATTCGTCTAAAATGTGGGATGTGAAGTTGTAGCAGTTGCATCATTCTGAAAGTTTGCAGTAACAGCAAAAATGGTTTTGGAAATGCCCAATTTGTACAGCCAGTGCATCAAGTGGTGTCACTGCCACAGAGCGACTGGCAGGGAGAAAAGAACTCCTTTCTCCTTCCTCAGCACTACAGAAAGGATTCGTCATGGTATGGGAGAAGCAGTCCCAGAAGAGCACGCTTTCTCTAAGCAGCAGGAGCTGTAAGCTCCCAGTCTGCAGGAGCAGCAGGTGGCGGAGCATTTGGGAGCTGTCACTCTGCAGGACCACTCCACCCTCCCAGCACCATGAATTCTGCTCACATAGGCTGAAGAGCCTGTGGCAGCAGAAGCTCTAGAGAATGCAGCAGGAAACACCAAATCCTACAAAGCACATCACACTCCTTTGAGATTTATAGCCAATCCCATGATGAGGTCAATCAGGTCACTGGTAGCTGTGAAACTGCCTGCTCTGGCATTTTTAACCTGCTTCACTTTACAGAAAAAGTACGTCTTACACTTGACTCCTGGGATTATGCCATTTACACGGGAAGTCTGGACAGCATTTTTTGGGTTTTCCACATTCTTGTGTGCAGAAAAGAAGCCCCTACATGCCTGGAACCACAGCAGCTCTAACTCTGGGAGGCTGGGTCCATGCACACCTTACCTGCTAACAACAGCTGTGAACAGCCTGACTACCTCAAGTCAGCAAGTAGAGAACTCTACCTGTCAGGGCTTTGAAGAAAATAAGGCATTTATAGCAGAGTATTTAAGGAAGGTCTCAGCCTGGGGCTATTTCAGGACTGACACAAACTCAGATCTAGGTACAAAAGAGGACTACAACCCTCAAATTCAGCCTCATTACAGAACCGTGATAAAGACAATTCACTTAGCACTGCAAAATGGAACCTGTCTGCCTGTCGTGGTTTTGCCCACCAGCCAACCCCTGAGGCTGAGGATGGTTTTGTCCAGGTGGATTTCGAGAGAAAAAGCCAATCAAAAGTTTTAGTAACACCTCTGCCAAATACAAATTTAAGAAAACGGAAGAGAAGCTTGTGGCACAGATGAAATTGTAGCTATGTAGGAGAGGCGGCAGGTCTCAAGTGGGCCAAGGCCCCCCTCCTCCCCTGGCCCTGGGGGCAGGTGTGGCACTGAAGCCCCCCTTCTCTCCTGTAAGAGAGTACAGAAAAAAAAACTTTAAAGAAGGACTGACTGCTTGGATGAGAAACACTTCAGCAGGAATTCTGGCAGAGAGATAACCACCTCCAAGGTCAAAACTGGCAGCAGCAAGGGAGAGAAGTTCAAAGTGGGGAGGAGCTGCTTCTTTCCCCTCTCTTGCTCTCTCTCTCTTCCTTTGGCAGGGAAAAGACTGAAAAAATAAATCCCTGCCACCTGTGGAAGATTACTGGGATGAAGAGACCCCCCATGTGGCTCATAAAGGAGCTTGTGAATGCACGAGGAAGCTCATGGAGAGAGACTTACGCTGGAGCAGAACGGCTCAGGTAAGATGTTGGCATCCAAGTGAGGGATCCATGCTGCAGCTAAATTTGTGACCCTGAGAGACATCAGAGAATGGAAGACCTGTTGTCTGAGAGATGGACTCACATCGGAGAAGTCTATTAAAGATTGTTTTCCCATGGGAAGGGACCCCACAGGAAACAGGGGTGGACTCAAAAGCCATTATCCCCCGTGACTCTGTGGTGAAGATCCATGGTAGGTAAGTGTCCCCTTGCAGTCCATGGAAGACCCTACAGGGCCTGGGTAACCCCTCAGCCTCCAGTCTTACCCAGGACAGGGGTAGGTGCAGCCCTGAGGCCAACATAAGAAAAAGAGTTCCAGCTGCGACGAATTGGAGTTGCCATCCTAGAGATAACAGAAGAACTTAAAAGTGCTGCAAAATTATTATGAAGACCTGGAGCTCTGGAAAGAGAGAAAGAGACTGCTTCTCCTCCTGGACTGATACAAAGGGGGGAGGGATATTTTTGTAGATACATAGTACTTTTACCTAATTAAAATTGTTGTAGATATAGTTCCTTAGGTTTTATCTTGCTAGTAATAAATCCTAATATTATTTTCCCAAATCGGGTCTCTTTGTCTGCATAAACCTTCTCTCAACTTATAGTAATCGGGAGGGGGGGGGGGGAAGAGCAAATTAGCCCAGAGCAAACCCACGACACTGCCTTGCATGGGGTTAATAAGTTCCCTTGTGTGAATACTGCAGTGGTGCATGAGTGCTCCTCTTGTGGAACAATTTAAACACTTGGAGAGTGGTTTTGAGCCAACCTGTTCCTTCTGTTTTATCCCTCACTGCAATATATTGAGCTACTAACATATGGGTTTGGTAGTACGTTGCATACGATGCACTGTGTGGGCTGAGCAAGGACTTGGCAGAGGTATTCTTAGGTACCTTCTGTCCTACACAGCTGTGCCTGTGTCTGTGCACTATGAAATAACCATGCTCTCCTTCAGGAATGGCTGTGCCATAGAAATGGGTAGAATGATCCCTATCAGAATCCCACAAGTTACTTCAGGAGCAAAGTGCTTCATTGTGGGTTTTCACTGTGCACATTTAGGTGACTACATCCTGAAATATGACTTTGTGTGTCTGCACTTGGGAAAGGTATTAGATGTAAAAACATAGTATGGGTCTATCAGGGTCCTTCTTTTAGCATGGCTCCAGGTAGCTTAGCTGACTGCAGTCTGGAGTTCTGCTGTGCTTTTATTATCCCCATGAGTGTGTGCACAATGGCCGCAAAATGCACACAGTGATCTACAGATCCCTGTGAAGGACCCCGTCTCTGCCTTCCAAAATGAGCAGCACAACATGTCTCTTTAAGTGAGGTTACTGCTACAAAGAGGGGCTGGACTGAGGGGCCTCAGAAGACATGGCTCCTGCTGCACTGCACGAGCAGCAAGGCCAATTCTGCACCTCACGTACCTTGCCAGGAAAGAGGCCTCTCACTATTCTTTCTTCTGATGTCTCTACTAGGAGCTCAGCTAAACTGCCACCTCATTTACACATAGGCCAGCAAACAATTATCAGCTGGAAATTACTGACCTACTAATAACCTTTGGGGAACTTGAACAGGCAGCTTCCAGACTGTCTCCCCGGAGCCACTACTCACACTAAAGCTGTGCCAAATATCTATTTGGGCAACATCTATACCTCCTGGAACTGATGGAGAATTAGCTAGGCTTCATGCTTGATTTGCTATTGCAGCTGTGTATCAAAAGGCAAATGAATTTCTTGGTTAATTCTGCAAGCATCTAGAAATTAATTTTGGATTTAAATCTGCAAAGATGACTGTGAACTGCTCATAAAAAGTATTTTCCATTACCAATGAAGCATTTTTTGTCTCTTTATTTATCAAAAATTTCTCATAATGATATTAAATGTTCAACTTATTAAATCTCTTCACTATTCCTTCATCTGACAACCAAAGATATTACTGCTTCCTCCTCAAACACTACTTCATCTGTAATTGCCATATTCCTTTAATCAGATCTGAAAAATTTTAGGCCCATCTTAATTATAAGGAAATAAAGATGCAGAGATGTGGACCACATGTCCAGAACCATTCACTGAAGACAAAGAGAATAGAACATTCTTCCCTGTTAGACCATATTTTCTTTTCCTGAACAGTTCATAGATTTCTAATGTTTAAATTGTGTTTAACTAGACATTATTTTTATTCTTCTGTGGGTGGAACCAAGTCAGCCAAAACTGTAAGCTGTTGCCCTCCCCAGAAAGGACAGCATTACTATTTTCTTCAGGCAAGTATAGTTAGGAAATAAATGATGCCTCACCCTTAAACACTTTAAATGTTAAAGGTCTGGAGCCTAGCTCTAGGATCAAAAGCTTCCCTATGTGCAGGGCTTAAGGGATATATGCAAGAGTTTCCAGGTAACCACTGGATTTAAAATAGAGCATGAATTCTAAATTACGTATTGCCAACGCTTCTAAATAAGAGAGCTAAAAGTTTTGGGATTTTTTTTTCCTTATTCAGCCCTAAGTTTAGGACGGAGTTCCTAGGCTTAATCAGAGCTTTGTCATATGGCTTTAATGTAACCCTGGACAAATTTTCTAAATATCCTCATGCCTGAGTTTGCTCACTTTCCCCTCAAAGGGGTTCTTTTTAAGCACAGAATCTATCTAGGGCAAAGACTGTAGTTTTCAGACTTTTTAGACTCCAACCTCTGTCCCCCAGCACTTCTGATCCCATTTTTCTAAATGGACTTGACAGAAAGGTTGAAGTCTCAAAAATAAAAGGTTTCAGGTCAGACCTACTGGCTGTGTGGAGGACACAGAGATTGTGATTATTGCTCCTTCTGAGAAAAGGCCCTTACTGTAAACTCAACCATTACCCGTTTTGTTTAGCTTGCTTTCTGGCCAACCAGCAAATAACTACCATGGAAAAGCCACATAATGTTTTCTCTTCCACAGCCTGTCATTAGGGGATATTCTGGTTTTGTGGAGGAACTTAAGGGACAAGGAACAGGATACACGCTATAACCCTTCCTTAACTCCACAGTTTGAGGTGCATGATCAAGACTAAGGGCTTGTCCACATTCTTGCAAAATAAATTAATTAAAAATAATTTTAAAAAAGAAATTAAGGACCTCTGCTGTCTTGCCACAAAGGTCAAAATTCTGTGATAATGTTTTTATTTGCAATATGTAGTATTTCATGTCAAGTTCTGAGTCCTGAGGTGAGGGACTGAGTCCAGACACGTGATTTGGATTATATAATAAATGCATCCTTCTGTGTAATGATCATGCAAATTTAAGAGCCGTTCTGTTTGGTTACCAAACACATCCACAGCTTTTCATTCTGCACTTGTGCTCTGCTAGCAGAGACAAGACTGGGGCTGTGATCTGACTCTCAAAAAATCTCTCGAATTCCCACAGCCACCACCATGCTCTACATGCAGTGACATTTTTCACAGGAGAAAAAAAATTAAGCACTGGGATGTCATTCTTGATTTTCTGACAAAGGTTTTTGAATCAGATACGTACTGCTTTGGATCAATGATTGATTTATTTCCTGTTTCAAAGCCCTCCATTCAAGAGCTGTTTTGATTTCAGTGGCAAAATAAAGTATGATTGTTAAGGGGAAAATACTTTTTGTAATTCCAGAAAGGTTAATATACTGACTGGGGCAGCAGAAGGATGTGTAGAGTTGTTCCAAAAGCTTAATTACTTGATTATGCTACTTAATCTTGTCTTTTCATATGTGTTTTATCAACACATTGTCACGAGCAAATGGAACAATTAATTAGTGTGGTGCTTTGAAATCAGACATGCAGCTGGATCAGTGGCAACTCTACACTGGTAAAAGCCATTTCTCCAGCAGCTTGTTTGACTTTAGACCACCACTCTGATCCTGAAATGCATGTGGCTAAAGAGCTGCCCTCTTTTTCCTTGATGGCAGCAGAAGTGACCCTCACCAAGACAGAGTCATCATAGTGACAGTCTATGTCTGACACTGATCCACAACTCCTTTCTAGTTAGAAGCCTTTCATCTCTCACACTGCGCAAATGCAAAGGCTGAAGGAAAAAAGTGACCTACTGACTTCTGTAAGGTAAAGGACGGGGTCCAGCCCCAAATGCTCTTGGGCAGAAATGCTAAAGGAGTAGGTTCCTTTGCCCAAAAGGCCATGGGAACAGTAAAACATGCTGCAGCAAAAACTGCTACCAGAGGGCAAGCAGTGCCTTACAGAGAGTAGAAAGAAGAGTTTACAAAGAGAAAGCAGCTTGCAAGGCATCACCTCTAAGGGGAAAATGGCCACGGCCTCTGTTTCCCTGAAATCATCCTTTTGTCCTCTGGAAGTAAATATGAGCAGCAGTAATGAGAGAGGTCCTGTACAAGAACTTGGCCTCCCATTCCCTGCTGATGTAACTGGGAATCTACAAACTGACATTGTGCTGATGGCACTAGAAAAGCTGGACCGTGTGGCCCTGAGGGATGCAAATGTCATTGTCAGAGACAGGATTAAAATGCAGTTTCTCTGTGTTTCTTCTGTTCACACCACTCGGCCAGTGACAATCATTCTTCCTTTTCCCAGACCTGCTCCCAGTAAAGGGGACTAAATGTTGTGCCTGGCACAGCAAATTACCATTTTGGCTTCCTCCACTGGCGTCACTTGGGGCTAAGGGAGGGGGGTGTGACTTATCCATCAGCACAGCAGGAGATGGGACACCGGCTACAGGAACACTGGGGATGTAGTATGGACCCGGCATGGCAGAGACTGGAGGAGGGTACCCAGCTTTTGCTGCTTTGCCTGCTACATACACTGAAAAAGAAAAAGAACAAGAGTCAGTGTCACACCAGCCCCCCACAGACCCACATGGCCGAAACCTGCACGTAACCAACACCGGTGACAACTCAGCAGGAGACAACTGGACAAATGAATTTAAAAGGGACCAACCTGAATTTCTCTAAGCCTCAAAGGGCACTGAGGGGAGTTTAAAAAATTCACAGAGCAGGTTGGACGAGCACTGCAAGATGCCCGGAAAGACACTCAAGAGTGTTACAGCCACCACTACCATGGCCACGATTTAGTGGCAGTTCAGCTTTAAAAACAACTGATGACCCAAGCAGCAGGGATGAGGCTCATGAAACTTGACAGATCTGACTGAGCCTGACCAGGAACCTTGCTGGGTTGCAAGGATTTTGCACTGTTGTAGAGGACAGCTGCTTTGCATTGCCAGGAGGAAGCCTCCCAGGATGCTCTTAGCTCTGACCCACAACATTCACTGACACAACAACAACTTTGGAATGGGAGCATGACACTTTGGAGAAGCAGGCACAGCTGCCAAGGCAGGGAGGGCTCGGGGAATTACATTTGTAATTAACTTTGAGCGCTCAACCATTGAGTAATAGGTCAGATGCTTCACTCCCTAAGAACGAGTTCTTTAGCCAAGCAATGTGCTCAGGGCAAGGGAAGCATTATTAGCAGATTCTCCTCCTGTTCTGCCAGGGAGCAGAAGCAGTACAGCAGAAGATTTGCACCAGGCTTGGGGAGGGTCACTCACATGCCCGGGGACAGCAGCAGGACTCAGGACAGCAGGGGCAGCGGACGTAACAGCAGCAGCTGTGTGGGCAGCACTGGCACCAGCAGATCCCCACCAGGAGGAAGAACAGGAATGCCCCCAGGATCACCAGGCCCACAAAGACCCACTCTGGAAAACAAGGGGAGAAAAGAAGATACTTACCAGATTGCACATTGCTGTAGAAGGGAACATCAGCAACATCCTCTCAACAGAGAGCACAGGGACAAAACAGACAGGTGAATAACAGAACTGGACTAGCTTCCTGTGGGTCCAGGACTAGGTCCTCCTCTGTGTCCAAAGGGCACATGACAGTGAGAAATGGAGTTACAGAAATGTGGTCCCTTCCGGCAGCACCTGTGGCTGGCTGAGACACAAGCAGCACAGAGGCAGGAGCTCCAGTTCCCCAGCCCAGAAACCCTTCACCCCTCAGGAGACCCATGAGAATGCCACAGGACATGCTCCATTAGCATCTGGATCTCATCAAAGACTCATTCTTCTCAGCCATGTTCATGCCCTGCTTATGTGTTTGTTCCCTACCCACATTCTGGTTTTAATGGGACAAACTAGATGGTGAAAAGCATGCTATAAATAGCCCAGTAAATGAGCCAGGCCTGCCCCTTTGCAGCAAGGCCCACGCATGCAATTATTCTTCTGAATGTGCCGAGCGAACATCCTATTCAGGCGCTGCAGCCCGCCAGGAAACATAACAACCAGTTTCCCCCCCCACACCCCCCACTGAAGCCTCAGATGATGTCTGAGCCAAGCCCCAAAAGGGAGCAGCTGAAAAACACCCCACAAATGAAAGCAGAGAAGAGCCGGTCCACAAAAACCAGGATGGGGTTGGAAGGGGAACCCAGCCTGCTCCGGGGCAGCTCCCAGCTCTGCATCTGAACACTCTGCACTTGGCAGGGGATTGTGAGCACAGGGCTGCATCTACTGCCATGTGGGAATTCCACAGACTAAGGGAATGATCAGTGAACACATCTGGACTGGGAAATTTCAAGATTCTGAACATATCAGAAGCCTAGGGTTGGTTTTATGTCAGAGAGACGCGCTGACCTATCCAGAAGCCAGATCACCGGTGGGGAAGGACTCAAGGTGTTATCCAACCACCTTGGAAAAACGGTAAAAAAACAAATAAGGACATGGTGGGACTGCTCTGCAGTGGGGTAGGGTTTATCACCATCCCAGAGAAAAAAAGCAGCAGACCACTGTTTCCAAAAGATGTCCAGAGCTCTCTAAGGCACCTCCTGGTACATTACTATCCAAGATGAAGAAGTATTGATACAAGGATTGCAGTGTGCACACAGAATCACACTGGAAAAACAGTGCATCCCTAACCTGCATCACTAAGCTGAAAAGTCAAGGAAAAATGTTCCACTTGGACTAATCAAAACAGAATTTTTCCTAGTACTTAATAAAACACAAAAATAAGAAGGCGACATTTTTGATCCATCCACAGCATTCTGTTTAAACAAAAGTATGATTCTTTGCTTAGTCGGAGTTTTCCTTAACCCTTTTACAAACGATTCCCCTTTTTTAAATGCCATTTTAAATCTAGAATTTAAAATTTCCTTTAAAAATTGTCAGTCAAAGATCTGGCATCTACAAATCAAAACACTTCATTTCAGAAGTGTGAAGTGAAATGTTTTCTTTTTTTCTTTTGAATATTTTATTTCTTTTTTGGCTGACAAAGATGAATTTCATTTAACTCTGCAGTTAATTTTGGTCCCTGTGGAAATTTTTTTTTCAGTGAACTTACTCTATGCTGAGAAGAATTCAGCTAACAAGTAAGGAAATGGCAGAAGAGAAGCATTCATGAATGAAAAAGCAGGAGCTGAGAGATTACTGACACAGTTCCTCAAGTGCCAGTTCTTGCAACTATTTTTCTTAATATTTGCATTATTTACCTTGACACAGAATATAAGAATATGTTCTATATCTTGACAGGAAGTAGTAGGGATGCATTGTCAGTAAAGATCAAGACTGGGACATGTTGCAGAAAGGGCCAAGTGGACCTACAATAAGAAATGTGAAATGAAGCGATATCCTGAATTTCAAGGTATGCAGCAATACTTTCAAGGTCAGAGGTTCAAAGATTAAGAACAACTTCTGTTCTGAACAGGATGTCATTAGTCGAAAACAACTGAAAAACAAGAGAAGTGATCCAGTATACTATTCCATCGCACGATAACTGCCACCAGTTATACCATACAGCCACAAAAAATGGCAAACATAATCCTATGCCCAAAAAGGGAGGAATTTCCGGTAGCTGTAAGGAAATACTAATGCCATCACACAAGGTCTCCCCTCCATGTAACTTCATCTGAAGTTGCATAGCGCAGCTCTGCTCATCTTTGTAGAAGAAAAGATGAATTCGAGTTGGAGCAAAGCAGGGACCTGAGGGGAGGAAGGGACTCGGGAGCCTGCCTTGCAGCAGGGGAGCTGCAGCTTCCTGCGTTAGTCCATTACAAAGAAGGCTGAGGGCAGACGTGGCTGCTGCCCATAAATATGCTAGGAGGACAAATGCAGGAGGAAAAGCAGGAATTAAAAGTTAAAGGTCTTAACATAAATGGGCATGAACAGGCTATCAGGAATGCAGAGAGAAGGTAAAAGAAGCACATCAAAGAAAGCGATCCAATGGGAAAGGCCAAACTCAGATTACCCTGCTAAGTTTATGCAAAGGATGGAATTACATGGCTGGCAAGCAAGATAGCAAGCCAGCCTATCCTTTCTAGTCCTGTATTTCCTAACCTATGCCAATCTGAGCAGGGCAACCGCTCAGTGGCTTCTTCTTTTGTCATGTTCTCATCTTGTCCTCTACAACCATCACAGATACAGAGAAGGTGGTGAAACAGAAGGTGGCATGACAGAAGTGGCCAGCCACAGCTATGCAATGAAGCTCAGATGTCAGATCTCCAGAGCTATTAGTGAACAGTTCACAACTATTCCATAAAGGATAAAAGCCTGGTAGAAGAATAAAAACAGACACAGCAAGTCCATTGCAAGAGTATTTGGTCTCCCTGAAGACATCCTAGGAGTACAAAAGGGTGTCAGATTAGTGTGTACCTTGCATGGGGCCAGATACTCAGCACCAGAAGTGGATGTTTGAAATCAGTGTCACAACCACTGGGACCTAGAAGTCAGGAACAACTTTACTTCACAGGAAATTAGACCATTTGCTTCTCTGATGACGTTAAGAAAACAGCAAAAGCACCTGCTGGCTCCTCCTGTATGCACAAAACTGGGATTCAACCAGTTCCTGACACAACTGTGCAATGCTGGGATTCAAATGACTACCAAGCTGAAGTGCTATGTGTCCTTGCTCTCTGGAAACTACTGGTTTGTGCTTGCAGAAGTATCTGCTTTTGTTTGTTCAGGTAACAGGCAATGCTAACAGCTGAAAAGTGTTTTTGCTCCTGCATCTTACACCTTCTTGTTTACCTGTGCAGCAGGGGTATCAGAAAACACACAAGAATTTTATACTCATTCAATAAAATTGCACATAACAGGGAAAAAAAGTGTTAGGCAATAGAGAATCAACTGCTGCCTATGCTGAAAAGACCAATCCCTCTTCTGCCATGCAGAAATTCCAGGGAGGTTTGGGTTACACTGGAGGTGGGTGAGTGTCTGCCTTCTCTCCATTTGCATCTCTGGGACAAGACTCGAAAATAGCTTCACACATTTACATGAAGTCAAATTTTTGCACAAATGTGCGAAAGAAACGCTCCTTGGCCACCCTCAGGGAATGATCAGATGACTCAAGGGCTAAATGTTCTCACAGCTTTTCCCTTTCAAGGACAATCTGTTGTACAGTCTCTGCTTCCTCTGCAAGCAGTGCCAGCACTGGTGGCTCTCACTAGTTTGGCTAGCAAGGGATCTATCACGGGCAAGGAGCTCTCACGTCTGCTCCAACCACCTGGTGTGACCGAGATGGTGCCCTGGCCATGCAGCACAAGAGGGGCCGTGCCACTGATAGGCAGCTAAACCAGTGTTCTATTTCTAGCACCTCCTGTGCCACCATCTGTGGCAACGGCTGTAGCAGTGCCACAAGGCAGGGTCTGGGGAGCTGAGGTTACTGCACAGGGGCAGCTAAGGGGCAGAGCCACAAGGGGCTGTCGAGGTCTCGTGGGCTGCAGCTTTGTACTGGGGGAGAGCAGAGAGCCTGACACAAAACCTCCCCAGAACAGGCATTTCTGCTCTCACACTGATCCTGGCATGACATCAACCATCTCTGTACTGGCTCCCAGCATGGCCCAGCATCAACTCTCTCAGATCTGAACCCAACACGCTTTCCCAGTAAGTGACAGGTTTTCTCTCTTTACCCCAGATAAAACACACATACAAGTGAAATGTATACCACATAAAGATGCTGCAGGAGGATAAACAGACAAGATGACAGAGGAATGGGTATTGAAGGGTGAAATGACTGAATACCTGGCATAATCTCCACAGCAAAACTGGGCAAGAGATCAGCAAGCAGCCCTGTCCTGCCTAGAAAAGACAGAAGGAGGAGAACAAGGAGAGAGGTTACTTCAAGAAAAACACACTCCCCAGCCCCTGCCTTAGCCTCCAGTTCACTTTCTCATCAGCCCACTTGAACTCTTGTGTTATGTGAATTCCTATCAACCACAGATGTCATCCCGCTCGATGCCTGGTGTCTGCCTCTGCACTTCTGCCATTTCTGTGTCCTTGCATTTTATCTTTATCAGCAGAGCTGGGGGGAAAGAATCTGGAACAGAGCTTCTCCAATCTAGGCACAAAATGACAAGAAAAAGGAGTCCCTTTAGCATGGTTACATGGTAACATCTTTCTGACGATATGCTCTATACATGCAAAAAGCTCCTGGAAATACACAACAGCCCTCAAACAGAAGGACTTTGTTTACTTTTGAAATGTACCAATGTAGTTTCTGTGGATGTAAAACATCTTTAGCCCAAGGCCATTGATAAATCAGATTCATGCATCCAAAACCCGTGGGTGTTACTCTCCCTGTGGGGCTCTGCAAGTGCACAGACAGCTCCAGGAAAGGAGCCTTGAAGCATGACTGTGCCTATGTGCTAATTATTTGGAGATGCACGAGGAACTTGGTGACACTGTATCATAAAGCCCAACTCCCAAGCAAAGCAAACCAACCAGGAGAGGATTTGTGTAGAAATTTGTGTGGAGTCATTTTGCAAAAGGGGAAAAGGTAAAAAAAAAAAGACAAGTCAACTTTTAAATTTAGAGCCAAATACAAACAAACAAAATCCAAGCCCAAAGGCAGTTTGGTCCTATTTGTTTTGGCACTGAATGTCTGGGATATTTCCAATGCACAGCAAATATTCTGCCCAGTGTTCAGCTATAATTTACACACACCTGCATGGGCAGAACGGCCGTGCAGCTGTGCTGTGAACTCTCTTATAGAGCACCGGGATCATGCTGGGATTTTTAAAGACATGCACAAGGCAGGAGAGATGCACTCTGAAGAGAGACACACACTGTGGGTGTAACATAACAGGCGCAGCTACGGGTAAGCCAATGCAAAAGTGGTAGAAAGCTACCTTTAACCTCCCCACAGGCCCTTCAGGTCCTGCACTAAGCAGCACTCTGACACAATGATGAACTGGATCCCAAGTTCCTGGGCCTCTAGTCTGTCCCTGAAACATATTACAGTCAAATTCCCACCATCCGTTTTTTCTCAGTGCTTCAGCAGAGGCTCTGTAGAGATCAAAAATCCACAAGGAAGCCTGCTGGAGTCATAATGAACATACTCTGAGTGCAGGCAGCGCTTTGCAGCCAGTTGCAACTCATCAAAGGTGACCAGTACTCACAGTAACGCCCATCATGAGGAGGTGGTCCTGAACTCTTAGCAAAAGATCGCATGGTGATGTTTCACATAATTGTTCCCCATTTACCACTTTGAGGGAGGGCTCTTGCCATCAGTCCGCTGCAACGTTTTCATCTACATTTACAAAGAGTTTCATGACGTTCTTTGCAGTCCATTTTCTGCAGGGATCAAGTGTCCAAACCACTTATGACTAGCATGTTATGGGAACGTGCTCCTGTATGCCTTCTGCTCACAAAACAGATGGACATGTATACAACATATGTGTGGCTTAAATTTTGGGTGCCACAGGTGGGCTCCAGACATGTGCACCAAATGCATGCCTTGTAAAATAGTGTCCTACATTTACAGTATGTTTCACATGCACGTTAAATAGATTCCTTATTTTCACACACAAAAAAAAAGAAAAAAAAAAGAAAAAAAAGCATTTCTTTCTTTCACAGGCCTCTGTGTGTGTGTAAGTGAGGAGCACACACATGAACCATGCACATGGAGAACATATGGGCAGACATGAGCATGTAGCTTGCCTCCCATGTGTTATCATCTCTGCACAAGCTCACATGCAGCCCTAGTCTGAGAGCACATGCCAATGGACAAATAGCTGGAGGTATACAGCTAATTAAGGGCTTGAATTCATGTTAACAAAGGTAAAGGAGTGTCACCTATAAAGGGTAAAACCTCCATCTCAAACGGCCATCACCAAATAGCTGCCTGCTTTACTTTGAATCTACCTAAAGAGCCTTGAACCCTGCTAGTGCTGGGTCTTATGGTACCTTCTGATCCCCAAAAGAAACTACACGACCAAAGAGGAAGAAGCATCCCTCAAAAAAAAAATAGTGCCTGAGAACTTGGTAAGTCATTATGAAGACAACTAAAGTAGTTCCTCAGTGCTACCTACAAGCAGTCAAGTATTTCCCTGCTCGTGCAGCCCCACTCAGTTCATCAGAGCATTGCCTGGGGAATTTGGATCACTGCCCTGGCAGCGGGCTCACACAGCCTGAGGGCCCCAGAGCCACCAGCAGGGATGCACAAAGCCTGGGAGGACCTGAGGCTTTAGCGAACACCACCACAGCTCAGCCTGACCTCTTGCTGCCTCGACTATCTCAGCTGACAGCCAGTAAGTAAAACGCCTCCTCTGCACTGCCATGCCCCCAGCAGCTTTCCACAGCTCTGCCCCCTCCCCACCCTGGGCTGAATTAATTCTCTGATAAACCTTCCCCGCAGTATTTGTTCAGGGAAGGCACCAGGCCGAGGCTGCCTGCGGTTACCCCAGCAACGGGAGGCTCCCGCCATTGTCCCTCACTGAAAGCGGCTCTCCTCACTCTGCTGCTGCTGCCAGCAACAAGTGGAGCAAATCCTCCATCCTGGCTGCCAGCAGGCACAGGGACCGGGCAGCTCCAGAGGGCAAGGACTGCCACTGGCTCTCGCCTCCTGGCCTGCGCAAGCCTGGCCCACACATGGGCACACCCCAGAGCCAGGCAGTGGCCAGCAGAGGGGATCCTGGGACAGCACCCCAGTGGGTTGCACAGTGCCCAAAACACAGGGAGCAGGGTCTCTTTTTGGACCCACGGCTGTAACACCAGCCAGGACGTGGTCACAGCACCCCTCCAGCTCTCTATGACAAGGATACTGTTTCCATGGGTATTAAGCTCACCTCACTTCTCTCATTTTTTTTTTAAGGAAACTTTAAGGTGGAGGCTGGGGCTAGATAGCAATTGGTGGGGAGGAAACAATTTAGTAGAACATCCTGCCAACAGACCATTCGGCCACACCCCGTCTGCACAGCAGCTCTGCCTTGCAGGCACTCCAAGACGCAGATGGGCACCCCTGCTGAGTCACAACTCTGTGCTCCCACCCACGAGAGCTACATGTCCTCTGTGCAGGCTCCCAACACCGAGCTCCAGCAGACACTCCCCAGGGGAAAAGAGTGAATAGAAAACGGCCCCGTTTACTAGGGTTATCCCAGGTGACTGTGTCAGAGCTAGGAGCTTGTCCTCAATCCAGAAAGGATCTGGGACACAGGCCATCTCTATTCCCGCTATGCTGCTGTGGGGCTTTACCTGCCCGAAGTGGCCTCTCACCAGGCACCTCACACGCCCCAGGCCCCAGCCAACCTTGAAGTGCCAGGGAGCCCATGAGCCTCCCGTCTGCTCTGGTAGAGCACAGCAGTAGAGCACAGGAGGAGGAATGGGAGAGGAAAAGCTGAGGGGATGATGCAGAGCGGCTCCAGGAGGTGCAGAGACACAGCAGAGGCGAGCGAGGACAGGAGTTAATACACAGGAGGCAGGCAGGTGACAGAGCGGGAGAGCAAATAGCAGCAGATCAGGGAAGACCTGGAGTCAAGCAGACAATTAGCAGAGAGTCTGCAGAGAAGAGACACAAAAATAATTAGGGTAAGTGGTGTAGCTGAAAAGAAATGATGGCATGAATAAAGTAGGCACAGGTGCAGTCAGGAACACGGCAATTGGGTAAATATGGGAACATGGTAAATACTGGCAATTGCATAAATGTGATAAATATTGGGTAACTATGGGAATAACTTTTGAGCATTTTTCCTGTTTTAAGGCTGCTTCCGCAGCCCTACGTGCTGCAGTGGAACCACAGGATGCAGCAACTACAGAGGGAACTATTTCCTTCTCAGTGGTGGAAAGACATGCCAAGCCATGCCACAGCAAGAGGCCCCTGGCACGGGACACTGCCCTGAGGGGAGGCTGGAAAGCATAAAATAGGAAGTGTGGCCCTTGTAAATCAGATACTTTTCCAAGGAGGCTGCTGTGAGATTTATTGGGAGAGCACGGCTCTGCAATGAGTTCCTCCTCTGTGCTCCCTCTGCTCAGAGTAAACTTCATCCTTTCTTCCCATCCTTCTCTTCAATTGGAGGGAGAAACAGCAGCAGCCCCTTTTGGAGATCAAAGTTTTAGCAGGCAACAAAGACCTCCAAGGAGGCTGTTGCCATGGCTACATTAGTAACAGAGGCCTTTTAATCACACCAGTCTCCTTTGTGAGCAGCGTGTGGCTGTCGCTGGCAAATAAGGAGGAAAAGGGGTAAAAAACCTTGGCAACAAGTAGCACTTCTAAACGGTGTGAAATAAATAACTAGGAGTAGGCTGGGCTAGGGGTCCTGGAACCAGATTACAAAGTTGGCAGCACAGTGGTCCAGGGCAGTGCCCAATCAGGACAGGATGAGCACTCTGGGGGTAGGAGGGCATGAGCAGCCTTCCTGGTATCAGCAATTTTCCAAGGATTTTTAAGTGGAAGGCTCCTGTGCCAATCACTTCCCTCGCCTGCTGGCACCACCCACCTTGAGTCCTGAAAGTGCAGCTCAAGGTCGGCAAGTCCTCTCCGGTGAAGTTCCTTCCAGCCATCTCCCCAACTGAGATCTGGCCCTCTCGTCCCCAACACGTGGCCAACAGCACCAATATCTCTGCCAGCTCCTGTGACCGAGCAGTGGCTCAGATGCTACTGGCAGCTTTTCAGCAAATCAGAGCAAAATCCTAAAACCAACATCTTGTAAGGGAGAATTTTGCCAAGAACTTTTCAATCTCCAAAATCATGTCAACTTTTATAATACAGTTCCTCCTGGCACAGAAGAGACTCCAAACCTGGCTATATTTATGCCAGCCATTGAGTCGCTTTGCTGAGTAAGAACTGCCTTATTAGCATTGCACACCGTACACAGTAGAGATTTATCCTCTCTGAAAGCCAACACATGTCTCTATTAGTACATTAATTACAGTACAATTTGCTGTGTGTGTATGTATCTACATTCTTTCCTACCTATGGGTGTTAAGATTTTGAAAAATTTTGGGTTTAGCCTGTACAGATACTGGCTGGTAATATAAACTACCAAAGTTGTCAGTTAACCCTTGTTAAGTGCTGTCTTCGGAAAATAACAAAAACCTCAAGTGCTAATTGTCGTTGTTTAAAGGACAACAGTGGGAGAAGCTGAAGGTTCTAAAAGGTTTATCTGGGGAACTGATAAAAAACTGATAAACTGTCAGCCTGATCTTGGTGCCTGGAAAGGCTATAGAACAAATAGCCTTGGAAAATTATCTTAGGTGCAATCAGATGGTGGTTACAGGACAACCAGAGGACCAGATCCAGCCAGCATGGGTTTACAAAAGGCAAGTCCTGTCTGACCAACCTTATCACCTTCTATGACCAGGTGACCCACTTAGAGGATGAGGGTAAAGCTGTGCATGTACCCTGGACTTCAGCAAAGCCTTTCACACTGTCTCCCACAGCATTCTCCTGGAGAAGCTGGCAGCCCACAGCTTGGACAGGGGCACTCTCTGCTGGGTTAAGAACTGGCTGGATGATCCAACCCAGAGAGTGGTGGTGAATGGAGTTACTCACCTCGAGTGCTGTGTCCACTTCTGGGCCCCTCTCCACAACAAAGACATTGAGGTGCTGGAGCGTGTCCAGAGAAGGGCAACAGAACTGGTGAAAAGTCTGGAGCACAAGTGTTAAAATGAGTGGCTGAGGGAGCTGGGGCTGTTCAGCCTGGAGAAAAGGAGGCTCAGGGGTGACCTTATTGCTCTCTACAACTGCCTGAAAGGAGGTTGTAGACAAGTAGCCTCTTCTCCCAGGCAACTAGTGACAGGACAACAAGCCAACGGCCTCAAACTGCACCAAAAGAGGTTCAGGTTGGACATCAGGAAGAATTTTTCACTGAAAGGATGGTCAGGCATTAGAGTAGGTCACCCAGGGAAGTGGTGGAGTCACCATCCCTGGAGGTGTTCAGAAAACAACTGGATATGGCACTTGCTGAATTAGTTTGACAAGGTGGTCATTGGTCAAAGGTTTTCCAACCTTAATGATTCTGTGATTAATTATAAAGTAACATTTCACTAATATATAGTTTATATAGTATTTGCTGCCCAAATGAAGGGGAAAAGAGCGCAGGCAATAGATGTCTAGCAAACCACACGGATCACTACCCAAAGTACTAAATCAACAACTGGGATTAGTGGAGCCCTTTCCTGCATCTTCCAAGAATGTGACAGGTCCTTGCAAATGAAGCCACTGTTTCATGAAGCAAGTCTAAGCTACGAAAACTCTCAGAATAAAAACACTGCTGAGCCTGCGCAGACCTACACATCTCAGTGTACCCAGCTGTACCAAGCTGTACCTACAGACACTGCTCTGTAGCTGCACCAGCCCGGCAAGGAGCAGCACAGCAGCTCCCACAGGACCCTGCACCTGGTTAGTAAAGTCTGGCTCTTGGGAAGGCTTACTGGGTTATACACAATCCCACGCAATTAAGTTGGACAGCTTCCTGATGTGATAAGGTCACATGAAGAATGGGGTATCCCCTAACACTGCCCTGTACTTCCAGTGGGAAGGGTACTGCAGGCACCCTGCACCCACTGCACTGGTACACAGGCAGTTCCTTCAGAAAGACTGCGATGAATTACTTTACTGAAGCCCACTGACATTCTCATATAAAAAGCAGCACACAGGGGCTATGAATAACAACATGATTAATAGCACTGTGTTTCAAGAAGCAGGACACTAGCTGCTAGCTACTATGACAGAAACGTACTTCTTAAAATTTTGGATTCAGCTTTTCAGATTCAATCGCATTAGTTCTAAAAAATAAAAACATATAAAGTTGCAAATGGATTCACTAGCCCATTGCTATAACGTCAGCAAAGGTTCTACATTTCTACAAGCACATGAGTGCAGAGAGCATCACTTGACTCCTGCTGTGGAATTGCTAAAGTTCTGTCCAGTCCTGCTGCAGCAGAAACAGAGCTCATCCAGCTTTCAGCACACTCTATTTGGAGATTCCAAACACCATCAAAATACACAAATAGCAGAGAAGCACAGAATTATTTAGGTTGGAAGAGATCGTCAAGTCCAACCTATGACCAAACATCACCCCATCGGCCAGACCCTGGCACTGAGTCCAGTCTTTCCTTCAACACTTTCAGGGATGGTGACTCCACCACCTCCCTGGGCAACCCATTCTGATGTTAAACAACCCTTTCTGTGAAGGAATTCCTTCTGATGTCCAACGTGAACCCCCCAGGCACAGCTTGAGGCTGTGTCATCTTGTCCAGTCACTTGCTGCCTGAGAGAAGAGACTGACCCCCACCTTGCTACAAGCTCCTTTCAGTTAGTTGTAGAGAGTAGCAAGGTCTAAAGTATGTATTTTATATATCATAAATGTGTAAGCGTACTTTTTATTTAAATTCTTTCCTTACTCTACAGGAGGTTCACTACCAGTTAATCTCCTCTTGTGTTTCCGAGGCACAGAGGTTACTCTCCCTCTTCCCTCACCTGCACTGATTCCATCAGAGAGGGTAAAGACCCTGACTAAGCAAAAGCCCCTGACTGGTCTTCTCAGCAAAACACATAATAAGCACATGCCTAACATCAGGTATGCTTTACAAATCCTATCAGCTTTGCTGAGTGCAAATGGATATAAATGAATGCTTTTACATTCTTCTGAAATAGGCCTGAAATGAAGACAGTGCATGGGATTCTCTGATGCTACCTAGAGCTGACCAGCAGCTCTGTGTGTCAACATGACACATCCAGGTGACAAAACCCAACATGCAATCCCATCATGACCCAGGCTGACTGGCTTAAGAGTTCACTGGTAGTGTCAGTGACTGCTTCCCTAAGAAACAAGAAATACTGTAACTTGCTCAGGTTTTGGATTTTGCTCCAAGTTGTGATTAAGCAGCTTTTGATGGATTTTTTAAGGTGTGATTCACTGTATAAAAGCAGGACTCTCCACTTTTAGCTGAACAAACTTCCATTGATTTATCAGGCATCTACCATTTTTGCCTCTCAGACCTTTCATGGTTTCTATGTGCTGTTAAACTGCCCTGTCCAGCAACATCTCAAACGTTCTGATTTTTCTATCACCCCAAATGATAACATGACAATGCTCTACTCAAAATTCTAATTTAAGCTTAAGTCATGCAGCAACCCCAAAATGAGCAATGTAAATTATATCTGAAAGCCCAGTCTCAGCAGGGAGCAAACAGCAATGTGCTGTGGGAATCCTAGTGTCTCTCATGCACCATCCCTTCACTGCTCCAATCTAATAGGGAATCTGAGTTCTATCCAAAAAGCAGAAAAACAGCAAACCAGAAAAACAGCAAACAAAACCTTTTCACCATGTTTCCTAGGACTGCAGAATCGCTCCAATCTACATCTGTACCCAGTGTCTCCCACCAAGCAGTGGCATGGAATAAAAAATGCCCCAGAAGATGCCACTATTAAGAAATGGTATTTTCACCACTGGCTGCTTTATCCTCTAGCCATCAATGGGGAGAGATAAAGCAAAAGGAAGGAAAAGTAACGGCAAAGGCAGAAGGAAAAGAATAAGGTGGGAAGGGGGATGGAGGCAGGGAGGGAAGTAACCCTGGAATTGCACCAAAAGCTGGAATGTTGCCTCCGTACACACTACCCAGGAAAAGAAATATTCACAAGCTGCGCCTAACAGCACGAGGCAGAACAAAGTATGCCCACAACAAGTCTGCTTCATGCTGCTGCCAAACTTGGCACGAGTGCTGCACACAGTGCAAGGTCAGACTCACAAGCTGAATAGAGAAGCAGATGTGGTCGAGGGTAACACAGACTAAGCTACGTGTTTCCTCCTAACATAACACAACAAACTGGGAACAGGGACACCGAGCCATCTCTAGAGGAGGGGATTTCTAGGTTTCCTCCCCACATAATCTTCTGTACACACCAAAAACCAGATTCTTCCTGTTACCATGGCACTATTTCATCACTGATGTCTGAGCACAGTTGTAGGCACACAAGAGGAAGACACCAAATCCTGAAGAGGAAGGTGGAGAAGAGACAAAAATTCAGCAGTTCATCACCACATAGCCCCAGACAGGTCCTCTGGAGAGGGTATGTAACAGCTACCACTGACATGTGGCAGAGATGATGCCACCTGAGCTCACACAGGTCAGTCCTGGGCCTCGTATTAACTGGCATGGGTTTAGACAGGCAAATGACACTTTTCTGGAGGACCAGGCTGACTTTCCACTTTCTGACCTTCCATTCCAATTGCCCATTGCTTGACCAGCCTCTGAAGGGGCGAGGAGAGGTGATGGCACTGTTACAGTGACTCACCCGTTCAACCTGGTTTACTTTGTGATGATAACTACAGCTCCAAATACAAATGCCAATTAAACCCTGGCCTCAGGCAGATGAGCAAGGGCACTTGACAGACTTGTTCTACCATATGCTTCCACACATCACCTAGACACTATTGGCCCAAGCTTTTTAACATTTCCTTCCCAGGATGTACAGAATCTGTACGCCCAAGAACCATACTGACTAGACAAATGTTGCTATCAGCAGGTCTTAGGGAGAGTTGGGAAAAACTCATACGAGGCATCTAGGGTTCAACTACTACAGCTGGCTCAAGGCACATCAATGAATGTCCCTGAAAGGCCCATTCCACTCTGCTTTTCTCCTCTAGCTGGGATGGTTGCTTTCCTGACCTTTACAGTGAGCTGGATTGTAGAAGCCATCACTGAAAGCTAACCCTGCAAATAGGAAAGAAACTGATCCTGCTCACCACACTGCTCAAGGGAGCTTAACAGAAACAGAGCCAAGCATGCATACCACGCAGAGGGTAGGTCCTTTCAGTAGCAGCACCAGCTCAGACCTGACTGGGGGGGACTATGAAACTGCACCTCTAACCAGTCAAGTAGTGTTAGGCAGACAAAATAACCTCCAAAACTGACACACCTAACACAGTACTTCTTGACATCCTCACAGAAAAGTGAGATGAAGGGAATGTTAAAAAGACAGCAAAAACCATGGCATTTGCTGCCTTCTGGGTGTCTATTTTTAAAAGACTCTGTCTCAAGTGTTCATTTTGCTGCAAGTTTATTGTTTTGCACCTTAAAAACAAGGGTTCTGACTTTCCATAGCCCTCCACTCTCTGCAGTCACTTTCGCCTGTGCAATGTGTGAGCAGCGTGGGTGTAAACACTACTATTCTGGTTTGGTAGCATTTGCCACCCACTTTGCCAAGGTGTGAAAGACTGCACAAGGTGCAAGGCAATGGTGAGGGTGCTGTTTTACACAGCTCCTACACCCATAGTAATATGGTGCACAGATACACAGAGAGTGAGAGGGCAGAAGGAAAGGTGCATCAGGTATCTGCTGAAAAAGCAGTGTGACAAGAGGGCTCACCCAGCACAAGAAGCTCCACTGATTCTTCATTCTTGCCCTCCACGTCATCTGGTGTGATAATAAGGCAGTAGTAGAGCCCACTGTCTCCCCACATCAACTTCCCAATCTGCAGGTCTGCATCTGGAAGGCAAAAAAAGAACAGTCAACCTTTCCCTCCAACACCTAAAGGAAGAACGAAGCACTGAATGCACAGTGTCCACCCCTGTGTCCTAAATCCACTTAATTTCCTTACTAAGAAGAAGGGTTAATCTTATCCTGAACATCACAGTATTCAGGAAAAAAAACAACAGGCTCGGGACTTCGAGCTGCAGGTGGGAAGATAGATAATGCTGCAGAGGTGGCTCTGCAAGTGCCAAGAGCAGAAGGGGTAACTAATGTCACTCTCTATCCTCCTCCACAGCCTGGAGTCCCAAAATATTTACGTCATTAAAGAAGGGCTTAGACATTGTCTCCCCTACAGCACCTCAGTCATCTGCCAGAGGTTACACAGAGACAAAGGAAAACACTCCTCCTTGCTGAGGCTGATCATACACTCTCCACTCCAAGGAGTCTCCACTTCTGGCTAGGAGGTCTCCTGAGCCATGTAGAAACCTTTTACTTTGGAGGGACAAGGTTTCTCACACAGCCTTCCAGACCAAAATGTATCGGGACGCTGACACCCTTTATCTCCACCCAGCAGGACTTCGCCCCACAGAAATCTCCTCTTTTTTCACTGCCCATGGCTGTGTGGCTTCAGATTCATTATAGCTAAAGTCCAGGGCTGAGCAAACACAAGGTGTAGGATAATTTGAGCATTTTGAAACTGGGAAAAAAAATCAGTGGGATTTGTAAGGAAGAAAAACCTAGCCTGCAGAGACTGAATTCATATCTCTCTTGCTGGAAATCTCTGGATTTCCTTTGCTAAGGAAAACTGATATACAGAACAATATGCAGAAGCCAGGAACGAAAACATTCCACTTCGTTGAAGGGAAAAAAAGAATTCTGTATCTGGGTTGGAGACCTATATGGAGACTAAAGAAAGTGCCAAGGGAAATTACCTTTGGGTCTAGGGTTGGTTGGCTGGCTGAATCCTGAATGTCTGACATACAATACCTTCCCACAACTTTTCCTAAGGGAGTTAACCGGACAATTACTGCCAGACTCCAATATCACAAATTGCTAAAGGTCCATTCCAGCCCCCACCAAGCATGACTAGTGTAGGAGAGTTACCGTGGACAATGCTGACATCTCTTTCCTTATAGAAGTCCCCTATAGTGATGGCAGATCCTTGTTTGGAGGCCACAACACGGACCGTCCTTCTGCTGTCCACACAGTCCAGGTAGGGATCCCAGTCCAGGTTCCTCTTGCTCATTGTTTGTAACCCAGAGGTCACCATTCCCAAAGCTTCTCCCATCCGGTCCTGGCAGTAAGATTTGTACCTCCACTGCACCACAGCTGGCTGGGTGGAAGAAGTGGAGAAATGGCAGCGAAGCAGAGCAGGCTGAAACAGCATGGCCACCTTCTTCTTCTCAGGCACAGTGACCTGCAACCCTTCCACCTCAGCTAAAAGACAAAAACATGAGTATCATATGCCTTGGCACTGCTTGAAGAGGGAGCTACTGCATTTTATCATAGCATCATTCTCCCCACATACATCAAACTGCCCATCTGTTTCAGGTGCTAAGATGCAATATTCCTCAATGTATGTTGTAAGTATGGATGTTGGCAGCACAATTAAGTTTGCTTTTTCCATAGCCTACAGCCACAAATAAAAATACACCATGATGGGGCTGAAGGTTCAAATGTAGCAACCTTATGTTGCAGAGTCCCTAACACAGTGGTGTGATGATTCACAGGTTCTGTGGCAGGTTCACAGATAAGGAAGAGGTATTTTAGGGATGGCCATGCTTCACTTCTACAGCAGGTCTGCCAAGGGGTCAGATTCCAAGTTCATAACAATGCTACTGCAGAATAAGTCACCTCCCCTCCCAATTTCAGTGGCATCACGCTTCCTCTTTGTAAGTCAAGCAACACACAGCGCCTGGCCCAGGTTGTTGTGCACTGGTGCCCAGTTAGTGCTGCTTGCTCTGCCAAACTCTAGAGATGCACGAAGGAGTGGATCCAAATCAGACAGCTCATCCTAGGGCTGGCAAGTAGCGCTGAGAGAAATGGCTCCATGTGGGAGGTGTGGAGAAAAATGGCCCAAACACTCAAGTTTTTCACATTCCCAGGGAGAAGAGGGATCTCAATATGTAATGTTAATCTACCAGATGACAGGAGAGCTGCAGCCTGGAGCTCTGATGTATTAAGGCCACAGAGAAGATGCATGGTAGTGCTGCCACATCCCTGTGTAGCTTAGGGAGAAGAGAGAGTCAGTGTGCAATGTCAGCACAGAGCCCTTGGGAGAGCGAGGTACTCCATCTACCCACAGGGAAAAGGCCAAAACTTGCCCTGCACGCCCTTCACTGCTTCCATCCTTGTGCTGCAGGCAGCAATGACTGAGAGCACTTACACAACACTGGAGGAAAGGGAACCAGAGTCAGTATTGAAAATACTGGTGATGGCTCTCTACACTCAGTTCACATGCACCCCAGAGCAGTGCATGGTGAAAAAGAGGATAAGACACAAAAACCATTCAAGAGAATAGAGCAGAAGAGAAAGTTTACACAACATCTGGAGAAGGGACTGATGGACTTCGGGAAGCTTAGGGAGGAATAAAAGACTGAGGACAAATAAAGGCTTCCTGATGTCGGGAAGCAGTAGAAGAGAAGGGAAAATGCCAAGAAAGAAGAAATCCAACAGAGTAAGAATAGAGTATCAGGGTTAGTATAGGAAGCAGAAGGATAAGCAGGATGACGATCATGGAAGCTTACATTCAGCTGAAAGAAACTGAAGAAGGTGTCTCAGCCCAGGTCAAAATAATTTCAAAGGACTGGAGTTGCAAGAGATTAAGAAATGATGTAGAGAAGAGAGGAAAAGGAGTCAGCAAAAATAACCCACCCACTCCAGAAAGTGAAGATGAAAAGGAGATGGAAGTTGGCCAAAGAAAATGAAATGACAGGAGGTATCTTTAGAATGGGGGAAAAAAAGGCGTAGACTAAAGCACTGGAGCTTGAAGCAGACAGAGAGCAATAAATGCATCAACAGTATGACAACAGCAGGCATGAAGAGACAAGGTCAAGTTGGAGACAGCTGCAAACCTGAAAAGCAAAGGCAAGCAGAGATTGCACAACCAGGATTCAGAACCAAAGGAAAGTGAAGAGGTTGGAACAACAGTGAATGTTAAATTCAACATTTTATCTATGTACAAACTACTAATCACAACAAAGTCTAAAAATACCACTTGGGATAAACCCACAGCATGGACAGAGCCTAGGGGAAAGCTTATTTCAGACAGGCAAGATGGTCCCTGACACTAAAAAAAAGTTACTGATCTAGGCAGGATTTGACGCTGGGGACTACTATGTGAAGGCCTGAAGTGCACGGGGGGGGGCTGTGGCATTTGCACATAAATGCTCTATTACGCACAAAATGAATGCATGACATCATGGATATAGTGCTTGTGCCACATGGAAGCTGCACAAGAGATACTAGTTCTGCCAGAAGCGCTTGGACCCAAATCCAAACCCTGAAGTGTGGGTGTTCTCCAGAGTACCACCAAACACAGCTGAGAGGCAGGGCCATGAGGCCGCTCCTGTGCTTTCCCAAGGCACAGGCAAAGAGATAATTAAGGCAGTGGTCATTGGGACGTTTCTGCCAGGCCTCCTCTTCCCAGGGACCAACCATAGGGGCTGTGTGGCATTAAGGGAACGACAGCACGTGCTTCTCAAGGTGAACCAAGCAGCGATGTCTTAGTCTCTCCTCTCCAGAGATTTGTGCTTTCTGGGTTGCATCTGGATGCAACAGACATGACGAACACCTTGAAAAAATAAATGGGCCCAGGTCAGACCTATGTCTGGCAACTCTGTGCCTGACCCCTCACAGTCTAAGGCCAAAGCCAGCATGTGACATGAGCTGATCAAGTGACTCATCACATTACCTCAGCTTCAGGGATAAAACAGTGACACACTGAATATTTAAATCTTTCCCTTGTGAACCAAGTACACTGCTTAGTAAACACTGTGCTTTCAGCTAACCATGCACTGTAGACCTCCTTCCCTGTTAATGAGATTAATGAGTTTGGCAAGCCAGGACTGCTTTAATAAATGATTAGCTGAGCTTTAGCAAATTCTCATCTGACTAACTTTCCCCACTCTACCCCCATGTGAATGTCTACATCAAGAAAATAAATGCAGCTTTTGGGAGAACATAGGAATTTTTTTTCTAGATGATTCTTTTTCTAGCTTTTTGGAGATGTGCAGAAAATTATCTGGCATCTTCTATATCCTATCCCAAGCTCTTTATTAACTTCTGAAGTATTATTTTCGGATTCTTTCCAGGAATAGCATTTAAGAGCAACACAGTGCCTCAGACTGAGAGCCTGGAGCAGTGGAAACTTTAGATCTATTTAAGTCAAATTACATACAATTATATATGGCTGAACTGGGAAATGATACACCTGTTATTTCCTCTGCCAAAAAAAAGACTGGAATTGCTTCATGTAGCACATCACTGCTGTAACAGTGTCCATCAAAAAGGCCAACAGGATGTCTGACAGCCTAAAGACAAGATGGTGGCTTTACACGGATCAGTTATGTCCATGCACAGGAATTATAGTGGCCTGCTTAGGACCTCCTCACCTTCAAGAGGAAACCGTGACCTCAAAAAACTTCAAGAGATTAGCCAAGATAAGAAAAGCCTCAGATGTATCACAGTGCAGAACTCTGGGTTGTTAATGTAGCAGAGAAAAAAAGTGAAATACGTGAAAAATAATGACAAGCCGAGTGACAGCACCGTGGTAGCTTTGTCTAGTTTAATATAAGTAGGACTGAAAAGAAATTGAATTGTGTTGTGCTATGTTTTGATTAATGCAGACAGAGCAAGATTAACCTTTACTTCAAAACCATCACAGAAATGCAATTCCTGCACTCCAGAGAAGCAACCAGTTCATTGTGAATTTCATGTTTGAAGTTTCACAAGAAAAAAAAAATCTAGCTCATGGGAGTACTGTAACCATTTTGCTTTCCTTCCTTCTTGTTCTCCTAAATCCTCAGAAAAAGGTCTGAAAATATTAATCAAGTGCACCTTAAAAACACAGATATCCTAGAAAATGAAAAGAATCCATGGTTTTGTGTGCCAGTCCCAGAGAAAAAGCTTAAAAATAGTCACACTTTAGAAATGTAACTGTATGGGGTCTGTCTGCTTCAATTGGAAACATGCATTCATCTCTCTCTGATTCTTTTCCTAAACTATCCTCAGATTATGCATTCAAACTATGCAATCAACACTACACACAAGCTATCACTAATACATTTCACTGGTGATTAAAACAAATTCCAGGAAGTGATTACAGAGGGGATATTTGTAAGGGCGCCTTTGAGCCTTGTGAGTCTGATCTCCATAAGCGCCTTCCCTGAGCAAAAGGGAGAAAGCAACTGGGAGGTGATAAGTGAGACTTTTGCTTTGCCCTTGGCCTCCAGAGAAGCCTATGCCTCCCTGAGGTGAAATGAATGCCAGGAAGACTTACCTCCACTACACAGCCTTCAGTTAGCCTCTATTAATAGAATCACAGAATAGTTTGGGTTGGAGGGGACCTTAATGATCATCTAGTCAGAATAAAATTGATCTAAAGCACCAATCCCTGTAATGGTAAAGCCACGTACTGTAGTGCAGCCTAACAGGTCTCAGGCTGCATCCTTCTGGCATACCAGATTTGAGTCCAAGAGAAGGCAGGACACATTATTCTTCAGGTCTATTCTTCAGGTCAGCATGAATCTTCCTACCTACTCCTAGACCATACCTAAGGGCTTCAGTGGAAAAGCATACACTCATCGGTAAGAGACAGTGCCCTTAGGGCATGGCTTATAACACCTCCATGAACAAAATAAACTGTTGGGCAAAAGGATCTTTGTTTACTGCACCTTGGCTAGTATGCATCATTTAGAAATGTCCTTTCCCCCACTGTTGAATACTGGCACACCATCCACGCTTTCAATTGTGGATCAAGCCTGAATGAGGAAGTGCAAGACCTGGACTTTGAGATCGGAAAGTTAGAGAGGATAAACAGATGTGTAAGCTGATGAATGGAGAGCCAGTGGGATCACTAGGACTGTGTTGTACAGATTCTTGCCTACTCAAGCTGGACTAAATCCAATCCATGTAATTTATCAGCAAAAGCCATCACCATCAGATTGTGTTGAGTGCCTTTTGGGAAATGAATTGGATGGCTTGGTCTGGTTCCTATCAGAGTTGTATTCTTAGCTACATGACCACTAATTGTGTAAATGCATGGTTCTGTTTTTCACAGCTCCACAGCAAAACCAAAAATTTCATCTCTCTGACTATTTAACCTGGAAAGGGGAAAGCCAAAAGCAGCTGCAGAGAAGCATGGTCCTGCACACCCAGCATAGAACCTCAAAAAAAGAAAAACCAATCCATGTAGGACAGCCCAGGCTGTGCAAGCGGACTGGACTATTCCATGCTCTTCCCCATTCTCTGTGGTGCTGTTCCCAGGTACCCCATGCTCCTGACTTTGGTCTCTCTTCATCAGTTTCCCTGCGCTCCTTACACTCCCTTATGACCTGCCCCTTCCATATATTCACAAAGGTCACCCCAGATGTTCTCAGGCGAATTATCTCAACTCTGGCCACCAGATCAAATCCACCCTCTCTTATTATTGTCTGAAAGATGTTACTTTTGTCAGATGCTTCATGATTTAAAGTGTTGGTTCAGCATCCCAGAATTCATGCTCAGAACTATCACTCAGCAACTGATCCCCACCACACCGGAGAACAAAGGAAAATAGATGGGAAGAGCCTCTCCAAGCTTTATAACACCAAGCATTAACACCTGTCCTTGGGATAGCATTGGGATATCCACTGGTGCCAGTCCCACTCAAGGTGACCTCACAGGAATAGAAAGTAAGAAAAATGTGAGATTTCTTCTCCGTTATGCTACACGTATGCTCTGTGAAGCCAGGAAAGGGAAGTCAGATGAATATTTTGTATCAAGACAGAAGAGACAGTCCATCCATCTCCCTGCTTTCCCAAGAAGTGTGCTCAGTTGGCCAGGAAACAGCAAAGCACAGCTGTGCTCCAGCATGCCCCCTCAGCCTGCTCTCCTGAACTCTGGCTGGGGATGCTGAGGTATAAATACACCCACCTCTCTACTACACTATTGCACTGCAGTGCCTCATCTGCATAGGGAAAGTAAACAGGGACTAAGCCCTAAATTACTGGTAAAAAATTACTTAGGAGAGAGAAAAGACTCCATTTCAACATGGACTGTCTTCTAATTGTAATCTTTCCAAGTTTAGTCCAAGTTCTGAGGTGGAAAAATATTATTCTGCTTGTTCTGTACGTAAAACTGGAGCTCAGCCTCCAGTGCAACACTTCTCTCTAGTTTTAATTGCATTAGAAATTACAGCATTATTAAGAAAAACAGTAAGCACAAGGAGAGGACTCATTCCAGAGTTAAGCTGCACTTGGTAGTTTACAAAAACCAGCTTTACACAGAGCCTTAAGGACACTTGGCAAATTTTATCTTCTTTCTATAGAATGAGAACACAGTCCGACACATATCTTAACCTATGTGACCTCACAGGAAGGAATAAAGGATGACCCGCTCTTCATCCATTTGCTGTTGTTATTAAAACACTAGCTTTAGAAACGTGGGAGAGTAAGACAGGAGGAGGAGAAGCCAAACCAAATCCACTGTACCTCACGAAGGATTTTTTGAAATTGCAGTAGGAACTCACAATGCACAAAACCAAACAAAAGATAAATGCAAGAGCCAAAAATTAAAGACAAACAAAGGACAGAGAGGAATTACTGCTGGGAGGAAAGGAACTGCAAATGCTGATTAGAAATTTCTCAGCCCACCTCGAGGAGGGAGGAGGGGAGAGAAGGGGACGGAGTGCCTTCTCTTTCTCTTTCGTGCTCTCTTTTGTCTCCCTGCTTCCTCTCCCCTATCTTGCACTCTTGTCTCCTACCCCGGCCCCTCCACCTCCCAGCCCCCACTTCTCTTTCCAAGAGCAGAGTGCACCACTCAGGCTGGATTAGGGCTCCTTACCTTGATGCAGACCTTTCATTCCTTTGCACAGCCACTGGGGAGAGGAAAATCTTGAATCCATGTTTGCTAGCCTCCCCTCCCTTTCAGTGCACACACACGCTCACAGTCACACACCTTGGCTTATTTGCTTTCTCTCAGCCATGAAAAAGGACAGTAGCACCTGATTTATTGCTGGGCAGCAGCGGCCAGAGGCTGGGGGGGAGCAGGCAGTCTCTGGCTGCTTCCATCTCTCAGTACGCAGCTGTGGATAACCTGTTGCCTCCGGAAGCCTGTGCCCGCTGGCTCTCGACTGCATCAGCAGCATGCAGAACTGCCTCAGAACCCCAGGGCTAGAGGAAACGGGAAGGTCTTCCTACTACTGCAGCACCTCTCTCTCTCTGCATTGATCCTGCGTGCTCCGAACAGCGGTCGCTGCCAGGAATCGTGAACTACCTTCGATGGAGGGAGGAAAGTGTCAGCAGCCCAGTCTTTTAGCCTGATGGAAAAGTCCTGATCTATCCGCACATGTCCTTCTTTAAAAAGAAGGAGGAATGTAATGTCACGTTTATCTTCACCCTGTACTCCCTTCCCAGTCCCTGTTTTATCAGCTCACTACTATGGCTAGTGGGAAAGCAGTGGTAGTTGTGAGTGCGCTGGCACTCCAGACCAACTAGGTAAAGCAGGATACATTTGGAAGCAGCCAAACGACAGGGAGGGAGGGAGGATGAGCTGGAAGCTGCTGAAGCCCCAGATGAAGCCATGAAACCCTGGAAGGGAGCAGTAGGCAGGCATCGGTATTGAAGATGACTCAGAGTGAAAAAGCAAGGAAAGGGGTGGGTGGGTGGTGGGAGAGAGGTGTTATGACTAAAAGCCGAATTTACTGGTTGTGAATACTAAATCTGAATAGGAAGAGGGAAGAGGCTGAGGTCTTCTTTGTGGGATACATCGGTGGCGGTGGGAAATATATGTCACTTAAACCAAGTGTGTCTGTTTCTTTCAGCTGTAACCAGCCTGCCTGGCTAAGTCATGGTGCTGCAGCTTTTCCTAAAGCCTGCTGCTCCTGCCTGTGCCTGGCTGCTGCACCGGCTCACAGGAGACAAATTTTTGTCCCTCAGAGAGGGTTCCCTCTTTCCTCCCTGATTCCCGGCTGCCCCGCCGCTCTCATTCTCTTCTAATCCTTCTCTTTTCCTCGCTGTCCAGGTCTCAGACCCAGCCCCTTTTCAGCTTATTCCCCCTGCCCTCTCCCCCTCTCCGCTCTCCTCTCCGGCTCCCCTCCCCCTGGCTTAGGGAGGGAGGGCTCGCCCGATGGGCAAGAGGTGGTGGGCGAGCTGGGCTGTGGGGGGAAATTCCATCCTGCGGTCACAAAGGCCTGGGCGCAACTGCACCGTCACGGGAAAGGCCCCCCTGGAGGCCGGGGTAGAGGCAGGGCAGCCCCCTGCTCTCGCACCTTGTAAGGACGGCGTGTGCGGTCAGGACACCGCGTAAAGGAGAAGTTCCTGCGATTGTTCCCGGCTCGGCACGGGCAGGCGAGGGGGAGTCGAGGATTTGTCGCCATCCCTCCTGCACCGCGGCCAAGGACACTCTAGCTCCCTCGCTTTCCAGCTGCCTTCCCGGGCCGGCTCCCACCTTCCCCGCCGCCTGCTCGCTTCTCTCCCGCCAGCCCCGCGGCGAACAAGCGGCCCCAGCGCCCCGCGGGCCACGCGGAGCGAAGCGCGAGGTCCCCTCGGACCTGCCCCGGGGGCCCCTCGGACCTGCCCCCAGAGCCCCTCGGACCTGACCCAGGGGGCCCTGGGCGGGCAGGAGGCGCCGCTTCCCCCCACGTCCCCAGCCCCTCTCCGCGAAGTCTCCGCAAACTGCACCGCGGGACGCCCTAAAGCAGCCCCCACCCCACACCAACTCCCTCCGCGCTGTCCTCCCGCAGCATCTCCCCAAACCCCCCCATTTTCTCCCTAAAGAAAGCCGCGGAGCTGGGCAGGCTGGGCACGGCACGGGCACGTCGGGGCCGCCCGTGGCCCTACCTGCGAGCCACAGCAGGACGATCCATCCCAGAACGTGTCCATCCATCTTTCCCAGTGGTCCAGGCGGCGCGGGGCGGGAGGGAGGGAGGGAGAGGCGCGGGGGCGGCCCCGCTCGGGCAGCCGCCTCCCCGCAGCGCCGGCCGGGCTGGCGGAGCGGTCGCGCTCTGTGGCTCTGCTCCTGCTCCTGCTCCGCTCCTCCCTCGCCGCCGGTGCCCGCGGCCGCCCCCGCGGCTGTCCGGGCGCGGGAGGGGGATGCGGCTTCCCAAAACGGCTTCCCGAAACTGCTTCCCTCCCTCCCTCCCTCCCTCCGGCGAAGGCGCGTTTCGGTTGCCAGGTGCCGCTCCTCAGCCTACGGGCACCCCGGCACATTCCTCCGCAAATCCTTCAGCCTCCCCTTCCCCCCGGCATCCCTCCACTTCTTAGCGAGGTTCTTATAACTTCTAGTAAGCGCTGAGTTGTGGGATGTTAAGTTGTCGTGCCAACATGATACTGGGAGGGGATGGCATTTTGGGGGGGGGGGGGGGGGGGGGGGGGGGGGGGGGGGGGGGGGAGGGAGGGAGGAAGGGGACAGCCAACTAGATTTACAGCTAAAAATGACATTTTAGAATATGGATGTTGCTTGGAAATTAAATGGTCCTGGCCACAATGAAGCCACATGGATACACACACAAGGTACTTAAACCTTTTAAAGATTCTTTGAAAACTTAATAAGTCCGTGGAATTATTCATAGGCCTAGAGCTGGCTAAAATAGCATCATGCTTCCTTTGGTGGCTCAGCACCTTCCAACATGGCACTCACCAGCACATGTTTGTGTGTTGTTCACCCTCAGGCATTTTTCTTGCAGGGGCTTGGCTGGTGTTCGTAACCAAAACTGGTATGATGCAGATATCAGTGATCCACATGGGAGACGGGAGTAGTCTTCAACTTCATCTCATCGGGAATCAGCCAAAGAACATGAATAATTCTGATTTTCCTACTGCAAAGCACTGCTAAAAGGGTGCACAGGGGTACTTGAAGGAAAACTGTACAATCTATTTTCTTTCTAGCAGGTATTTTCCAGGTGCTTGTAGATCCCTCATTTTGCTTCTCAGACTAAACTTCTCTATAGGCAAGATAAGCTTATTTTAAAAAGTGTGAATGGAAAAAGATCAATAATTTCTGAGTGAAAAAGCATGTTTGCTGTGATAAAAAAATGTGTTGAAACGTCCTTGGCTGTTTTTAAACAGGTGTAGTCCCTCTGTTAGCATAGTTAAAATGGAATTAAGCAAGGAGACAATCCCTAGGCAGCTGATCTGTTTTCAAGTGTTTTATTCGGAGCTATTCAATGTTATTTAAAAATATTTTCAAATGGAAGCTTATTTTTATTCAACATTGCTTCAAAAAAAAAAATACACACCCACCCCAATCACTGTTCTGATGTTCCTATGACCTGAGATAACTGTTTTGCAGTACTAGCTAAAAGTCACTATTAAGAACTAAGCCCCTGCTAACACTAAATCATGTGTGTGTGCAACAGCCCACAGAGTTGTTCTCTTTCAGCACACAGGGATCTGACACCTCATTGCCTTTGTCCATACTTGCAGGTGGAAGACAAAGTAGAAACTCTCATTCAGGCCACAACTTCAACCTCCAGAAATACATGTGGTTCCAGAAAACTGAGGAGGGCCTGCCTCGCCATTGTTACATATCTGTAGGATACTATCCATGAAGGGTTGAATTAAGACTCCTAAAACATGAATATAAATCTATTTTTCTCTCCCCCCCTTAGCCATTTTTCCCGATAACCCTCAAAATTTCAAGCAAAATCCTGGTTTGTTGCCTTTTTGTGACTTAATTGGCCAGGAGTCTGATCCAGTTTCCTGAGGCAATGTTGATGTTGATATTACCTCATCTGTTTAACACTGGGAGCAGTACAATCCCTTATGCGTCACTATTGTTAGCTACTCCTAAGGGGTTTTTTTGTTGCCTTTTTTTTTTTCAATCTACTCCAGCTTTTGCAAATAAGTTTGGCATATATCAGTTGTGCTAAACTTTTGACTCACAACAAAGGAAGGAAAGATTTTCAATACAAGGAAGCACCATTGTTTTGCATGTAACGTTGGATTTATATCTGCTTTGAAATTCTCATCAACTCACTGTATCAACTCCTTTTTCATTTAATGTGAGCTGTCATTTGTATACATCCACGTGTGATGGATGCCCAAGCCCGGAAGAGATGTTCCAGATCTCTGTAGACCTTTGATCTGAGTATTGCAACATCTGAGCTGGCTTAATAGTTAATGTTGGGATGTTGTCTTTCCTTTTAGCCTGTTCTTGGAGACAGAAATCTGTATGACTGTAGTTAGCCCCAGTTCACCTTCAAACAGTGGGGAAATTCCTATGCAATTAGCCAGATGGCTTCAAGCCACGGCCCAGCAGGGATTCTCCGTCCCTTGAAAAACAACATACTGGCAGACTTAAACCTTCATCTCCCTCAGTAACTTCCCCATGCTTGTCCTGCATAATTTAGCCCCAGTCTGAATCTGAAGAATACTGCAATACTGTTTGACATCGCTGATACTGTGATTCCACCTAAAGGAGTTCTCTAAGCAATGGGATCATGAACAAATTCGTTTGAACAATATGGAAACAAACAAACTCACTTTTTTATTCATGCTGTAGCAGCTGCTGGCTTTTTTCTCTCCTTGCAAAGTACTTCATTCCTCCCTCCCTCCTTTCATCTTCCAGTACCAGTCTTTTGTGGTCATTTCCTCTGTTGATAAGCAGAGTCAGCTTATTAAGTTACCAGCACGTGGAATTTACACCAGCATCTCACTTAGAATGACCCATCTCGGAAACATCCCTGAAAACCCACTATGCTGCATGAAGATTTTCATGCCGTTCAGCCCCCTGGATTTCCCCTGTAGAAATTTCCATAGAAATATCAATTTCAGCAGCTTTCTGGGATGTCATACTACATTCAGCCAGTAGACACTGTTTTCTTGATTTAGTACTGAGACCAGCACACTACAGAAGTTATTAGGTGACACACCATCAATTCACAGCCTTTAGTGAGTCTCTTCAGCATAGCTACTAACTTTTTCCTCATTTGCTTTGTCACACTGGAATCTCTTTTTAGCCGTTGACAGCTTCACAGCAAGACAAACCTGAAATATATGCACTCTGGATATGTTGTTTTTTTCCGAGCTGCCTTGCTACATTTGATAGCACAGCAATACAGAGCTTTTACTTCCCATTAATGTCAGGAGTGAGGGATATGGATATACAAACTGCTTTTGTTTTTAACCATGGTGTTTGTACCATGTTTAGAATATTTAATGGAGAAATTTGACTTTCTTGTTGTAATGAACCTTCAGTTCTGTAATACAAATTCAGCATTAGAAAGAACCCAAGAGAACAATGTCTTTCTGTAGTATTTACTCCTCTGTATAAATTTCCTGTGTTGCTCCTGATCCTTTTTTTAGGTAACAAAAATCGTAGCATACCTTCCCTACACTTCGGGGGGACGTGAAATTTTCATCTAAGTCAAACACTAAGAACACGTCAGCAGTAATGATTTGTGAAGTTATTATATAGGCACACCACGATCACAAGTGAATCATCCCAGCTCACAATCCTGTGTGTCACTATAAGCAAAAATACACAGTATAGGAATAGGAAAACTCTGCTTGCGTATCTACAGATAACCAAGGAGATAACAAGTTGTTAAACCCTCTAAGGTTTTTGCTGAAGAGAAACTGTGGGCAGCACAAATACCTTCAGGGACCTGAAGTTCATAACACAGACTGTTGTGACTGTCTAATCCAGCTTTTCTAATAAAACAGGCCACATCACTTTGCCACGCTACATCAGTGTAGTTTGAACTACACCTCGTTTTGTTAAAAAAAGAATCAAAGATTCTTTGATGGAAGGGACCTCACCTTGCCCCTAATTTCATCTAACTTCACCTTCTAGTACTGCCAAGCTTGAAGACAGGGCACTCTTAAGGCAATTTCTGAACAGAGGTAATGACACTATGATCAAAGCACCCCTAACATCCTCTCTGGAAGTTCAACAGGCTGTTATTTTGCTATATGCTTGAGCTAACACCAGATCCAGAGAGACGATCTCAGGCTCAGTTGCTAAAAGCATGAAAGTAGAAGTACTACAGCATCATCATCCCTGCTTAATATTTCTTTGTTTCTCCTTGCAGGGATCAAGCTGTTAGTCCTCTTGACATAGGATCTTCTCCTTGGTGGATATCCCACTCTATCACCTATGTAATTCAGTATTCCCTCAATCTTTGTATTATGTGCAAGTAACTGTGGTGACTGTATGTTTCCTTCAAAGGTACCAACAAATATTTGGTAATATGCAGCCAAGAAAGGACCTGAGAAAGGTCTTGTGAAAAAGTGCGATTGCAATTCCTCATTTAAAATTACATTTTGAGACATCCTAAGCTACTGCTTTATCTGGAGACTGAATGGTCTCTGTATCATAAATCTGTATCCTTGATTCAGTGTGGTGTGGTCAAGTCACATGCCTCACACGTCTGAATGCATTACCTTTAGGAACCACACTTAATATCTTTTTGATGCAATTACAGACCAATGTGACAAAATCTATTTGCTGCAAACCCAGGCTGATTGGCATTAATTACGTTACTTTTCTTTAATTCATTATTGAAGCAACTCCTGTGTCAGCAGTTCTATTCTTTTGCCTGGGATCCCTGTCTCTCTGACAGGTCTGTAATTACTCAGGGCATCCTACTTGGGGCCATATCCAAAACAAGACTTTGGAAAATTTTTGTTACCTAACATTTAGAACTGCAATCTAAAAAATCCCTCATTAAGCAGCAGTTTGAGAATGAAATCACACATATGCTGTCAAAGTACATGCTTACAATTTATTTTCTCTGCATACCCAGACAGTACTGAGCACACAGATGTCTAACAAACACTCAAGCCAAGGCTTACATATATTTGGGTTGTCGAAGCCAGGTCCTTGTCTCATCAGATATTAAGGATTTCCCAGTATTTGTCCATGACACTAGAACAATGTGGTGATTTCCCTGGAGGCATGGCTTTAAAGGTATTTTATGGCATAGAGGGGATGCAGCTGTACCACACCTGGGCAGCTGGCTACCTTGTGGCTTGTATCAGCTTCAGTATTTGTGGGGTGTAGTGGTCAGCAGGGTCACAGAACTTTGCCCAGCAAGTCCCATGCACCCCACAACTCCATGACCTACTGCACTGCAGCTCCCAGCACAAATGCTACTGTTTTTGGAGAGCAGACAGGAGCATATCAGCTCTCACTGGAGTTCCCTGTGCAACCTGGAAAAACGATGCTGATACCACCTCTGAGGCCTGGTCCAGGCCATTCACAATGGGTCTAACACTCGGCAAACCCCTCCAAAGACAGGGTGATATGGCTTACCTTTAGTAAAAAGGCCTCCTTGACTCCTAGTTGATCAAAGTTACATCCTTCAGCGCATAGCTGAGGTATAAGGCACGCTGAAGTCCTTTTGCAGTTGTGGCACTGTTCAAAAAAGAAACCCAAGATTCATTGGATCAAAAGGAGAGGGGGACTAAGAGAAAGCTGGCAGCTATAGGGTACCGGTTAAATCATTCACCTGGGGAAGGGGAAACCTGCAGATTCTGATCCCTGAAACGTCTATGCATTACGTATGAAACAATATAATTAGTGGACCAGAGAGGAAAAGTTTCTCCTTTTCATCAGTATCCAGAAAATCTGTGGGTTTAAAACCTCCATAACCAGAGTGAGAAAGACATCAGCTGTGAGATTATGTGACAAAAACTTGTCTTCACACACAGAAAGAAGTGCAGAGAGACACCCTGCCCTGGCTCCCCCCACACCTGTCTCAAAAGCCCATACAACGGCCCGTTTCCACAAGTCCAAAGGCGCACAGGGACGCAATGGCAGATGAGAAAGAACCCTCAGATAGGAACTCAGAATAAAGGAAAACCTGTCCAAGCCCCTCCCAGGGCTGTCCCAGGAAAGCTGCAGCTCCAGGGTGCAGACCTGAAGCCTATCAAGATAAGTCAACACCACAACAATTTAAGTTGCAGCCTACGGATATAGGACTTGTTACAGGATGCAAGGGAAGAACATTTCAGAATTGCATAGGGCTTCTTATGGGATGCTTAGCAGAAGACTCAAAGGCAAAGAAAGAGAGAGATGTAGATGATTTGGGAAGGAACAAGTAACAGTAAGAGATGGATAAGGGGATAGAAAGACCCAGTTGCCTGTGTGAAGAGTTTGCTGGACAATGTTCTTATCTGTCATGCACAGCCCGTTCCCTTCTTCTAATTGAATTCTTTTGTAACTTTTTTTTTTTCTGAAAGGACTCCCTATTTTGCATGTATGCATGTGGGGAGGGGTTCTGGTGCCAGCCTCTAGTCAAGCCATGGTTTGGAGAGTCCCCATGCCTGGGTGACAGTGGAGAGACAGGAAGAAGTTGACTTAAATGTCAGCAACTGTACTAGGTGAGAGGGTGGTGTGCTCTCAGGGCACAGACAACAGGAAGAGCTGGGTTAGGCTGGGATTACATACTTGACCTCCCTTCAGTTGGACCTGGGAGGGTAGAGTTGCACCAGCCTCGCCTCTCTTGGACTGATGGATCTGGCCTGACTCCTCTAACATAAACACCAAATATTTCACTTTGTGGGAGGGTGCCGTAGCCCAAGACCAGCAGGCAAGTGGGTAAGAACAGATGTAGTCACTGCAATGTTTTTTGGAATAACTTTGCTCATTCTTTCTGACAAACAACTGCAAGACATATTTTGGAAACATTATAGCCGTGAATCCTGAATGAATGAAAATACATTACTGGCAGAAAATTCCAGATAGTTTTTCTGCCAACAAAGTACTAAGGTACATAGACTCTATTTTGAGATATCTGGCAAACTCTATGCATTGATGGAAAAGCACAGGCTGGCAAAGGAGTTCTCTGGACCACTTACTCTGATTTTGTAAATTCTGGAGCTGTGTTTCCAAGGCCAGGTACCTAGAACTTAAAGTGTTGGCATATCACTTAATTGAATTAACTGCCAAACAAAACAAAACAAAAAGATATATAAATACTGGCAAAACAGTTGCTGTCATCTGCTGGAATGGCCTCAGTGCTACAAATGTTATTTACAAACCAGTGTAAATGGTCCAGAGAGCTCCTTTCCAGCTAAGTTAAAACAGCAGACAACTGAAGAGTTAAAACACGAGTTTTATCAGAGGCACTGGGCACTCCTCAGGGCTCTGGGGAAGAATATTGATGACATGGTGCTCTGGAGATGATCTGTTCCCTGTTCTTTTCTGTGTCCCTGCAACCCACAGAGGAAAATCCTTTCTACAGTTTATGAATTTTATTTTCCAACCACACCTCTAGCCCTTGGAGAGCTATTACTTGAGCCTTGTGTTTTTCAAACAGTTGATGAACACATTATCCGAATTTCTTTAAAAGGAAGGGCTGCTAAAGGGTGGGTCCCAAAGCTGCACATGAGTGAAAAGAAAATGATGTGAAGAAAAATAAAACACAAGTGCACAGATGCACTCCTAGCAACAACTCTTACAGTAATACAACAGTAAATACTTGCCTTTCTGCCTGAAAAAACTAGACTTTGTGCAGATGTTTATATTTACAAGATACAAGTCATTTCTTGCAGTCTCTCCTCAGAGATTTAGCATTAATGTAGCTGGAACTAGACCTGAATATAAATTATTTTCCACAGCAGTAAAAGTAACTCTAAAAATGCTTATCTGTTTTCACCAAGGTTACATCGCTTATACATTTTTAACAATGTGATTGACTCCTGTATGTTTAACAGCAAATTTAGTAAGTGGTTCACAAACATAAACCAAACTGTTTCACTAGATTTGTGCCTCCAAAAGATTAAACTGCACCAGCATTTTTTAACCCTCTGAGAAACCAGACACCAGGGAAATGCAAGACCAATTTAATCTGACCTTACCTGACAGCAGTTCTGGCACTGACAAACATAATCAGCTAAGCCAAATATTTAAGCCTAAACAACAGCTACCTCCTTTGGAGCTGAACAGCCTTACACTACCTAACCAGAGGATGAAAAAAGTAGTGAGACTGAGAGAAAGAGGCAATGTTTTCAAGTGATTTGGAAATGCATGGAGGTGTTTCATCACCATTTTTATCCTCATGTCTAATGTTAGAGTAGATTTAACAGGACTGTGGGATAGAGAATTGCAAAGAATCTCTCAAGTCAGGGCTACATCATATTTTTATCGAGATTATCCAGACAACCCCACTGAAGATGGCTGCACAAGAAGCAGTATGATGGCTCTTGTTCTGCTGCACTACCTGCGCTCTTCAGGAACTGCAACCACATGCTGAAGAAGATCCCCCAAAAGACATGGGGACAGTGAGGAATGTGGGAGACATCACATGCCTCAGGCAAGGAAAACCAGGGCAGAAGTTAATCAATCAGGGCCTATGCCAATATTGCCACTTCAGTGTGGCCAATGAAGATCACTTGGGCTTTGAGAGAGATCAGTAGAAAGCCTGAGGTCAGAAGCAACTCTGTGCTACTTCTCAAGATGATGCAGATCAGATTATTTTCAAACTTTTTTTTATCTGAATTGTTACTCACTGTGCAAACTTTCAGTGAAGGGTCAGTTATGTCAATCAGATAGATGAAAGGAGAAAAACCCAACAACTAAAAAAAAACCAAAACAAAACAAAACAAAAACCAACCCAAAGCCACAAAAAGGCAGTCTGAACAACAGCCTCACTTTTGTATAACATAAGCTCCCAAATTATTTTTAATAAGCAAGTTTGCCTTTCCAAGTGCACACATGCCCTCTTCACATCCTCCACTTTTCTGTCATATATCTCAAAATCAAACCCAGGGTTCTTACCTGAATTTGGTCTCCACTTCTTCCTCCACTCTTTCCTGTACCTCCTGGGCCACTACCCCCATGATCTGTCAGTCCCCATTCTCACTCAGGCCCCCATGTCCTGGTAGCACTTCAAATGCTAATGGAAGCACCAGAAAAGGCACATCACTCTGATCATCTTGTCTTACAGAGTACCAGCTGTCAGGGAGCAGCAGGAGCCAGGCTGCTCCAGAAGGAGATGAAAGAATGGGAGTGAAGAGTGATAAGGTCACCCCCAAGCCTCCTTTTCTTCAGGTGAACAGCCCCAGCTCCCTCAGCTGCTCCTCATAACACTTGTGCTCCAGACCCTTCCCCAGCTCCGCTGCCCTTCTCTGGACACACTCCAGCACCTCAATGTCTTTCCCGGAGTGAGGGCCCAGAACTGAACACAAAGAGGGGAAATTTAGGTTAGCTATTAGGAAGAAGTTCTTTATTGTGAGGCTGGTGAGGCACTGGAACAGATTGCCCAGGGAGGTTGTGTGCTCCATCCCTGGCAGTGTTCAAGACCAGGTTGGATGGAGCTCTGAGCAACCTGGGATAGTGGAAGGTGTCCCTTGCCCACGGCAGGGAGTTGAAACTGGATGTTGTTTATGGTTTCTTTCCAACCCCTTAGCATTCTATGATTCTGTGAGCCTTAGAAGTTGTTGGCAGCTATCTGTCGCACTGATTAAGTCGTCTTTCTCTAGAAGAACAGTTCTAAGACGCTCCTGACTCAGGATTATTTTGACACCCCAGGTTTGCAGCAGATTGGCGGGCGCCGCCCCTCCGGCCATGTCGGGTAATGGCCGCCCCGCCCTTGCCGCCAAAACCGTGAGGGCACCGCCCCGCCGCCCTTTCAAAAGGGGGTGCGCCGCCCCGCCGCGGCGCGCGAGGCTGGGTTTGGAGCCATGTCGAAGCGCAGAGGCTCCGTCAGCCCCTTTTTCTGCTTCGTGCGGGACCAGCTGCCCGAGCTGCGACGGCAGGGGCTGCCCGTGGCCCGCGTGGCGGACGCCATCCCCCACTGCCGCCAGGCGTGGGCGGTGAGGGGCGGCGAGCGGCGCGGAGGCGGGGGCGGCGTGAGGGGCACAGTGTCCGTGCAGGCTCTCCGGAGGGTCTGGACCGTGCCAGTGTGTTTAGCGTTTCTAGTGGGCACCCTGAGCGGCTTCGGGTGTCTCTCGCTGTGCCGTCCTCCCCCTGGGCTGCCAAGGCAGCCCCTGGCTCGTGTGCTGTGGGGGTGGCAGTAGGTTCTGGGTAGTTCCAGGAGATCCCTAGGTTGTGTTGCGGCAGGGCTGACCTGCCCTCACCTGGAGATCCTTCCAAAGCACGTGCTTGCTGGGTGTTTGGAATCCAAGCTTACTGTGACCATAGGAAAAAAAGCTACTGGAAGTGTTTGAGTCGGGCTGGGCGCTCGTCGACAATGTCCTTTGGAAATGCAGGAGTAATTTTTTTACAACATGGAGTTTATTGGTTTGTGAGGCCACCAGGAGAAGGGAGAGGTAAAAACTTCTTTATAACAGTTCCTTTCCCTTCAAGTTGCTGACAGAGGAAGAAAAGGCAGCGTACCTTGAGAAGGCTCGTAAGTGGAATGGAAAGAATCGACCTCAGAAAACTGAAAAAGAGGTAAGAGCTGAAAATGGAACACCTCTAAGTAGCTAAAATAGGAGGGAGGAGTAAGTGGGATTGGGGTTTGGTCAGCTCAGATGGTGTGGAAGATCACCTCTCTCTATAAGCCTCCGGCCTGTGGAGGTTATGGCTGCTGTAGTAGATCATACCATTATGAAGGTTACCAGATAATTGTTCTGGCTTGAATTGAGGCTGAGAATACTCCACGCCTTTTTAAACCAGCACAGATCGTTCCTTTGGGCTTTTTTACCCAGTAAAATGTGTTTTTCTAACATCTTAGCTTTGCGTTTAACAGTATTTTGCAGTGCCTGACTTAACAGTATTTTTAAAATTTATAATACTGCAAATTGATACAACTTCTGGTCATAGGTTCACGTAGCTTTTGATTGTCATTAATTCACGTGTTTCTTGTCTGATGGCCTGAAAGCACATCTTACAGGCAACAAATTTGTTATTCCTGAGTGGCTGTGTGGTGAACCAGGTTGATGAAATGTGCACAAATAGAATTGCACTTTGCCATTGTTTCTAGGTTGGTTTGATTATGAAGAGACTGGTAATGCTATGGTAGAAGACAATATAAAGTAAGCTGTTAGGTTAAGATGAATGTGGTTGTGGTTGGAAATAGTGGTGAACAGATCATTTTTACTGTTTACTGTTTTGAAAAGGTGTGTATACCTTTTGGGTTTTTTCTGTCTCTTTTCCTCTCCCAACAGTTCCCTGAAGCAGAGTTTAGTTCAGAGTTTGAATTATGTGAGGTGTCAGAAAACTTAATTTTATTCCAGTCTTTGCTGGCAGTGTAAAAACTTGTGTGTCAAAGGCAAGAACCTGGTTGAGTAAATGGAGAGTAGCGCAGTTACTTCATGTTCTGTTACTAGATAATGACTATAAACTATGAATTAGTGGGAAGGATAAATTTCAGGACTTTAAAACACTTCTGTGATGCTACAGAATGATCGTAGTTTGGAGTGACTGGTAAATCTGGATTAGTTAAAATGGTCAGTCTAGACTAGTAGGGGGGATGTTAGGCAGTGTTTTCTGATTTTTGCGGGCCTCCCTGTTGGGGAAGAAGTTGTTTAAAATATGTGATCATCTTGTTATTTAGCAGACTGAGGGTATGTGATTAATGACTTTCCATTTCTGTATATTGTAAAAAACTAAGTACAACGACAGCTAAGTCATAAATGGAGGCTTCTGTATTTCATTCCACAGGTTGTAGCGTTTCAGAAGTCTGCAATCAAGGAAAGGAATAATTGCTTTACTAAAATAAAGAACACCATCCTTACTGCTCATCAGTGCAAATGGGGAAATGTGTATATATGAGATTCTGTAGGATCTCAGTTCATTAATCACAGCCCTATACGCAGACAGCCATTTTGTGTAGTGGAAGTTTGTGTTCATCTTTTGGATGAGCTTACTTAGATGGGAATCATTCCTCATTTTGTTTTAAATAATTCAAACTGATAACCAGTTAACTTTGGCTAAGATGATTGTCTGTAATCGATACACCTGAACGTGGATGTTATTCTCAGTTTGGGTCTTGAGTGATTGAATTCTGTAAGCCTGCCAGGCTTCTCTTCCTGTCCTATTAAAAGCTTATTGTTCCTGAGTGGGTTTTCAGTGTTTATGGGCATGCATGCCCGTCTTCCTTGCTGTCTGCTGGAACAAGCTGATGACTTCTTTGTGGCTGTATGAGCTTTTCATGAATTTGTTCCTGGCCAAAGACAACTAACACATATGCCATGTGCTTTTATTAATAAATCTTAGGGGAAAAAGACTTCAATTTCCAGTTTGAGGAGTTCCTTACCAGAGATAAGTAGTTGAACCTAAGAAATTTTTTTTTAATGACAGTTTGCAAATTTAGTTGTAGTTCTTTAAAGTTGTAGTGAGTTGATGAAGGTATTGAAGAGAAATATTGCCTTCCTGGCTTGAAGGCGTACAGGCACTTTCTATATAAAATGCAGACTTATTCCACCTAACCATAATTGTTATAGTGGATGTTACATTTTCCTCTGATATAAGGAGTGAAGGACTTCACTTGGGGTGAGAAGACTCTGTGTGTGGTTTTTGTTTGTTTGTTTGTTTTTTAACTTTCTCATCTTTTCCAGACACATAATCTGGGTGATCCAGTTCCTGCTTCTCTGACCAAAAAGATGCCCAGTGTTACTTCTTTGCCAGATGCCTTTGCTATGTCTTGGAATAATGATCAGGGTATGGTAGTCCTAAAGCCATTGATCCTCCTAGGTGAAAGTTTGCCTTCTGTGGATGTTCTCAGTGGTACCTGTATAAAGGCTGTTTACATTTAGCTAATAGACACCTGTGTGAACTGTTCTTTGTTTGAAACTGTTCTTCTTTGTTTTAAACTATTTTGCTACTGATTTAATAGGTAGTATAGAGGGAAGTTGTGGAAAATGCCCCTTCCCCCCCCCCAAATCTCTAAGATTTCTACCCTCTGTTTTTTAGCTTGGTGGGAGAATAGCCACTAAAAGTTTCTTAACAGTTATTTCAAGTTTTTCGTTTGTTTGTTTGTTTTTGTTTTAGAAAAAGTAATTTTTCAAGTCCTGCATTTATGATTCGTTTTAAAGGGTGAAGAGTTATTAGGTATCAAAGTTCAAGTTTTGTAAGGTAGAGGTATTCAATAAAACAATGACCTGGCCTCTTTGGGAGAATAGAAGAGAAGATGTGTAGTCTTGGTGCCTTTTATAACATCCTGACTTGCTTCCTTATCGAAAGAACTCTTGAAAATGAAACCTTCCTTAGCTGTACCCCGTCTTCAAGTGGATGTTTTAATTAGGGTTGAGTAATGAACATATTTGTAATCCTTTACCCCATGAATATTATGCTATTCTGAAAGGTGATGGAAGGTAATGCTCACAAGGTCAGCTTGGCATACAGCATTGTTTCTGTGTAAAAACAGTTACACATCTTTATCATTTCATGGAGCAAGTAGGAGTTTTTTGATGGGGGGCAGAACTTAAGGGTGAGGAGTAAATGGCTACCTTAAACTTCAGTGAGGATGTTATGTGACAGTCATGAAGAGAAGGATTAAGGTGTGTAGTGAAATATTTTTTATAATTGGATACTTTTTAAATCAGTAAATGATAGATTTATATATTAACATTTGTCTTGGGTGTTCTTGCCGCTTTCTTTGGGAGCTCATTTGGTGGAGGAGAAGCAGTGCTTTTAATTAGCAGACTTCTCATCTTCTTGCCCCATAAGATTATTACCAGCTCATTTAACTTGTGTAAGTTACTAAATTGAGCTTGTGAGGCTGCTTTGCAGATATTGATTTTTTTTTTCCCCTTGTCCTTATTTTCCTAAAGTGCAAAGAGACCTATCGTTAAAAGGAATAGTAGTTCCTGTTGGATTCCAGGTTTCTTAAAAATTTATGGGTTTGGGGGTTGGCTTTTTTGGGAGCAGGAGATTTGTTTTTTTTTTCTGGTGTTTTTTTTTTTTGTTGTTGTTGTTGTTTGTTTGGTGTTTTGTAGTGGGTTTTTGTTTGGTTTTGGGGGGTTATGTGGTTTTTTTGGGGGGTGTTGTGGGTTTTTTGGTAGGGTTTTTGTTTGGTTTTGCTTTTATTTGTGGGGGTTTTTTGCCTGATCTCTACATACAGTAGTAGCTATGGAAGTAGTACCAGGTCTCCTGATACACCTGGCTCGTGCTTAAGTATTAGTTATCTTGTCATCTCGGAAAGATCTGCATGTTTTATTTGGTTGTTACCCTACTTCACTCAGTCATGCTGTAATGTCTGGAGGCTTGTGTGCAAACGGTTTTGTTCTTTTCCTGGCAGATGTGGTTGCAGACATCTTCTACTTCCTGGACATTTACAGCCATGGCAAGCTGCCAGCCCCGTGTGAGCAGCGCTTTCTTCCTTGTGAGATTGGGTGTGTCAGGTACTCCCTACAGGATGGCATCATGGCTGATTTCCATCACTTCATAGATCCAGGTGAGTTCCAAGAGAGTAGAGATGGCTTCAGTGTCAGAACTGCAGGAAACTTCAAAGAGGGTGGAATAAGTCCAGGAAGACCTTCAGATGTTTGTAGTTTGTATTTCTTGTCAAGGAATGTTTCTCTTGATTGCACCTAAACACACTGTGCAATGTACTTTGTTTTTTAAAATGCATATAACAGAAAATAGCTTTTTCAAAAATAGTTGTGGCACTTGTACAAGGCCACAAGGGAAGATGAAGCTGTTTCCTTCTGTATGTGAGAATTGGTGTGGAGTTGAGAGTTAAGGATCTGTCATTGTGGATGTTGGGTGACTGTTCTTTTTCTCCTGCAGAAGCACCACCACGAGGTTTTCGGTACCACTGCCAGGCTGCAGGTGAGTATCAGTGGAGAAAAAGAATACCATGCAAAGGTTCACAGTTTTAGATTCAGCTTTTCTGACCTGTATCCAAGTGTTTTGTAAGTCTGCAGTTTCTGGGAACTTGTCAAATTTCAAAGAGAAGAGATGTTAGAGTGGCTTGTCACAGTCACCTTTTGCATATTTCTTGTACCTACAAGTGACAAACCACTTCACTCAAAATGGTTTTGTCAATGGCAGAATTATTTGTATCCTGTTTTCCTGTTTTAATGCAATAGTAACTGCAACATGGGACAATTGTGTGTGGCCCAATGTGTGACCTATCAAGCCCATCTGAGCAGTGTGTCCTTCCCTTGATAGTCCTTTTGTATATCTTCAGCATGAAGCGCTAATTAATAACAGGGTAACTCAAAGATGCTGGTTTATATTTAAAAGTTATATTTTGCAACTTTATCAGCAAAGTTAAAATGTTCATGCCATTGTTGTGTCTGCCTTGGCCTGCCTTGTTTCCCTTATGACTCTTAGTAACATTTATAGATTCCAGTTAGTTTCTATTAGGACACTTCCTCCCCTTGTGTACAGAGGGAACACACTTGGCCTGTGTTTTTTTATGTCAAATACTTGGATAATGGCCTTTTAGAAGGGGCAGGAGTGTGTGTGTGTTTGCTCATAGCCCAGACCTGCCAGGCTTCTGCTGGCAGAAGCAAGGTTTTGATAGCTCTGATCACAGACACTGCCTGTGGAGAAGGGGAGGAGTGTGTGTTTATGTGGATACATGTATGTATAGAAAAAGACAGAAGGGAGGAGGAAGCTGTATCATTTAAGGAAACAGGACTTCTCACAAGTTTTTGTGGTTTTTTTCCTGTCCCCGTTCCCTCTCCTTCACTAGGTGCTGAAACTCATAAGATCCCTATATCTGGATTTCATCTTCCACGTACATGTTACGCAGTTGTCTTACAGGAACTTCTTGAGTTTGCCCAGCCAGCCAGAGGGTTCCAGCCTCGCTTTTTCTGCAGGGTATGGCCAAGGTCAAAGTAAGATGCTCTAAATCTAAACTTCTGCTTTCACGTCTCTTGGATGACTGAGAAGTTACTTCACTCTAAAATCAGGGTGCAGATGAGTGGGAAAAGACGCTCATGTCCGATGTGTCCCAGTTCCATGCAGGAAGAAATGGCCTTTGGAAGCTAATCTTTTTATAAAGCAGAGACCTAATTTTCTGTCTTCTTATTTTCAGCTTGTACTTCTGGCTCTAGCCTACTGGTGAACAGGATTTGTTGGTCTCTGACATTTTTTTTGGCTTAGGTTAAGGGCTTTTTAAGATTGACTTAAACTAAATGTGCTCAATAAAAGTCATACAATTCTATTTTTTTCAGGGGATGTTATTATGTTTTTGGAACTCCTTGCCCATGAGAATACCATGTGTCTTAATTTTTGCTCAAGCTTCATTTGTCAAGGAACAAAATAAAATGTTAGGATTCAGAGGTGTTTAAGCTTCATAACAGGTATATTATGTTTCAATTCCATTCAAGCCTAATCTTAACCCTTAAAAAGGTTTGGACGGTCAAGATCTTGGGTTCCATCCATAAATAGAGGGCTCTGAAGAGATGTGCGTGAAACTTGGTTCCTCTTCAAGATAGTTTTCAGGAAGAGTGTACATTCAGTCCCACAAACAGTTCTGGTTTGGAGGTGACTTTTTCAGGCACAGTGAGAATTTATGCTGTGCTCCTTAGAGGTGACAGAAATTTTCTTCCCTCTAGTTTAATGACAGATTCCGAATTAACTGGTGCCTCGGTCGAATGGCTAGCGTAGCAGGTAGGAAATGGATCCTTTTTGCCCTTTCTTTTCTCCTCCTTACCCCCAGAAATAAGGGTTATGTAGTCATGGACAGCTGTATTGGTCTGAAAATCGTGCCTCAAGAGTTTTCATAAAAGGTAGTCAACTACTTTGAGCGCTTCTTGCTCTTCTTTTCTCCCTGTCAGTGTAGAAAGCCCACTTTGCTGTGAAGCCAGGTTTTATGAAAAGCACTGGTGGAATAACTCTGAGCCCAGTAAAAGGCTGGGCAATAAAAAGGGACTGACTGAGAAGTGAGCTGAGCAGAATATTCACTGACTCTTGTTCTCCTGGCCTGGATTTTCACTGAACTGTAGGCATTGAGAGCCATCTACAGCTTTTTTCTGTAGAAGACCTGATAGTAGAACTGTACCTGAAGAAATACCTAAAGGAGCCATCCAAGACATGGGTGTCTAGAAAACTGGATGCCTGCCTGTGGGATTTCTCCAGTAACACCAGGTATGTTGGCTGGTTCTTTGTGTAAATGTGTGTTAGCGTGTTCTGGTGCTCTTCAGACAGCTTGTGTGCTGCTAGGCCTTCCAATTGAAATCCTTCTTGTCACATCATGAGTACAACTGAAAATGAAAATTACTCTTCCAGAAGAAGAGTAAAGACAGGTGGCTTTTTAATGCTGAGTCTGAGGCCTAATTTAAAGGAAGGGTATAAAAATGGGAATAAAATACATTGTGGCATTTAACTGGAACTCACAGAAGTGAGAAGATTCAGACTCTTAGAAGTAAAGTTTGGATGGGACCTGGCTGTTGCTGTACATCAAATGCTGCATGCTGCTGCTGTGATGAGGGACAAAGTGTGTTTGCCACTGGTATAAATCAAGTTCTCAAGGATAGGATTAAGCAAGATCCTATCTGTTCCTTTTTTCTTCCAGAACAAATGTTCTCTATTACACAGCTGGAATACTATTTACTTTGTAGGATCTGTACTTTCTCCCCCCCTCCATGTCTTCAACATTGAAGCTTTTCCTGCTTTCACATTCTTCTGTGTTGGTGCAAAAAGTGGTGTGTAGCTTGCAGTGCTGCAGGAGCCTATTGGGTGATGATGCATTTAATTTAGAAATAGATTTTAACTTTTCCTCTGCTTGGAAGTCTGCTTGGAATATGGATTTCAAGACCCACTGGGTTCATTGGTGTCACTTTGTCTTTTTGTATGAGGTAGTTCTGCATTTCCCCAACTATCTTCACACTAGAGGAAGAGTTTAAGGCGAATGGAAAATTGTACTCTAAAATGGACGTTTGGAAGGACAGTGAGGATGCTTATGCTATGAGGAACTATTTCATCTTAATGGGAAACCTCAAATGGTTACCTTTAAATCCCATTTGTCTCTCTTTTCTCCCTGCCACCCACCTCAGCACAAAGCAGGTTGCCTGATAACCAGGCTTTTAACTCTGCATAAACTACTTAGGGCACAGCTGCTGAACTCTGGTCCTCTGTGAAATTTTTCAAGGTACTACATGGTCACTGCAACAAAAAGACAACATCTTTAATATTTGCTCCCGTTCCGTCTGACCAGACCAACTGTTCATGTTGGTTAACAACATAGGTGCTTCTGAAATGAGCCTGAACTTTGTTTCACGTAGGTGCAAGTGGCATGAGGAGAACGATATAATCTGCTGTGCTTTGGCATCGTGTAAGAAAATTGCGTGAGTATTGCTATGGAGTTCTCTCCAGTATGATGACTTCTTATTTTGTCAGTATTGCAGAGTAGAGAGAAGTGTCAATTGCATTAGAATTCACTGTTTTTCTTCAGAGGTTTACTGTATTTGGTGAGAAATTCTCAGTATATTCTAGTATGTCTCTGCTTTGGAAACTTTTATACTGCCTTATATATAATGTAGAGTCATAAGGTTGTGTTGTCTTTTTGGTGTGGAGAAGGGAAAAGTAAATAGCTGGGAAATGAGGAAATGCCATTTGTAATCTCAGTCGGTAGTAGTAGCAGCACTTAGAGAGGCAATAATGAATAGTCTTTCATTCAAAAATCTCTTTAGGTGCTGCTGTGTGTTGCCTTTCACAGTTCTGAGTGCTGCATTTGATTGTGTGGGGAAGCGGTTGTTTTCATTTTGTGTGTAGTTGTAGAATAGGCTGGTGGTCTTGGAAGGATGCAGAGGAACTATTTAGCTGCCGCCATAAAGTCTTCTGCCCTCTGGCATCTGCTCTGTGCATCTCAGGTTGCTTTTGTTTGCCAGTTGAGGAATTTGAAATGCTGTGCTTCCATACATAAGCATTACAACCCTCTTAGCCGAACTTTCCTTGTTTTCTTTTTTTTTGTGTCAAGTTACTGCATCAGTAGCTCTTTAGCCGACGTGTATGGAGTCCCACTAACAACAGCTCACCTACCTCTGAGAGTCTCTCATTGTGATCAAAGCACAAGTACCAGGATTGTGAAACTGGATGCTGGTTTTCAGGTCAGATTCTTTAAACTGATACCCTGATTTATTTCTAGTTCATATGAGTGTTCAAACTTGCTGATTTCAGGTGAGCTGTTTTCTCTCTGGATGCTGCCCTTTGTGACATCTGTTGGGCAGACTGATGAACCTGTGGTTTTTTTGACCATAATTCATTTGTTTCATGGGTAGTGGTATAGAACACACATTTCATTTTGAATGTTTATTTCTTCATACAGAAAATGAAAGCTGAGAGTTCTGGATATGACAGACCTTTTGGTTCTCCAAGTCAGGATGGTGAGTTTATCCCTTCTAATCGTGAGTTGGAAACTTTCACATTTTTAAGGGAAAAGAGATATTTAAACTTAATCCTGTTATTGCTTTTTCAAATTTCTGGGTTTAAATGTTGCTTATCAGTGGCATAAAGCTTGCACAGCTCTGCATGGCCTGTGCTTATTCCTGCATATGGATTTCACTGAATTTTGGAAGACACAAACGTAAAGAGCTGCCATTTTCTTACAGGACACAATCTTAGAGTCAGAAAAGTCTCTCAAAATTGAGCTTTTCTTACAAATGCTGCTCTTTGATGTATACCCCCTTACTTTTCTGCTACATGCAGTCTGTTCTCATAAGCTTAGGTGCTTTGAGGCAGGGGCCGTCTTGGAAATACTCTCTGTGCTCTTAAATCAGTACCTGTACAAACTCAGCTCGTCCTTGTTGCAGGTTTTCTGTCACAACTCAGTTTCTAAAGATTGCTCATTTAAAGACGTCTTTTTGAAGTCAGGATTTCTTTCCTAGAAGGCACATGAGCTCAGTTCATCTGGGCAGTCTGTGGCTAACCTTCAGAGGAACAGGATCAGGTTTGCAAGATAAATAACTGTAAGAATTCTGGTTTTGCAGCATATTTTTTTGCTCATAAAGATCTGCTGAATTAAACTCTGAGACTGTTCCACTTATAAATCAGGAGATCTTATGGTCTTGATGTACACTCCTGTGGAGGACACAACCTGTCTGTTTGTATTAGAGCTATGGAATAGCTTCAGCTCCTCAGCATATGAAGAACAAAGAACATTGATTTATGCAAGCTGTAAAGGCTGATTTGATTTGCAAACTTTTTTAATTTAATAGGTGGTTCTCGGTGTGGTGTGAAGACTTCCCTTGGTGTGAAAGAAGTGTCGTACGGGGAAGAGGAGTTACTCCATTTCTGAAAAGTGCATCTGATCTATTCAAATCTTTTAGTATTTGAAAGTCTTTTTTACATTCAGGACAGCTGTAAATTCTAATTTTCTTTGTTTCTAAGAAAACCAGTAGTAGAGACTGCAGTTTTTCACCTGCAACCCTTGACAGTCCAAGTTCTTGTTAGAATGATAAAACTATTGACTAGATTTAAAGAAGATAAAAATCTTGCTTGTTATCTACAGAAAGATTTGTTTTGAAGGGACCTGGCAGTTGCATCTTTAAAAATACATGCCCTATTTTTTTTGTTTCTTAATGAGTGGAGTGCTAATTCGAGATTGATTAATCAATATAATTGGGTTGGAAGCATTCTTTGGTGGCAGTGTGACTTTAAACAAGTGCTTTGTTTCTTCTGTAATAACCTTCTCCTCTTCTGCACGTGGAGGACAGAACATGGGAGTCTCTCTCCAAAAAATGGTGCAGGGGGAAGCATTGAAGGTATGAAGGGGAATTAAAGGTACAATAGTCCTGAAGGTTTCTGTAATTGATCAGTTTTAACCATGAAGAATTTGAGTGGCCTTTCAAGGCAAGAAAGCAGACTTAGTATTTCTTTCAAGACGCTTCATATCATAGCAAATTTATCTTATCTATTAATGTTCTTAGAGGCGCAGACTGTGTTGTGTGCATCAGGAGAAACTTTTTAATTTTTTTAAAAATTTGCATCAGTTTTCTTTTTAAGAAATGCATGTCCCTCAAACTTACAGACTGGAGAGAAGTCTGAGTGTTTTGTTGGGTTTTGTTTGTTTGTTTGTTTTTGGTTTTTGTTTTTTTAAAGGAGTATCGAATTCAAAGTGATACATTTAACAAGTTTAGCCAGGCTGGGTATATACTAGTCATAATTATTTGAGGGCACATAAAAAAGTGGAAGACTGACTAATATTCTTCAGGGAAATTAGTTGTTCCATTTTATGGAGGTACAGTTCTTGAACTGGTCCCCAAAAAGTTGTCTGAGCCTTGTCCATGTGTATTTAAGCAACGGATTCTCAGAAATACGAGATATTTTATTTTTTTAGTTGTTTCTATGTTTTGTTTCAACAGAGGTACAGCTTTGAAAAACTATTTCCATGGCAACTAACTGTGTGAAGGTACTTATTTCATTCCTTGTAGGTACTGAAACTCAAGATTAGGTGGCTCACTCTCTTGAATAGGAAAAAAAAACCAATAAAAGAAATGCAAACAAAATACAATAGCCAATTAAAATAAGAGGTTTATTTATGGATAAATTCAGCCATGCTGATCACTGTGTGAAAAAAGGCCAATTGCTGTTATAGTTGGAAACCTGTTACAGCTGCCGGAAGGCCAGTTGAGGCCTTTCTTCCAGTGTTGTAGGATCACTGAGGCATTTTCATTCTTCTTTTTGAACTGTTGGCCCCATCACCTAATTTGCTTGTATTATTCTGTGTTTGCTTCCTTTGAGGCTACTGTCCTACCTTCTGATTTTTACCAAATAAGAGACAATAAACCTCTGGGACTGAGATCCACCCCTGAAGCACCTGGGAGTACTGTAACAGGATGAGTGTGTCTATCCAGTAGTGCAAAAGGCTTCCCTGCATTTGTATAGAGTTGTTGAAGTTCTGAGTTTTGTAACTGGCAGTCATTGCTGTGTTGACATTTCAAAACGTACAGAATTGTAATCTTTGAATTATTTTGGGAGTTCAGTGTTGCAATAAAAGCTTCCTGTTTCAATTCTTGCGTAGAAGAGAATCCTTCAAAAATTATTATTAAAATACTCAGAGTTAGGTGCACAAACCTAAGAACATTTGTTATTATGCTTAATGTGTTCTATGTCAAGAGTTAGATAAAGCAGCTGAGCAGGAGTGAAGAAAAACCGTTAGGATTCCATGTCATATCTGTGCCTTATCACCTGTAACTTAAAATAGCACGTAAGCTGTAGAAGGTCTAATTATATGCAGCAGCAGTGGGCTGTTAACTGGAGCAGTAACTCTTACTGTAATAACCAGCAACCTACAGCAGGATTTTTTGTAGCGAAAACCATAAGATGTATATAATTAGAGTAAGTACATTCACTTGATGGAACCGATTTATTACTACTATACTGCATATATTGAGGGAGATCCCTAACAGCCTCTGAAGGATGATACAAAATTCTTTCATTTTGGAGCTCTGCTTCCCTAGCTGCTTTGCAATTTGAAATTGTTTGGTTTCTCAAAAAATAAATTCCAAAAAATAATTTGTGAAAATTAGTTCTTGAAAAATAAACACAGCTAATGTTTCTCTCCATTACGTGAAGGAAAGTAAAGATGAGGGAGAGATGGTGACTTGGAACTGTAGCACTCCTCTTAAGTGCAAGGAATAGGACTGGTGAGGCACAAATTGTGGGTCACAATCAGGGTAAAATTCTCCCCACTTGTATGACAAGGTTCTCAAGGGCAAGTAAAACCAAGTAAGGGCAGAATGGCCCTTGAGCCAAGTTTGAGTCATGCAGCCTGGGAGCTTTAAACATGTACTTTGCATGTGGTAAAAAGTAACAGCGATGATACTCTCTGTCTGTGGGCAGTGTAGGTACTGGCTAAGGGGTTGTGTTTGTAAACAAGACACCTGATGGATTCTGTCAGACCTGACTTTCTGTCCTGTTAATGTAGCTGCTCGTTCCCTTGACAGGAATGGGTAAAAATCATCCTGGTTTTATGTGCACATTGGAAAGTTACTTGGTGGTTTTGCTCTTGTTATAATAATAGTAGACAAATGGTTGAATTATGCATTGCTACTCTTTAAAGGTTTTGGCTGGAATAGTTTGAGGGTCGTGAAAGCAATGGGCTGCGGTGACAACTTTGCTGATCTAGTGTATGGCATCAGTGTATTGACTTGTTAATCACATTCTTTTACATTCTCTTCAGAGTAAGTAACTGATACTGAAAAACAAAGCATGTTAATACAGAGTAAGCAGCAGTTACTGGTTCTGTGTATATATGCTGTGAATTAACTGTCACTTTTGCATTGCTGGCTTGTCCACCCTCTGCTTTCAATAAACTGCAGAAACTAGATCTGTGGAAGAAGTTTCTGTTGACCCCTGTCTCTGCTCCAGCATTCTCTTAAATACATACATACATTCTGTGCATACAGAAATACCTGGGTTTGACATCTTTAATTTGAATTGTGTTTTGGGAAGCTGATCTTCCCAGTAAAGATCAAGGCAGAAGCAGCCTTATCCTTGTCCTTCATGATCACCTCCCTATTCCCATTCAGATGCATCCACGGAAATCCTTTTTATTTGCCCTTCACATGCTTCATCAGATTGAGCTTTTGGTGGGCTTTGTCTTTCCTATCCCCATGCCTGCACACCCACACAGCATCTGTGTTTCTCCCCAGTTGCTTGTCCCTGCTGCCATCTCCCGTGTGTTTCCTTTTCATGGGTGAGTTTTGTCCTGAGCCCTTTGGTCAATCTCTGCTTGTTTGACTGTTCATCTTGTGGGAGGTGATACTTGAAAAATCAACAGGCCTCTCTTCAGGACCGTACGCCACAGGATTCTCTTGAGGAGATCTCTGAACGAGGCCTCTGAGGGCTGCTCTGCCAAGCTCCAGGGTTGTGATGCTGCTTTTTGCTGTTTTCCTCCCTCTTAGGATCCCAAATGGTCTGTCAAATATTAGGTATTGAGCTTTGCCTTTTGGGTGCATGTCAGATTGGAGGAAGCAGTGCTGTGATCCTTGATGAAATGGCACAGTTGGTGCTCATCCCACAGGGAGTGTTCTGTGACAGGTCCCCAAGAGTGAGGTCCAGGCTGAGTCATAGCCAGCTGGAAAACTTGCTTCCATTTGAGACACTCTGAGCAGTCACAATCAGGTGGTGGTGTGTTCATAAGTATTTGTGTTGGGTGAATGAAAACCTGTATTCCAGGTAGCCCTGTCTCAATTTCCTTGCAAAATAGTTTTAGTTCTCTGTTCCTGATATCTTCAGGAAAATCTGCATAATTATCACAGAGAGCCTGTGGTTTTCGACCTGTTAGGATTAGCACTTTTAAATTCAACTTTGTGCTAGTAAAAATTCCAAACTTTGCCCAGAAGTGAAATGACTCAAGTATATCTGTGAAACTGGGTTTAATTTCTGGTTGATAGATAGAGGTAGATACTCATCATGCAGCTGACTGCAAAGGCTTTAACATCATCTTTTCATTTGGCAGAGTAAATGTACTTCAGTGGAGCAGGAGAAAAACAAGTTTATTATCTAGTCTCTGTCCTCTTGATGACTTCTGCTGGATTATTATCCCTCACTGTCACCCTAGAATGGCCAGCCAATAATTTTTATTCCAATGATTTAGTAAAATGAAGAGATTGGCAAACACACTAGTCTAAGCCTTTGTTATCTCTGCTCCCTCACTTTTCCTTGGTTCTGTGTTAGGAGCTCTCACAAACTTCTCTAGTTGACATTTATCAAATAATTCCCCTCAATCCCTAGTGAACAGGTGAAATACAGGAGAGAGAAGTTACAAATTCCCTTGTGTTCCTTATATTTGGCTGTAATATATTTAGTACTGGTTCCAACGCATCCAGAATTAATCTTGACGGTTTGATCATCGTACTGTGAACTTCATCAGCTAGAAGACTGCCTCGGTGTCTTTCCTGGAACAGATGATACAAATAAATAGAAAAGGAGTGCTGTTACTGTAGCAACAAGAATGGTGAGATAATTAACTCTTGTCTGAATTGTGCACCGTACTGAATCTGGGAATGGGCTGTGGGATCAACAGCTCCTCTCTAATGCTGGAAATACTTCTCAGGATGCTGAGAAGAGTGAGGAAGGCAGTGAGAGGAGACCTTTGGGGTTATGTGGGAAGTGGGGAGGGGGTGGAATCCCTGAGGGAAGCTCTCACAAATAAAGGAGTTCATTAGGATTGGCATTTCATTAAGAGCAGGGTTTTCCAAACACAATAGCAGTCCAGGTAGATTGATTTGGGGGACTGTCTTCTCTTCATGGCTGCACCCCAGTTCTAGTGCAGTGTGAGGGAGTTAGAAACAGGAGTGGACTACAAAGGAAGAATCCACAACCACTGGCCAGGTCTGTAGGGATGGTGTTTGGAAAGCCCACACTCACCTGGAATTGATGCTTGCAAGGGATCAAGGTTAACAAGAAGAGCTTTTGTGACTGTGTAAGCAGTAAAGGACTGAACAGGAAAAAGTGGTCCTGGTGCTGAACGATGTGAGTGATTTAGTAATGCAGAGAAGGCTGAGGTGCTCAGTACCTTCTCTGTCTCAGTCTTTTCTAATAAGGTCCCCTAACTCTATACTCAGGAAGAGTTCCAGGAGAACAGCAGCAGTGGATGAAGAGTGAGTCAGAGATCACTTGGGAGTTCTAGACCCATCCAAGTCCTGGAGCCAGAGAGGCTGCATCTGAGGATGCTGAGAAAGCTGCCTGATGATTTTTCAAGGCTGTTCTCTCACCTTTGAAAGGTCACAGAAAGTCCACAGTAATGGGAGACAAATACTCCACCCATCTGTCAAAAGGGTAATCTAGGAAAGCATAGGCTGCTCAGCTCCACTGGACTCCTTAGAACAATCATGGAGCGAGTCCTCTTGGAACACCGTTTTGGGTACACGAAGAAGAAGAGGGTGTCTGGAAAGAGCATGGATTTGCCAAGATTAAGTCATGCTTGACTAGTCTGGTTGCTTCCCACGATAGGTTTGTGAATAATGAAAGTTGAACATAACAGTAATTTGCTGTTAGGTGTGTAAAAGGATAAAGCAGGAATTTACTTTTCTGCCTGGTCATATGTTTTCTCCTTAATTCCTGCCTTTTGAGGGAAGTGAGTATTGAAGTTGGGTATGCACACACGAAATCTCTGGAATTAGTAAAGTATCACTAGCTTGCTTCATCTTCCCTCCAAATACATTATTGGTGGTTTAATTTTGTTTAAGGTTGTGGATATACTGCAGCTAAGTCCTGGAGTTACTCCTGCTTCAAAGACAGACAAGTAACTAATTCAGTCGCAGAAAAACCTTGGAGTAAGATAGAAATTTGAATATATGTGTTTCTGTCTAAGTTTAACAAATTGTTTGAGGGAAAACACATAAGGCATTCTGATAAATGCACTACTTCCAGGATATTACACTTATCAAAAAAAGGAAAAATTAAAAGCAGCACTGAATTATCTCAGCCATGTTTTCATGTGCTGTCACTTATTTTATTTCTCAGTGTAGAACTGAACTTAGTTTTGCAGAACTTTAAGTAGTTCTTTTTCAAAGGTTGTCAAGTTGTCTTCCTTTTCCCCTTCTTGTTCTTGTGGAACGTGCTTACAGGGAACTGAATCCATGTTTTGGGGGTCATTATGTAATCTCTTCTGTATTTCGTGGTTGGTTTATTCAGATAACGTAGTGCAGGTTTGCTAATCTGCATTTTTCTCTGTGCCTAAAATGACCAGAGTATTCCTTCAGGGTTTCAGCTGACAAGCAGCAGTTAAGCCTCACATATCCTGAAGGTGGAGTATGGAACAGGTAGCACAGTGTTATTTAGTGGCCAGAACTACTTCCTGGTTATAAATACTGCTGATAATTGTCAAGTCCTTTTGCTGGTCTTCCCAGCTAAGGTCTTCGAGAATCCACACTACTGTCCCTCAGCAGAAGCCCTCTTCAGCCACAGGGTTCTGGTGGAGGGAGCAGGGTGTGCTGACTAACATCTGTAACACTCAGAAATAGCTTTTTTTCTCAGTAAAACTGTGTTATAGTGCTAATTAGATAATTCACGCTATACTTGCTTGTTACAAAAGAGAATAAAATACATACCAGCTCTGTTGCTGAGGCATGCACTTTATTTTTTATCTGCCTTCAGCTTCTGTATGCAACCTTCTTTTTTAGTCAGCCATTTTTGCAGTGTTTTGTCATGCGTCATGGGAAAAGGGTCCTCAGAATGTCTTGCTGAGCTGCATTTCAGGTTGTTCACTGCCAGAGAGATTTGGGTTTGCGTGCTCTTTGTAAAGAGCTCCTGTTGTTGGTTATTGCTGCAAATGAGTAATTGTATTTTAAAATACTGTGTAAAACAAAGGCAGCCAGAAAGCAAGCCAAAATAACAATTCTGGTAGGGTGATTTTCATAGTTCGAAATCTAGAAAATGCTGGTCATGTGTGGGAGGATTGCTGGTTCTTCTTTGAAGTTAAGTTTTAGATTTTCATTACAGTAACTATTTGAGAGTAAAGGGTATGTGGGAGGCATTTCAGTAAGTTTCTGAAACTCCTGAAGATGCAAGAGTGAGTTTTGAAAGGATAAATATTTTACTGTAAATAATTTATTGAACATGTCTTTTAAAAAAAACACAACCAACAAACAAGCAAAAAACCACTAAACAACCCTGAACCAGCTGTTAGTTAATTTTAATACCCCGCTGACAGTCCTTTGGACAGACAGTCAGCTCTATTCCAAAGATACCAGTGGTGGGAGTTCTCTCCATGTTTGCACACACCTTGTGCATACAGTCCTTCTGATTAAATGGTTACAGTTTTGAATAAAAAGGTATTTTTCCTTCTTCCCGCCTTCCCCCCCACTTTTTTCCTAGTTAAAGATGCACCTGCTATGTACATGCTCTCACACTGTCATTTTTTCAGAAGCAGCAGCAGGAGCAGGGAACAATTTCTGACTTGCCCATGCAACAATCAGGAGGAAAGAATAACATAATGAGAATTAGTATTTAGGAACTCTCTGAATTCAGAAATTCAGGAGTCTGACAGTATCTAAGCTCTTAGCCTGTCTCTGGATCTTATTAGCTGCCAGATACAAGTCCATCTAGCTTCTTATCCATGGATTAGTGTGCATCGTTGTCCCAAACAGGAGACTTTCATTGGTCATCTATGAATTTTTTCCCATACCGTTATTTATGTGTTCATGTATAATATGTACAAAGAACACATTTAATGTCCTTAAAAATCAGCTTGCTTTGACCTCCATAGAAAAAGCTGCTGTGTTGGATGATGCTGTAAGCTGTGACATTTGCATGGCACTGTAAACAAGACCCCCCCCTTCCTCGATGAATTGCAGTTGGTGACCTTGAAACCTTCTCCGGAGCCGGGGCTACAGTAGCAACTCTGTTCTCCAAATAAACCTGACTGGTTTCTTTTTTCAGAAAGTGGGGGAGTCTAGGAAGACTGGTTATTTTTGGATGACTGGGTGCAAAAGTGCTCCACATGTGTTTTTCTGCTGTGAGGTTATATATTAGCACTGATTGTACATAAAGCACTTCTTTGCAGGGAAACAAGGATGTTCTCTCCCAGAACTTGAAGGCAGAGCCATTAGCTTTCATTTTATTATTCACTTCTTGCAGTAAGAAAGAGGGACTGATTTCTTTTCTACAGTGGTGACTGTGCCTCAGCAAATCCTGAAGATGGAATTGGCCTCTTGCTTCTTTCTTCATGCATTTGCAACATCCTCCTCTGTGCTCTCTTGCCTTGTTGGCATCTCCTTGGAGCATTCATTCCTCTCTTCTTGCACCCTAAAATATTGTTCAGGAGTAGAGATGTTAATTAAAACCAGTTAGAAGCCTTACTGAAGAGATTTTGTTAGAGGAGCTTTACACTGCTCTAAGCTTATTGGAACTGTACCAAACAGAACTCCATAAATTAAGCCTTGCTGGTGATGCAAGAGGTGTGTGAGCTCCATTTTGTTCTTTCACAGCATGTATGCTAATTCAGCTCCAAGGTTTTGATTCTACCCTGGAGACCACAAAGCTGTCTGGCACTACTGGACATACCCCATGAAAAGAGATGGGAGCCACTAGGCTAGAAACTGAGAGGGGAAAGCAGCACACGCTTCCCTGGATTCCTTTCTCCTGTGCTTTCTATTCCATATGTCGACGCTGGAGGGGAAATGAGCACCCTTCATATGTTCCATTCACTCTTGCGAGAAGAGGCACTTACGTCATCTCGTAGTCACTGTCCTTGCCGCCCTGGCGGCAGCAGCAGCAGTAGGCCAAGATCCCGATCACTATGATTGCAGCAACGACTCCAGCGATGATCCCAGCGTACAGAGCGATGTTCATGGATGCTGCAGGGGAAGGAGAGCATTAGCCCTTGGCAAGGAGAGTGATGGTCAGCACAATCACTGACCTTCAAACCCCGCTCCCAGGTGTCAGATCTCCCTACCACATCCAGACTGAGTGGAAGCCACATTTGTTTGGCTACAGCAACTGGAGGTAATTCTGTGCTGGGTAGTCAGTAAGTCTTCAGGAGCAATTAGTGATAGGGAGGAGCCCCTGGGTCTGAGCAACTGCTGTACTAATTCTGTGAGTTAGAGAGTGCTCTACCGACACTAAACCAGGGGAGAGGGTCTCTTTCAAAGGTGTGCAGCAGCCAGATAAACTTGTTATTCCCATCCGTTAACCCTTTCCGTCTCAGCTTGGGTACTTTCTCTGGTCCTGCTCCTCCAGTGTGCAGCCCCTTCTCTTACGTGGCACAACGCTGACTGTCATGTTGCAAAACTCCGTCCCCACAATGTTTTTTGAAGTGCAGATGTAGAAGCCAGAGGTATCTGCTGAGATGTTCTTCAGAGTTATTTGTTCCCCTGTTGTGAAACACAAATCCAGTCCAAAAGAGAAAAGAATTAAAGCAGGGAAGGAGGTGGGGACAGCAGCCCTTCAGTTCCAGCCCAGGGTGGTTGGAGTGATGAAAGGTGCTTAAAGCTGATGGATTGTTCTGATTTGCTCTGGAGCTGCCATGCTCATCGCTGGGTTTTAGTGTGATTTGTGGGAGGACAGACGGAAGTGTGCTGTTTAGATTACAGGGAATCTGTGGTATTTGAACATTCCTTTTAGAAAGAAAACTGTAGGTGGAGGGTAGAGAAGTGTGTGTGCTTAGTGACAGCTTTTTTTTTTTTTTTTTTTTTCCCCCATTGGATTTTGCTGAGAAATACAAGATGCCCAGACCACCATCTGGCTTTCAGAATTAAAACAACAAAAAGCTTTTCAGTCTTCCAGCTCTTAGGATTTCAGACCTGAGTTATTTAGCAGTGGAGGGAAAAGTTTTCTAGTCTGAAAGAAGCCACACAGGCTATGAAAATAAACGAAGAAAAAGAAATGCAGTGACATGACTCATGATACTGGTGTTTTGTGTCCAGCCTAACAGAGCTCAGCTCCATAGGCTGAAGCTTAGGCAGTCAGGCAATCAGTTTTTGTTCGTTACGTCTCCAACTGATGTTTGTATGTGTAGTCTGCACTTTTTCATAGAATAAAGGTCTGAATCCTTGCTCTAAAAGCAAAAGACTGAACACTTTCCAGTGCCTTTCCTGTTTTCTTTTCCCTGTGATCTCACTTCTTTGTGTTCATTCTCTGCTGGCGCCTAGTGCCAGATAGTAGAATAGCACACAAACTGAGAAATGATTCATTCATTTTATTTTTATTTTTTTTTAGTCTCTACATACTGCCTGTGCTTATTTATATTTTCCCTTTTTATTTTATTTTTGGTGTGATGTTTGTATCTCTGAGTTGCAGAATATACTTAGAATGCAAATCCTCCGGTTAAATCCAAAGTGAGTCAAACTGGGAAAAACGTGGATCAGATACTATCAATTTTGGAGTGTCTCCTGAGGGGGTTCTGCACACTTTGCAGCAGTAGGACTTGCTTAACACAGAAAAAAATTGCTTGTAGCGACAGTCCAACCCGCTTGGGGCACAAGGGGACGGTCGGCACACTGCTGGGACACGGGTGCTCTGGTGAAAACAGCAGTGAGGAGGAAATGGATCAGAGGAGACCGCGGGGAGAGCAGGATGGCAGCAGGAGCAGCAGCAGCTGATGCTACAGCACGTCCCGCGTGCTCAGGGCTGTGCGTGATGCGCTGGCACCACTTAGTGGCCAGAGAGATGAATAAGGTTCGTGTCCCCGGTGATGTTTCATCCCTGGCGTATTTTATACAAGAATTGGCTTGAGTGAGTGTTGAATATCCTGTGGAGTCTCATCATATTTAGTTTACCTCCTCCAGTAAGTTAAACTGGGAAGGGTAGGCTCAGAGACTCAGTCTTTCTGAAGCTGGACAGGCCAAGAAAAAACAAAAGTTTAATGGAAAAAATATGAGTCCTCTGTCACTGCTACACCTAAAAGAGTGTTAAACCTTCCTTTCTCTACAAATAGTTCTACTGAAGGTCTCGCCTTGGAAATTCAGTTCCCTTTTCTTTACAGATTCTGACATAAAATGGAAGCAAATAAAATATTTGGGCTTATGTGTCAGTCCTGAAGAACCAAAAGCCTCTTTTATGCTCAAAGCAGGAATGATGTAACTTTCTCATGCCACCTTCCTCTAGGTGAGGAATCATCTCTGGAAGTAAAGTAGCTTTCAGAGCCAACTTTTGTTACCTTCACCCTAGAAAATGATCTGGTCACTGTCAAGCAAACTGGGATGCAAAGACAAATCAATTAGAAAAGTCGATGCTGTTCCTCTTGTTATGCCCCCCTTACAACCAGCAGTCAAGAATTATTTCTGGCTGCTTCCAGGGAGAGACAGCTTCCTCAACAGGTGAGAGCTGAAGTTAAAAACTTACTGACCATCCTTACTTCAGGTTACAGTGCTTTTCCTCCTGCTGAGTTACTTATGAGCATGTCTTTTATCAAAAGGACAACTTTTCAAAATCCTGATCGGGGAACGATGTAGAAAAAGCCTGAAGAGTATTTGCATTTCAAAAGCTTTCCAGCCCTCATCTGCAAAGAGCTCAAGGACTTGATATCTTTAAATTTCCCTTACCTTCTGTGTTTTCTAGTGCTTGGGGCTCATTTTGTATATTGAAGCGTGTCCAGGTATATTTGGGCTTTGGGGAGCCCTCATGAGACAGGCAGGTTAGGTTGATCGTCTGTCCATACTGTGGTGTCCCCAGAATCCCGCAGTCAGGCTTGGATGGTGCAACTGAAGGAAGAAAAAAGCAAGTAATTTTATTAATTAGACATAGTTTCTTGTTTCAGCCCATCTTCTGCTCCTGTAGTTTTTATTCTTGCTAAACAGAGGCTGGCCTTGCATCTACCACCTTCTTCTCAAAGGAACTCCAGTGAATTTGTACCTATTTTGTTTCTCCCTTCTTGGCACTGGAAAGACAAGAAGGAATTGTAAGATGCTTTTTGGGGTGTGTCTGGTAGTGTTAGGTGTTATCCTTTGATAACTGGAGTATGACAAGGCACAGGGGGGATGAGGAATGCTCTGCAATGAGGCATGGATTATTAGGGAAGTGTACTATACAACTCTAAAGACTATTTTCTAGAGTCAGTTGTCTGAGGGAGTTGCATGCTCTAAGCCTTCTGACCCACTTCCATAGTAGCAGGAAAAGACCAAAGATGGAATTGTGGATGACAACTTCATGGTTTTTTTTTTCCTGTTAGAAAATTTGTTGTTTAAAATAATCTGGATATTAGAGGAAGGGCAGTTTTATCTCATGAGTGTGGCTTTGCCTCCATCCCCCTACTTACCAAGGACAAAGAGGGACAGGACTGCGCTCTGCCGGGGGGAGTCGTTCCTCAGGCGGACGGAGCACACGTATGTCCCGTTGTCCTGCATGGTCACGTCGCTGATGGTGATGCTGATGTCCCCACTGTTCACGTCACCACCGAACTGGACACGGTTCTCATAGCCCTTGCCATACTGTACAAATCCATCAAAATACCTTGTGACGGCATCAGTCTGGTGGAGAGGGAGGGAACAGGGTCAGTCGCAGTTCCTTCTGTGTGAGTCTACAATGTAACCCGATGAATTAGCCCAGTCTTGGGAGCAGCCTGGGAGAGAAGGCCTTGAACTGCACTAGCTTGACAAAATGCCATGAAAAACACAGAAAAGGGTCTGTGTTTCTTTCTGGACTCCCTTTCTTCCCACCTTATGTGAAATCAGAGACCACTGATTTCTTTTGCTGGGGCTTATTCACCTTTCCTCTCCATTACAGGACAACGTGAGACTTGTCTGAGATCCATATGTCAATCAAATTCCCCTATGGTTACACAGATTCTTCCAGCAAGGATCTTCAGAGAATAAACCCTTGGCAGTTCTCGCAAGGAGATCTCCAAAGGCTGCTTCTTCTCTTAATAATTTTCAAGAAGTCAAGGAGAACTTTTGTTCTTATTACCTTCAGATACTCCATATTAATGTAGGAGGCTTCAAGAATCTCTCCATGTACTATTACTATCAATTTGAGACTTTTTATATTGTATCAAAGATATCCATATATATAAATATATATGTATACCACACATAGAATATATTAAAAGTATACATATCTTTTTAGAAGGTATCTGAGTATTTAACATATTTTAATAGTTGTAAACCCCACAGTACATACAGTGATGTATCCTCACTAACCAGTAGTGAGACCAAGAGAGAGGAAGAAGGGTGGGGGCTTGCCTAATGTCATGCAACAGCTTCAGGATAAATTGCATCTAGATCAACGTTTCTGTTCGCTTAGTTCCGAGATTAAAAAAAGTCTTGGAGACATATTTGTCATCCCACACACATTCCCACCCACAGTCCTGCTTCCATCTCCCCAGCCACCCCCGTCTTGGATGCCCTGACACGTGTTTCTCTATGATGTACCCCAGTGCTGATTTTGCTCCAGACAACAATGTCTCCCTCGTGCACAGAAGCCTCAGTTTTGAAATGACAGCGGAGAGTCGCGTTCCTTCCTCGCGCCACCTGTATCTGCTTGGCCGGTGCTTCCACAGTGAGGGCATGAGCAGACACCAGAACTGGGAAGAGAATAAATTCTGCACTCAGCAAAAGCAACAACATCTGGGTTCCACATTTTATCGCTTTGGCTTTCTCACGTGCCACAGAAACCCCACATTCCCCCTGTCATCCATGACATTCCCTGCTGAGCAAGAGGTGGCTGATTGACTATAGGAAGCTGCTGCACAGGATGGCTGAGAGCTCAACTCTGCTCTTCACTGTGTGTTTTGAGGGAGAAAAGGAGGTTCTCTGCCTAGACATATATTGCCATGGAGTTTAGAAAGATGTTTTGGTTTTTTTTCCCTGAGCCCTCTTTCAGTATGACTGACATCCTTTGACAGTTCAGAATATACAGAGGGAGACATAAACAGATACTGCAAGTGCATCACCAGTCTTAAGGATTCAGGCTAAACTAACAAACTGAAATTGTCTAATTTCAGGGATCAGGAAAACTGTTAAAGAACTTGCCTCAATCCAAGTCCATAGAAAAGCGACGTTTTATGCTAGGGAATCAAAACTTGTTCATTCAATGCCCTGAAAACAGAAAAACCTAGAAAAGCAAAGAGTGATTCAAAGAAATGAGGGAAGAATAGCTATTAGTGTTCATAAATGAGTAAGGCAGTAGTCACCTTTGCCCAAGAACTCAAGTTCCTGCCCCTGAAGCACCATAATAGTTGAGAGCTGAATAAAACAGAAATCCCTCTGTGCCCTGGTGAAGCATGCAGGGCACAGGGCAGGTATTTCTTGTACACTGTATTCCATCTGAGTTGCTCTGAATTCATCGTGTCTGAGCGTTACCTAGTGGGCAGTTTTTAGTTGTTCTCAGAATTGAGATGGACACTTGCCTCTGCCCTGCCATAAATGACCTTCATGCCTGTAGGGATCTGTGGTTAAAAACACCTGCTTTTCCTAACAGTTTGTGTAGGTTCTGTGCTTGGGTTTGGTTTGGTTTTTTTTAATGGCACCAGACTGAATCATTTGGAAGGAATGTAAATGGCAGGAAAGGAAGTGCTGCTCAGAGGCACTCCCACAGCACAGAGGAGCATGGTGATGCAAGGAGGGGACTTAAGGAAGGCCGAGATGTATGCTCACCCCTACTGGGGGCCTGCTGTGTGTGGTGGGAAAGGTTTCCTTCAGGAAGCTACATCAGTGTTCCCTGGAAAGGGTTTGTCTGAAAAGTTGCCATCTAGCAAACTTTTGAGTCCTCATTCTGCCATATCTTTGTCCAGATTAGATCTATAAGGAAGTGTAACATGTAAGAGAGTTGCAAACTGGCTGGGAATACCAATACCTGCTGTTTTAGACAGGAAAAGCCCAGCCGCTTGCATCAGGTCAGTAAGAGAAAGCCATTGGTGAGTTGAACACTGCCAGATCCTTGACTAGCAGCAAGTGATAGAAAATAACAGTGTAGGGACCCAAGAGGTTTTGTTGCCACTGAGCTAAGAATCTGCAGCTGGCAATTCAGGTAATTACACTGGCACAGGAATGTGCTTTTAGCCAAAGGTCTCATCTTTCTGCATCCCTGCCACCCAACCGAGTTGCTCTGTGGTCTCGCACAGTTCATTAGTTAGGCCTGTGTTTTAACCTCTTGCTTTGTGACGTGGCGGCGGTGGTTTCTGTTCTCATGGAGGTTTTTTTCATTTACAGCTGCTGACAGCTACGAGAAGGAAACCATCAGGGCAAAGTATTTCTCGAATACTTTTATTGCAGCCACTCCCAGGTCTTTTACCTGCTCTGGAGCACCCAGGGCAAGGTCCATGTTTGCGTAGCCCCAGAGCTCTTTCTGACTGTTGTTTTCATATCCCCTCAGAATGAGAGACACCTGTGAAAGCTTTCTCTTTGCTTGTTGCAACTGGATAGAGGTGCTTTCCTGCATTTAGGTGAAAAGCACCACTGTCTGTACTAGAAGATGAAGCAAAACCAATTTCCTGATCCTTTTGTCACTCAAACTGGTTCCAACAGGCTGGGGTTCACTGACAGGTCATTAACTTGAGCCCCGAGACAGAGAAGGCACTGCCCAGTCCTAAGGCTTCTTTTCCTTTTTCCAGTTGGATCACCCAAATCCCTCAGATCTTTCTTTTTTTCTATACACGTCTTGGGTGGCACAGAGTTGGGGAACAGCTGGAGCAAACACCATGTGCAAGAGACACAGCCTATAACAAATGGGACTGCTTTTTCATCTGGTGCTGTCACCCCACTGCCCCACTTCTTCTGATGCTCATCTGTTTGTCACCCGCATCTTTCTGGATCCCACAGCTTCCCTCTCTCAGGGAAGCTGCACAGTTTCATTCTGGGATGCTGATTTCCTCCTTCCCCTTTCTCACCACATCTCACTTCATAGTCAGCATGTGTAGAAATTGCGGTTCATTTTTCAAGGGTTGGAGTTCTTTTTGTGAGGGAAAACAGAATCTATTCAAAGTATGGCTGGAGGGAGGGGAGGCCAGTTCAGAAAGAATTCCATAAAAGGAAAGAGGACAAATAGCCTGTGTACTACCAGTCAGTGTCACCTAGATTTAACCCTTAGAATTACTTTTTTTGGTGTTATCAATTAATATGTTTATAACAACTCAAGAAATTGAGAAAGGTTTTATCTCCCTCTGCTCAATTTAAGATTTGTACTTGTACAAAGAAAAAAATCACGTCTACTTTCATATTCCTTACTGAGTGTTAATAGATCGAAAGAAAATTAATACTGCTAGAAACAATTAGAGAAATATTTTGTTTGCTGAAAAAATGAGATTCCGATCAAGCAAAATTAGTATCGCTGATTTCTCACAGTAGATTTGGCAAGTGAGAAAAGTAGGAAAAGAGGAAATGTTTTACTTCATTTTTACAAGGAAATTTTCTGATTTTTAATTCATTTACCTCAGAATTTAGTTAAAATTTAATTCAAAAGCAGGAGAGAGAGAAAACCTCTTAAATGTGAAATTTGCAGTAAAATGGCAATTTGTGTCTTTTCCTGCATCGAGGAGTTCATGGTACCAGTTGCTCACACAACTGCAGAACTCAGCTAAGCACCGGAATCCTGATGCAGTTCATTCAGGGCAGCTCTGGCATCCCAGCACTGCACTGCACTTCTCCACTCAGAAGGTATAGCAGATTCCTGCACTGCACCTCCAGAAATTTTTCACAGGTATTTTAACACTAAATTATTGCCATTTGAGTTCTGCCCATACAGGCAAAAAAAAAAAGAGCTCTATCCAACTTACATATTTCTGCTCTGAAAAGTTCACCATCCATAATTTAGATGGAATGAAAGATGAGAATAATGAAAAATTACACAATTTCGATAATGATCATGAAATCATGACCTCTGTTGCATATAGAGCACATCCACTTTTTCTAATTACGTTAAACTTTGTGAATTTCCTTCTTGTGGGTCTTATTGAAGTGAGGTTTTCATGATTTTTGGTTTAAAAAAAAGCAACTCCATGAGCGTAGCTTGGTCTGGAGCCTGGAAGAAGGTGTGGGAACATTGGTATGAGAAGATGAGACAGGATAAAAAGCAGTGGAACTGAGAACTGGAATTGCTCTGCAAGGCAGAAATGAGAAAGGGCAAGACAGTGATGAAGGCCCAGGGTGAGCTGGCTGATTTCTGTGCTTTAGTAGGAATCACTGTGTGTCCCCTTGGTGTGAGTGATACGTAGAGATCACGACTGGTATCGATGTACTATTTAGGCTACAGAGATGTTCGGTACATGCAGATTCACGTATAGAAGAGTAGGATTCATGGCCAGGTTGAATGGAACTGAGCAATCTGGTCTGGTGAACGGGGTCCCTGCCCATGGCAGGGGTTTGGAACAAGATTAAGGTCCCTTCCAGCCAGGGCCGTTCTATGATTTTTCCACTCCCAGATAAGGAAGTTCCTTCTTCAAAGGTAAACACTGTATTTAATGGAAACCAGCAAAACTGCTTTAAAAAAATATTTTTCAGCCTCATAAAGAACAGCATTTTCCCCCACTGTCTTGCGGCTTTAGGATATGCCCATGTGTGCCTGGACGTTGGGCATAGAGGCACCACAGACACTTGTCTGATCATAAACACAAGGGAACCTTTACTAAACAAAAAAAGAAAACCCCTCATAGAGTGCATTAGAGTGCTCAGACTTTGTAGTGCTGTTTCCTTCTACCCAACCCTTGAGAACATAACCAAATTAGTACTCACTCGCACTGAAAACGAACAGCCCAAGTCTTCTCATTGCCATCCCCCTCATCTCTCCTTTGTTTCACCTCAAAGTGCTCTTCCTTGTAATCTCTAGGTGCCTGGATAGTAATTGGCTTTAGCTGAAGGGCTGCCTTGCAGTGACATCCCAAGTTCACTTCCTTGGTCTCTTTTAAAGTGCTTCTTCCCCAGTCTGCCACTCCCCTCCCAGCCAGAATGACAAGCCAGATAACCAGTAAGCTTTGACATTGCATGCTGCTCCCTGCCTAGGGCAGAGAGGAGACTTGTGAACTCCTTCCCCAGCTGTAGTCTTTCCTCCACAATTAAACTGCCTTTCCCAGTTTCCCCTAACACACAGGTAGATAAAGCAAGCATAGGGACAAACTGAAGGGTGTGGTGAGACTGGGAGTGGAGTGTACAGTGCATGTGGTGACAGGTGACTAGGGGAAGGGTCAGCCTCATTCATCTCAAATATTTATTAAGGGAGCCTAGGGATAGAGTTAAAAAGGTTCTGAAGTGTTTCATAATTCAGGCAGCAGCCCACATCTGAGCTTTCAGGAACTGAGGTGCCTAACTCCACTCACTCCAAATACGCGTAAGAATATGCAATTTATGAGAATTTGATCACTAATGGGTTATCTAAATAAAAGTGAGATGCATCTCAGCCAGGTTTTCTCTTTTAAGCCTGCTGTTCATCTGCCCAGTGTGTGGTTTGCACAACAGCTGTAGGTACCAAAGGTGCTCCTCCCTTTCAGCTGAAAAGGGCAGTCCCTGGCTTGCAGGTGCTGGCTACATGCCCAGGAGTGCAAACCCAGGCACTGCTCCCATGCTCTGGGTTGGCACTGGCAAGGCACAAATAGCTGCTCCTGTAATTGACTGAAGAATACAAAGAAGACTGATGGCAGCCGGGGCAAACTTCTGACATTACGTTTAACTGAGGGCAGCTGGACAGTGTGTCTCTTAAAGTTTTCACTGCCCTAGGCAGCTTGCTTCCATCTGGGATAGCCATCTATGCTCCATTTCTAGCCATTTGAGGGACAAAGTTGCTTTTAGGGTGTGAGTGATCATTTTAGGCATCTTAGATCAGTTTCAGATTACAGTGCAGTGATAATACTGATGAACTTTGGTTTTTTGAAGGAGGCTACCTTGAAAGTGGTTGTCTACACTGAATATCTGTATTTAGTCCAGTAAAGTAGATCTGTATCTTGCTCTCGTGCTGACCTCAAACTAGCATGGTAAACCTGCCAAGATGCCCACTAAAGGCTGCCTTGGGGTCCATATGGTAGTTGTTCAAAATACCTCCAAGACAGTGAAACTTGCAAGTGACTGGAAGTCCCTCTGATAGAAAGGACAATCTGTACTTCTGTTCTTATACACAACCTCAGTTCTCCTCCGACTGTTAGCACATAAGAGTACAGAGACTTTATTCTTTGGGAATCTGCCAAATGAGGACAGACAGTAGAACAATTCATGCTGGTGTACATGTCTCCTCTTTGGTAGGCTGCAGGCATTAGGAGATGGCAAGGACCCTGCAAAGAAGGCAGAGCTGTTTTCCAAAAGCAGCTTGCTAACCTCAAAATGTTAACTACAAATTACTTAAGATGTAAACAAAACTGCAGAAAGGTCAGTAGTCTCCATTATCTGCTTTGGAGCCCACAAGGATTAGACTCCTTACAAGGATGAGTTCCTTAAATGTTTACCTCCTTTAAACACTTTAAAATCTTTGTAACTTTATCCCACAGCCTTCAGGGAGAGACATGTAGGAACTTTACTGCAGCTTCCACACTTTTGAATTTGCTCCCATTTAATACTTTAGGTGAATCAGAGATGCTGACAGAAATGCTGTTATTGTACACCATCTGCCCATACTTCCTGTGTTAATTCTCAATTCTTTACAGAACAGCTTTGAGTGTTCACCATAGGAAGTTGGTTACAGTTTCTGACAGACTCTGTACTAACTTGGTCAGCTTGCTGTTACCTTCTTCACAGAAATAAGACTTTCACTATCATTTATACAACCTCTCTTTCTTCTCTTCCCCCAATAATTTTGAAAGCCAGTTGACTGATTTCAGCTAAATTTGATGGACAGATAGTAATCTTAAAAATGGGAAGATCCTTTCAGTCTCATAAAAATCAGCAATCCCAATCTGTTGGGACAGGAGAGAAATCTAAAGTAATGGTACCTCGTAGGCATTAATAATTGTCTCCCATTCCAAGAATCTGTGGTTTCACAACCGGTGCAACCATGGTCAGTCTTATTTTTTGTGCAGCCAAGGAAAAACTGTAGAGTGAGTAGTAACAGAGACAGCCTTTCTTTTCTCATGGCCATGTGGCAATGCTGGTGTGGAATCAGTTCCCTGGTGGGAACAGTTTTACCCTGCACTCCTTCGCATCACAAGTAAATAAGTTGGCACTGAGATGGACAACGTTCTGTTGTTTTGGAGACTTCGCTAAGACTGGTTTCCTGGGTGTTGTGGAGAGCATATGCTTCAACACCTGATACTTACATAAATTGATATTAAAATGCTTGTTTAGATGCACTGTATTTGTTGCTTTTTTTAGTTATTTAAGCCTGGATTGGAAGAGGCACTTTTATGCTGTCACTTTTTCCTGACAGTTCTCATTGGGGGTCTCAGATTAAAAGCAGAAAGCAAATGTACAGTTTACCTGTGAAAAGTCAGTAGAGTTGCCCTGTGGTGTGGTGGGGTGACCCTGGCTGGATGCCAGGTGCCCACCCAAGCTGCTCTCACTCCCCTCCTCAGCTGGATAAGGGAGAGAAAATGTAATGAAAGCTCATGAGGTGAAATAAGGGTGGGGAGAGGTCACTCACTGATTGCCATTATGGGCCAAATAGACGTCACTTGGGGAAATTAATTGAATTTACTACCTGAAAATCAGAGCAGGTTAATGAGAAGTGAAGCAAGTTTTAAAAACACCTCCCTCCTTCCCAGGCTCTACCTCCTCCCCCTGGTGGTGCAGGAAGATGGGAATGAGGGCTGTGGTCAGTTCATCATGTTTCTGCTGCTCCTTCCTCCTCAGGGAGAGGAGTCCTTTCCTTGCTCCAGTGTGGGATGCTTCCCACAGGAGACAGTCCTCCATGAACTACTGCAGCAGGAATCCTTCTCACAGGCTACAGTTGTTCACAAACTGTTCCAGCATGAATCTGTTCCATGAGGTGCAGTTTTTCAGGAACAGACTGCTCCAACGTGGGCAATTTTAAGAGATGTTAATTTTGTTTCTGGGTTGACTTTCTTTCCCTGTCTAGCATGAGTTGCCAGAGCTCACAGGCAGTGGCACCACAGCAAAAGAACTGCCACAGGTAAAGGAAGACAAGGCTTTAGAAGGGTTAATCGAAGCATTTTGCTGCAGGGGCCCACTGTTCTCCCCCCACCACTTTCTCTACCTTGCTCAAAAGAGATCTCGTTCTGTACAAATTCTGCAGACCTAAAATATTTACAGGTACATAGTACAAAGAGCCCAGAGGTAATAAATCTTAGCCAAAGGAGCCAAGGTAGACATTTGAATAGGTAAAGTGGGCCTAAAGCCAAGGGTTTCTTTAAGCCTGAATGATCAGAACACAGAACAATAGAAAGTACAAAAGGTCCCTGAGGTGACGTGAGGATGGGGACTGAGAAAGCAGACCCCAGGATGAAGGCAAACAGGAACTCCCGCTAAAATATTCCTCAAAATGGAGACCACGTCTCAAACTCCGCCCTGACTCCACCTGCTATGAATATTGTAATCTAATGATGCAATAATATGAATATGCATATGATTATGTTGTAATCATTGTCAGAAGCTATATAAATTGCTTGTTCTATTCAAGCACTGCGGAGCCTGTTTTCCCAGCACTAGCTGGCAGGCTGCCCGGCCGTTAAATAAATAAATAAATACCTGCTGTTTTAGGCATAAAACTCTGTCTAAACAGTTTTATCTGCTTTTTTTTGGGGCATCACAGGTACCAGCAGCACTGCCAAAGCTTTGCCATGGCCCTACTTAGGCTGACACATATCAGCTGCTTCATCTCTCACCCATGGGCAATGTAGACCCTGGAAGTCTTATTTTTGCTGATGACTGCAGCTCTGGGGAATCTTTTTGCTGATATGTAGGATTTTTAGGGGCTATTATTAGGTTATTTAAATGAAACTGCTGTTGACATGAAAAGCTTAACATGAAATACCAGGATGACTTCCTTGTGTTGCCAGAAATACACACTTTGATAAGGCTCACTTGTAAAAGCCAACAAGGATTAATGCATTGGTAGGGTAGTGCTAACACTATAAATTAAAGTAACTCCTGTTAGCTAAGAGAAAGGGGAACCTCCCATCAAGTTCCCACCTTTCCCACCCAAGAGGATAGCACCTGGCCTTATTCAGTTTGGGTTCATTTATGAATGAATACATTAATCACCAGTGACAGATGCACAACCACTTACAGCTCGTTACTTTTTGCTATGTTTGCACATGTAAACGTTCCTTAGCCAAGCTTCCCATCATCCCTGCCTCTGCTCTACCTGGTCATCTTGATTCCAAAAAGCAAAAACCTTTATCCAGCAGTGGGGAGGAGCTGCCAGGCTGCTGCTCTGAATATTCTCCACAAGTCTGCAACCTACGGGATCCTCTCAGTGTCTCAAAATCTGAATGGTTGCAGTGGGCATGGCAGGGCCTTCAGCTCTTGACCCCGTCCCTTTGCTGCTAAAGATTCACAAACAGGATTTTCAGAAGCAGCTCAGTGACTTAAAAGCATCTGTTTTTATTCAGTGTCAGTGGTAAATGTGCTCCCACAACATTTAGGACCTCTGTTCTCCAGTCGTAAGGCAGTCCATAAGCATCTTTAGATCACTTCCTGCCTCAATTAGCAGTAATTAAGAAGAACACGTATGTCCCTGCATTTCAGAAGCGGCTAAAAATTGCATTGCCTGGAAGAGGCAGCTGCAGGATCAACACAATTCATTCTCTTTTTGTCCGTGAAACTGTTAGGATCTCTCCAAGCCTGTAATCAGTCATCCATTTCTCCCTTTGATATGACACCTGAGATTCAATATTCCACTTCCTCTTGTTCCTATTTGCTCACCCCAGTAACTGTGTTAACACAAGACCAGGATGTGGGCACATAAAGACTTGGGTGCCCATTTCATGGCTCTTCCCTGATGTGATGCGACATCCCTACAGATGTGGGGATGCAGCACTCAAGCAAGAAGGAAGGGGGGAATGCCCAGCATGATGCGGTAGCAAAGGTATCTATGGTATGAGTGAGTTTCCTTTTCCACTTCCTTTCTTCGCTTTCTTGTTGGCTTGTTTGTTTGCAGAGGGAGTCAACAGTGGGATGTCATCGCATGACTCAGAACTGGAGCCCCCAGCACAGGCAAACAGCACTTGGCCTTTCACCTGGTTCTACTCCAGACCAGCCTGGCCTGTGAGCTTTGCTGGGGAGTCAAGAGATGGGAATCAGAGGTTTCCTTTTTGAGAAAGCATTGGAGAAGACACAGTGTAGCTCAGTCCTAGCTCTTCCAAGAACAAAAATCAGCTGATCATACAGCCACAGAATTTTTTGAGTCAGAAGGGACCTTTCAGGATCATCTAGTCCAACCACCCTGCCATAAACAGATTGCTCAGAACCCTATCCAACCAACCTGGCCCTGGACACTTCAGTGATGAGGCATCCACAGCTTCTCCGGGCAACCTGTTCCAGTACCTCACCACTCTCATAGTAAAGAATTTCCTCCTTTTATTTAATCTAAATCTACCCACTTAGTTTAAAATCTTTGTCCTTTGTCCTGTTACTACAGGCCCTGGTAAAAAGTCTCTCTCCTTTTTTTTAAGATCCCCTTTAAGTACTGAAAGGCTGCAATAAGGTCTCTCTAGAACCGTCTCTTCTCCAGGATGAACACACACAACTCTCTCAGCTTTTCTTCATAAGAGAAGTGTTCCAGCCTTCTGATCATTTTTGTGGCCCTCCTTTGGACCTGCTCCAAGAAGGCCTGTTTTGTGCTGGGGGCTCCAGAGCTGAATGCTGTACTCCAGGTAGGGTCTCACAGGAGCAGAGTGGGAGAGTCACCTCCCTTGACCTGCTGGTCACACTTCCGATACAGCCCAGGATATGGTTGGATTTCTGAGCTGTATATGCACATTGCTGGGTCACATCCAGTTTTTCATCTACCAGTACTCCCAAATCCCTCCTTTCCAGGATGCTCTGAACCCGTTCATCCCCAACCTGTACTGATACTGAGGATTGCCCCAACCCCATTGTAGGACCTTGCACTTGACCTTGTTGAATTTCATGAGGTTCACATGGGCCCGCTCCTTCTGTGTGGCATCCCTACCCCTCCTGAATCAAGTGTACCCTCAGCCTGGTGGCGATTGCAAAATTTGTGGGGGTGGCTCAGTCTCACTGTCTGTGTCATTATGAAGGATATTGAACAGGTCCCAGTAAGGATCCCCAAGGGACACCACTTGTTGATAATCCCCATTGCCTGTGACTGGATCCCATCCAACCACTTCATTATCCATCGAACAGTCCATCCATCAAATCAATCTCTCTCCAAATTAGAGGTAAGAATGTTGTGTGGGACCATGTCAAAATCATTACAGAAGTCCAAGTAGTTGTCAGGTAGCTTGCTTTTGGTAAAGTTCAAATGGCTCATCCTGCACTGTGATTCCCGAGGACATCAGAGGTCATACCAGCATTTCAGTTTGTGCCTGGCAGGATCCCACTTGCCTGGAAGCTCCCTGCAGGCAGAGGTCCAGCCTCACTGGGTCTGGGCTGCTTCCTGCCACGGGGAAATGTCAGAGGACCAGCCCACAGCAGGGAAGGAGTTAAGTGCTTGACCAGCTGCTGTCTGTGAGGCACTGAATTCCTTCCCCGTGCAATGCAGCAGCCAGTGTCAGGACAGCTATATTTAGAGAGCTGATAAAGGTTTGGTGCCAACAGTTGTCCTACCCCTCGATGAAGAAGCTGCAGAGAGAGCGAGAGGGGGCAGCTGATTGCTTTCTTCCCAGTTCCATTCTCTACTTTCTTCAGTGGACTCTTGCCGTGCCTCCAGCAGGGACCCCCGGTGGAGCTGTCCAGGCGCAGGGGGTAAGTTCCCTTTCCTTGCTCCCCTGCCCCGTGGGTGGCAGCTGCTCCTCAGCCCCACTGGTGGCACATGGCTGTGATCCTCCTTCCTGGGGCTGGTGCTGGGGCCCTGTGGAGCTGCCTCACTTGTGGCATAGTGAGGTGGGAGTGTGCTGGGGACATGGGGAAGTGTTTGCTGTGTTTTCATGCTCCTGCCTGAACCACGTCTCCCTCGCTCTCCCGCGCCCAAGGCAAGCTCGGCAGCCTCCACACAAAGGAGGGCAAGGACAAAGTCCCAAGCCTTAAAGTGCCTTCAGCCTTAAGCTTGAGGAGCGTTTCATTCTGGGGAGGTCTCATGTTTCTTTGCCCCTGACACTCCTTCCAGCCCGGCTCTGGCTCTGTACAGCTCCTTCCAGCCACCATGTGCGGTCAGGGGAGGATAGAGTTTCTGCCCCTCCACCCCTTCCTTCCTGGCCTTCCTGCACCCTTACTCACAGGCAAGAAGGGCACTGGCGCTCGCTGGGCAGCAGCCAGGGAGCTGCGTGAGGCCCTGGGAATGGCAGGCACCCCGATGGAGGAGCCAGTGTAGCTGCCTTGTGACCAGGGCTCCTCACAGGAGCAAAGTGTGGGAGCCCCTTCTGCTGTACCCCCCATCCCTGCTGCCTGCCCCACAGTAATGGTTCTCCCTCCTGCCCTGCTCCCTGTGCAGAGGATCCTCTGGCAGCCGCCATGGCCAGCGGCAGGGACTCGGACAGCGAGCCAGCGGTGCTGGAGGAGGAAGATGAGGGCCCGGATGTGAAGGCCGTGCAGGCCCGTTACCTGCGCAGCCCCTCGCCCAGCCGGTGAGTGCAGGACCACTGCCATGGCCTCCCGGGAGCACGTGGGAGACAGGACTCCTCTGCTAGTTAATCCATCCCACTGAGAGTACGTGCACACGAGGGGAGGACAAATTGCATTACTATGGGGTGGTATCATCCCTCTTCCCTGTCTCACCTTCTTATATCCATCTCCATGCTGAAACTTCTGATCCAATTTCAACTCTTCCCAAATCCAGCCCCATCTTTCTCTCCATTATAAGGACTTGCGGATTTTTTAATGTCAATATTAGTCTTTCCCAGCCCCACAAAGACCGAGGGTCTTCAGATTTAGATTTGGTTCAGAGCCAACAGGCTTCAGGCACTAAACAGGAGGCTGTCACAGCACAAGCAGAAATTGAGTTACCCCAAGCAAAACAAGCATGATTAGATGTATTTTCTCCTAATACAAGGAAAAATACATCCCTTTGAACTCTTCCTAAAGCAAAATGCTCTGCAGGGCTTTCTGTACCCTTTGAGATGCTTTAGCTGAAAGCAAGGAGTAGGGATTGAGTTTGAAAAGAACCTGCCTCAGTGGCCCTGAACAGGTAGGAGATTATGCAATGATTCCTGTTAACTGTGGGACACTGCAGAAAAATCAAGACAGAGTGCTTATTGCATTTAACTACATGCGTTTCAGAATTGAGGAAGATCACTGAGCTCACATGAAGTAAAATTATGTATTCAACTTGGTAAATCTTTCTCCATCTGCTCATCAGTCACTCAAAATGAACAGAAGCACCTCTCCCATGTATTTCCTCTACCTTGCCTTGCCTGTTTTGTTTTTTTTTTCCCTTTTTTCTCTCTGTCAATGATAAAAGCAGTGATGAAATTGATAAGATCCTTCCCATCCAGAATAACGCCCTGGAAGCCTCCAGGACTGGGCCATGCTGTACCTGTGTGTTTCACAGATGCTCGGGGCAGCCACTGGTAAAATGTGTTGAGGCTGTGGTGGCAGATTATTACCATCTGTTATCTTTTTATTGAGCTTGGAGGCAACCTTTACAGCAAAAGGAATTGAAGGCAGGGCATAGCTCCAAATTTGTGTCAGCTCCTGTAAATGAGACTGAGACTCCCCTTGTTCATCTCATTAACTCCTTTAAAGAACTAGAAAAGGATTACTTTCAGTCATGGTTGACAAGTGCTGGAACTCACCTAAATGACCTAGATGAGCCTGTGAAGTGGTTTCTGATGGCTGTGCCCTCTGTTTTGATTCCGGAGCATGAACGCAGTTCAGCTCTCCAGACACTGCTGCACCCTGACTGCATGTTAATCACCCTTCCTCTCCTGCCTTAATTAAAAACAAACTGTTGCAAGTACTGCAAGTCGGCATGGCTGAGGAGCTTCTGTGGTGGCAGCAAACTTGCCCTAATGACCTGTACCATATATATGGAAGGAAGTGTAGATGGTATAGATCAGGGAAAAAGCTCTGTAAAATATTTTGTTAAGATGGTCTAAACAAGAGAACATGTGCTTGGATCGTACAGGCGGACCCAGATGGAAAAATATGCGTTTTCCAGATTGTGGCCCCTTTTTTGCTTAACAAACACTTACATGAATCACATTGTGTGTCAAAGAATTCCCTTCAAAGGTGCTTGTGAGTGTCAGAGTGGTTTCTGATCTGCAGCTGGACAACACTGAGATTGGTTCAGCTGGTTAGAGTATGGTGCTAATGACACCAAAGTTTGATCCCTGTACAGGTCATTTACTTCACAGTGGGACTCCATTATCCTTATGGGTCCCTTCCAACTCAGAATATTCTGTGAAATCTGTGAAATACTGTGTGAGTGGAGAGACTGACCACAGATTCATGCTATGAAGTGACCAATGCACTGAGAGAGAGTGTCACGAGCTTCAATTTCAGTGCTTGCATTGCAGCTTGTGGTAACTCAGAGGATGCTTGTGGGCAATTAGCCAGCAGAGAGAAAACTCAACACCTTGGTGTGATCTGTTTTGAGTTGTTCGATAAATTCTAGTTAGGACAATGTTTTTATCTGTCTGTCTAAGTGAGAGCTACTTGTGAGAGTAGTCCTTGTGATCCATGCCCCTCCCCATCTCAAACAAGACACTGATCTTCTCTACCCAAAAAACTTCTCCACCAGGCAATTGTTTTGCGCTCCCAGTCCACTGAAGCTCCTTCCTATGGGACCTGTCTACATCCTGCAAACCCTGGATACCAAGGGCATATTTAAAGCCTGTAGTGCCATGCTGGAGAGCAGTGTGGGAATGGGGGTGGGAGAAGAGCTGGGGCTTCCCTTCTGCAGTCAAAGGATCTTCACTGCTCCAGTTCCCTGCTGCTCCCCTCTGGAATGGGTGCAAAGGGCTAAAGTTCTGGGGGTGGGATCCCAGTGGAGGGCATTGCCTAATAGGCAGTGTGGTTGGTTGGCAGGTATTCCATGATATCAGACACTGATACAGAGAGCATCTTCATGGAGCCGATCCACCTGTCATCTGCTGTGGCTGCCAAACAAATAATCAGTGAAGGTAAGAGGAGAAAGGGTAAGAGAACTGTGTAAGTAATAAAGACCTGTTTTGCCTTTGTCATCTAGAGATCCTAAAATGATAAAAAGCCTTTATGAGAGAATTCTATCTGAGGTAGAGGTGAAAATCACATAGAAATATCAACTTACAGAAAGGTTTGATGACTTCCTTTGAAGATATGCAATGAATCTGTGGCAGAACGATGCACCACGGCGGTGAATGTAGTTTGAGTGCTGGTTGCTCACTGCAATAAACTGAATTTAGAATAGAATAGAATAGAATAGAATAGAATAGAATAGAATAGAATAGAATAGAATAGAAGTATTTCAGTTGTAAGGGACAAACAATGATCATCTAAGTTCAGCTATCTAACCAAAAGTTAAAGCATATTATTAAGGGCATTGTTCTACTCCTCTTGAACACTGGCAAGGCTGGGGCATCAACCACCTCTCTAGAAAGCCTGTTGCAGTGTTTGACCTCCCTTTTGGTGAAGACGTGCGTCCCAGTGTCCGGTCTTAACCACCCCAGTGCAGCTTTGAACCGTTCCCACCTGTCTCATCACTGGATACCAGGAAGAAGAGCTCAGCAGCTCCCTCTCCACTTCCCGTCTTCAGGGAGGTGTAGAGACCAGCTGCATTTTTCTGGGGGTGGGTTAAGGGTGTCCTTAACTCCCAGACCTTTGGCCAGTGTGGATCTCTGGACTGAAAGGGCAGTGCAATGTGCTCTTCCCATAAGCATACACTGCAGACAGAACAGTGTGATGTTTCTGGGGGAAAAAAACAAGTCAGAAGGCCTGCCCCAGACACAAGTAATGACAGGTCATATATTTGCATTGTTTTTACATGCTTTGAGTTACAATGTCAAGTTTATTCCAGAACTGAAGACAAAGGAGGTCAGGGTAGATTCAGTGTGTCCCAGGATGCTGGAGACTGCGCAGCAGCTGATGGTGGAAGACCTGTACAACCGAGTTAAGGAAAAGATTGATGACACCAGCTTGTTTAACACACCGTGTGTGATGGACTTGCAGAGGGCACTCATGAAGGACAGGCTGGAGACCCCCAGGGATGCTGTGGATGAAGTCTGGCCTAATGTCTTCATAGCAGAAAAGTGAGTGTCAGCTTTTGCCATCAAGTTGCGTGAGATTCCCAGTGAAGGGTCAAATGGAACCATCGAAGGCATAACATGTATTACATGTATCTAATACCTTTCATCCCTAGAGAGCCCCTAAGTGTTTTTCAGACTGTGCTCGTAGAAATCTCTATACACTGAAAAGTAAATACTTCTGGAATAGAATCAGCAGCTTTCCTATGCTATTTTGATGCTTCAACAGTTTAGGAGGGGAAAAGGCAAATGAGCCCAAATTCCACTGTTCTGATTGGAATTTGGCCCTGAAATTGGAACTGAAGTCAAAGAGAGTTAAAAAAGAAATGCCATAGCAAATGCCAAGTGGAGATAGTTAGGTCTTCTGTACCGTCGTTCAGCTGTCTGACACACCTGCGTAAGTGGCCAGATAGAATTAGAAGTGTATATAATGTAAAGCATCAGTTATGGAGTGATAAAAGTTGATAAATAAGTACACAGCCTGGACCCAGGATGGCAGCATGAGTTTCAAATCAAGCTGGAGCAGAAACCTGTAGGACTCTCACAGGACATTAAGGTCTGAGTGGAGACACATGTTGGATGAGTAACATGGACAGGGAGTTCTGTAGACCTTGTAGCAGGCAGCTCCTCTCCTACCCACCCCGCAGCACTGATACCTCACATCTCTTTTTCTTTCCTGAAGAAGCGTTGCGGTGAACAAAAGCCGTTTGAAGAGGCTGGGCATCACACACGTCTTGAACGCAGCTCATGGTACAGGTGTCTACACAGGACCAAGTTTCTACAACGGTCTCAATATCCAGTACCTGGGCATTGAGGTGGATGATTTCCCAGATATGGATATCTCCAAACACTTCCGCCTGGCTGCGGAGTTCCTTGATGAAGCACTGCTGACTTACAGGGGTAAGGGGAGACGATTACAGTGGTTCCAGAACGCTTGGGAATTACGGGTGGAAGTGTTACTCTCATAAACAGCCGATGCCACATTTGCAGTGGGATAGAAAGAAGCAGAGCCTTCATTCTCTGCATGCAGCAACAGTGACCACTTGTTCCCTTTCTGCCGTGCCTCATTCAAAATGAGAGGGAGCAAACTAGTAAGGGGAGGGAGCCCAACAGCCCCTGCTGCAAGCCCCATGTCTTCAAAGTGGCTGCAAGTCACCTCCCTCAGCTCCTTTGGAAGAACCCTACTATAGCAAAGAGCAGAAACCCTGCTGTGATACATATTTGTTTAATATTGATGTAATATTCTGTATATATAGTTATATTTCTGTACACTGCAAGTTTCAGTTTTGCCACGATGCAAAAACCAGGCTGATTTACTAGAACAATCCAGGCAGCTGAGCTGAATCTCTGAGTGTCTATCTAATTTGCTGGACTCCCATTCCACAGCAACTGTTATTCTGTGGGCCTCCAGTACACACTGGTCATTCTGTTGCAGCTTCAATGGACAGTTAGAAATACCTTTATGCAGTTCAGTATGGAAATGAACACCATGATCAGTGATATTACTGATATTATTTATATATTTAGTCAACAATTTATATTTTTAGACAGCAGATTACCTCCTAGCAGAAGTGACAGTAAGACAAGTTTTGTTAGTACACAAGGAAAGTTGAGACAGTTCTAACAGCTCAACACCACGAGGTGGGACACTACCTATCTGTGTTCTTCCTCACAACTCCCATTACTACCCTTGGCATAGTCCAGGTGCTTCCTGCTGCTGGCATTCATCGACCCTTCAACTCACTAACCCAGCAAAAATGACAGCCCAGCATGGGAGAGAAGGTTTTCCCCTGGGCTGGTGATCTGAACTGGCTCGTTAAAGGACCAGTAGCAGGGTAGCAGAGCCGACACAGGAAAGGGTGCACCGAGGCAGAGGAGCCTTGAAAGGAAAAAGAAGAAGATCTCCCCCTATTGGTGAGCTGTTAGATTGGTTTCACTGGCTGGTAAAATACTTGGAAGGCAACCAAGACTTCTGGTGCTAAGAAAGGTGTAACAGACATTTCAGGATTGTAGGAAGAGGTTCATTAGATAAACACTTGGGGTAACATAGCAGCAGTCAGAAAGGTGATGTTTAAACTGGCTCCATTAAGTTTCAGTGCAGACAATTTGATTAAAGTGGAGTTTTTCACACATTTAGAAACAGTAATGTCAGTTATTTATAAGTCAGCAAAGCCTAATTTACACTCTTCATATTTCCAAGCTTTTCTTTAGCTCAAATTTTGTATAAAAGTAACTTTAAAATTTTTCAATGTCAAAGTGTGGTTTGCTGCAAGAGGTAGTAAAGGCCATGAAATAAAGCAGATCCTCAGTTTTGATTCTTGCTCTTACAGTCACTGTTACAGGACAGTGGGTCCCAGTAATTTGAAGCAGCTGTTTCAGTTTGTCAGAGTCAAAACCAGCTCTTTCCTGTCAGTTGCTTGGTTCTCCTCTTCTAAGATATACTATGACTTTGGCTTCCTACATGTAACCATTTGAGGGTACCTTGCAAAACTGATCTGGATTCTGGCAAAAAAACAATCAATTTTTTATGAAATTGTATTTAAGCCCCATAATGTGCCTTATGAAAAACCAAGTTATTTGCTTATCTTCCCAACACCTTCCTGGAGGCTAATGCTAATATCTCCCTTTTTACATATTGAGAAACAAGCATGGAAGGCTTTAATGTCTGACCCTATGTCAGGCAGCAAGTCACGAATACTGTACTGCTTATCTTTCTAATACCTGTTACAAGTTCTAATACCTATTACAAGTTTTGACTATTTGAGTAAGTGAAGTGTGTAGGCAAAAATACAAACATTTTTTAGCTTGTTTTGAGATGTGCCTGCCCACAGCTTTTGAAACTAACGTGCTTTTTATTCATATTTTATTAAGGTAAAGCTATCAAAAATTCAGTATTGGTTGCAGTCACTAAAACAAATAATCTGTCTAATTTTTAACACAGTTCAGAGAATGCCTTTGTGCTATATATCAGAGCATACGCGCGACACACCTGTGATTGGAAATAGCTAATCACTTTCCTGTCCAACATCTGTAGGCAGAGTCCTGGTCAGCAGTGAAATGGGCATCAGCCGCTCCGCTGTGCTGGTGGCTGCCTACCTGATGATCTACCACCACATGACTGTTTTGGAGGCTCTGATGACTCTGAGGAAGAAACGAGCCATTTACCCCAACGACGGCTTTCTGAAACAGCTACGGGAGCTCAACGAGCAGCTGCTGGAAGAACGGGAGCTGGAGCATTCTGGAGATGAAGAAGTGACTCCTAGTCAAAGTCCTGTTGCCCACGCAGGGACTTCTTCCCGTTCGTCTGGAGCTGGGGAAGCAGAAAGTGTCGTTGGAGCCCGAGCCCACTCCATCATAGTAGAAGAGGAGGACACGAGCAGCATGCTGGGTAGTTTTATGAGCTCTTCATCAGTATCAAAAACCAGCTGGGTTTCCAAACACTCCACCCTGATCAGCGAGGAGGAAGAGGAACAGTTGTATGAGGAATGGAGGAAGAAACAAGGCCTATCTGCAAAGGAATCGGGAGTTAATCATGAAAGAAGAACATCTCCAAAGCATCTGGATCAGGAAGAGGAACAATCTGACGAGGATGTGGAGCAGAGGATCCATGACTGGCAGCGCAGAAATGAGAAATATCAAATGGAGGGTGCAGCCAGGGAGGAGGATGGTGATTCCAGCCTGAGAGGAAGACCTTACCCACCAGGTGAATTCAGTGATGTTGAGAGTGTGAGCAGTTTTGAGATCCGAACCCTGAAAAAGCAGCTGGAAGCCAGCAGCTTCAGCGGGATGAGGAGGAGTCGCACAGGTTCTGTGTCTTCTGAGAGCACCTGGGACATGTGGAATCAGAGGCTCCTGGAGATAGAGAAAGAAGCTGCTCAGAGATACCATTCTAAGAATAAAAACTGTGGGGAAATGGGAAGAAAGGAGAGGGATGTGGATGAAGAGAGCGTGCTTTCAGACAGTAGCTCCTTCTACAATTTCTGCCAAAAGAACAAAGACAAGCTGACTCCTCTAGAAAGGTGGAAGGTCAAGAGGATCCAGTTTGGCTTTCACAAGAAGGATTTAGAACCATCATCGTCGGCTGCACCATCTCCAGCAGAAGATGGCAACCAAGCAGGTGGGGAGGGAGCAGAAGGGAAGAGTTGGTCAGATATTGACCTGACTGCCTACCAGGCTTGGAAAATTAAGCGGCAGAAGAAGGTGGGCAGTGAAAGCAGCAAGGAGGAGTTTGTGGAATTTGCCAAAACTGAGGATTCTGCTTCAGCTAAAAGGAAGCAGAGGCGTGTAGAACTCCTTGAACGCTCAAAGAAAATTTTGGAGGAAAGCCAGTCCATGTGCAGCTGGGAGACAGACAGCACAATGAGTGGGAGTATCCCCCTGTCAGCTTTCTGGCCCTCGGCGCCTTCTGCAGATGGTGCCGACGATGCAGCTTCTGCCCTGAGCATGCAGACAAATCACTCATCTTTATCACAGACCAGGAGCAGCACAGGAGTAATGCAGCCTCAGATGCCAAGTGTACCCCTTCCCAGTCTCCCACTTGGTCCAGGTGACACCATATCCGTGACAAGCATTCAGAACTGGATCGCTAACGTGGTCAGTGAAACCATTGCTCAGAAGCAAAATGAGATCATGATGCTGTCCCGTCCATCGTCCGCGATGGCCTCCCTGTCAGGAGACCTGGGTAGGCGAGGAGATGATGATAAGGTTTCTCTGCTCAGTGCTCAGAGCGGCTCATCTCTGGCTGCCTCTCAGCTGCGCCAGCAGGAGCTGCGCCGGGCTGAGTCTCAGTCTGTCCTGTCCTGCAATAGCTCCGTGAGTGAAAGGACAGAAGGGACTGCTTCAAACATGAAGACAACACAGACAAGCAAGCCACTCTACAGCCTCTTTGCTGATGATGTTGACCTCAAGAAACTCAGGAGGAAGGAGAAGGAGATGCAAATGGAAATGAGAGAAAAAATGTCAGATTATCAAATTGAAAAAGTGATCAGAGACAATAAACGCAGCACTTTATTTAAGAAAAAGGTGACGAAAGGAGAGGAAAATGAAAGAGAAGATGACAGAGAGATTACAAGAAACAGCCATGGCCGCACCTTGCAAGCAGCTTTTGACAGAACTGGTACAGTCTTCAATCTGTCCAGTCAACCTGCAAACCCAGGTGCACAAGAGTCAGAAATAGAGACTGATATTACCAAGTGGCTCAATGGTCTGAAAGCAGAGAGAGAACCACCACCTTACTATGAACAAACTGAGAAAGCTAGAGAGAAATATAGCAGATCATCCAAAGTTAGACAGGTGGATTCTGAGACATCCAGTTACAGATTCTCCAGATCCCAAAGAGAAGAGCTAGACAGCTGTTCTTCCTACGAGTCAAAAGGAGATTCACTGAGAACCACATCAAGATTTTCCTCTGCTTCTGCGAAAGAGGACAAAAAGATGTATAAGTTCACAAGGTCGAGGGTCAGTGAGACAAGTTCCAGAGAAAACAGCCCAGAGCTGCATGTTTCCAGCCCATCACCTGAGCCGCCGTTTGACTCTGAATCCCCTGAGCCATCTACACAGAGCCGAGTCAGATCCCATCATGTGGAGGTATGTGAAGAGGAGTCCAGGTCAGACGTGTCAGAATTTGGAGCAAAGAGAAAGTTCACCCAGAGCTTTTCAAAGTCTGAAGAGGATGGAAAGAAGGAGGCAAAAGTAGAGCAAAGTGAAGAAAGGTTTGCATCTAGACAGTACTCTCAGTACAGGCAAAGCACACGTAAAGAGGAGGAAGAGATGGATGATGATGCCATTATTGCTGCGTGGAGAAGCCGACTAGAAGAAACTACAGCAAAGCTCCAGCGGAGAAGGGAAGAGTGACCAAGATCAGACTACAGGAACACAAGCAGAGTCAGAGTCCCTGAATCACTCACTCATCATTATATTTTTGATAATCCTTTGTGGTTTGTAGGGCATTTCCTGCAGGTAGTTCTCTTCTTAATCAAAAGCGATAAAGGGAAGAGGTCAAGTTCTGCAAGTGTTTGTGGCTTGTCAGAAAGAAGATGCTAGAATTAAATGATCAATGTAGGTAGGAACACAGTGTTAGAAGCCATTAGGAGCCAGACAATGTTTCAGCAGGAAAAGCAAGTAACGGTGGCACCTCAAGTCAAAAGACCAATCACATCCCATTTTGGTTATTTCAATTTCCTAGTGTTGTTAAAAACTGGACATATTTTTTTCTAGGATCTTTTTGATCATAAGTGGAAGAGGCCAACAGCCTTTTCTAGGAACTTGAAGAATGTTTCTCTCTTAATCACTTTTACTTTATACCACTGAGAAGATATTACCAGGTAGGCTCCATTTTCTTCACCAGCCTTACGAATGTCTACAGAAATAAGACAGTTCGGGGAAATACACATTCTGTTTTACTTTGCTAAGTAGCAGAAGCAAAGTGAAATACTAGGAAAAAGAAGATGCCTCCTTTTTTAGAAGTTCAATGCAGTAATGAATGTATTCCTGTGGTATCATTTTTTCTGTTTTCTATTAGATGGAATCATCTCTGTTCCATTATGGTTGGTTCCCGCTAATAACTTTGGGTCAACAAAGAACAAATGCAGTAATATTAACAGCCATCTAAAAATCATGTTTTGACGTAGTAAAAGAGATGAGGTTAGGGCTAGGAATAGTGTTAGGTTAGGCTGGGTTTCTCAGTATTGACTTCACTTTGGTTTATGTATGCAGTTCAGCTAAGTCTGTGCTTTTGTGTTCATAGTCAGATTGTCATGTATTAATTTTCAAAATGATTGCCTTAAAACAGAAGAGTGGTACACAAACTGACCTCGTAATAAAATTGTGCATAACTGGAGCGTGGGTATAAGGCACGTTGCGCCAACTGTGTGTCTGTGAGGGTGGCAGCTGGAGGCTCGATTTAAGAGATGGTAGGTTTGGTTGACATGTTCAGTTAACATGTCTCCTGAGCCACAGGGTGTGCTTTTCAGAGGGAGAGAAGGAAGCACAGTCTCCATCTTAACTGAGTGCACCAGGTTAGGAGCCTCAGGTCCTTCCATGCCCTGCAGAGCCTGGTGAGCTTGTGTGATCCACCAGAGCTGCCACAACATCCCCTGTGTGGCTTGTGTGACAACATATTTTTGACACAGCAAAGCACCCAACTCTCCGTCACCAGTCAACATCCTCCACCTCTCTCTTGTAAACACATCGGCCAGTTTCTACTGACTTTGACTCTGGAATTATCTGTTCCCTCCTCTGTACAGACTGTATTTTGAAACAACAAAGCCCTCTGGCAGAGCTGAATATAAAACAACAATGGAGGGATGATGCAGTAGTGCTCTCTCACAGGAAGTTTTTCTTTTTCTTGTAATCTCCTCTCCCTCCCACTGTGATGCTTAGAGCTCGCTATTACTATTATGCTAGTCCCTCTCCCTATTTTAATTGTGTAATACAGACAGCAAGCTCCACCGGGCAAGGGCCTGCTCTTTGTCCCTGTCTGTGTGATGCTACGCACATCAGCAAAGCTATCTAAATAATGGTTACTGATAACAAAATGCAGCTGGCAATTTTCCTAAACTTAGAATCATCTCTCTCAACTATAACTCACTGATTAGACATTATCCCTGCTTCTCTGAAGATAAAGATGATTCTTTCTGACAGCCGGGACTGGGGTAAATGATAGCTACTTATTGTCAGGTAAATGGAGCCTCAAAATCAGGTGATTGAACAGTAACAGTTGTAGAAAAATAAGAGAAAGAACATATTTTAGTTGTGTGGATTGCTTTTTTGGTCCTTTTTTTTTTTTTTTTTTTTAGTAAACTCAGATTACATTTTGAAGTGCATAAGAGGCATGGTCTTGTTAATGTTTCAGGCATGCAGAGATGCTCTGAGGTTTATAATGCGCTTTGACTACAATATAATATATAATACAATGCATCTCTTGTTTCTGCAGACCTCTGTGAGTTGTTATTTTTTAAAGTAGTGGAATCCTGGCCTTGATCCACACTCTGAGATTTTATATTAAATTTCTGCAATTTGTGTTAAGATAGGCATTTTCCTCTTCATCCCTGGTAAAGTTGCTCTGTGGAAAACAGCTCTGCATAGACATATTTGGAGTTTGCTTTCATTTCAATCTAGAAAAGGTCTTAAATTTCGATGGATCAAAGTGGAAGTGTGCAATACGTTCTGGCACTGAATTTACTTTTTTTTCAAAGGCTGATTCCCTCTGAAAAATCCCTCTCCCTGTGCCTGGCTGTTCCCAGCAGACAAGCCTGTCCTCTGCAGGACTGTAGGGGGCATCTCGCACTGTAAAAGACGAGCAGTAGATGATGTAGTAATTGGTTTCATTTTGCACTGTACAGCACGGCCTTTGTTTGGGCAGCATTTTGATTTAAACACTAATCTAGGTCTGCTGCACAAATAAATTATTCAAGACCGAGGGGCAGAATATGGTTCTATAACAAGTCTGAGCCAAACCATCCTGATAGCGAGTTTTGACCCTTGTGAGAAAGGGTTAAGTGGGTTCTGCTGACTCATTGAGGTAGGTGGCTTATTAGTTCACTTGTGTAAAAGGGAGATAAAAATGGTTTGCTGGGGAGAGGCCATCTAAGATGCTGGCTGAGCAGTCATGAGGGAGAAGCCTTAGAAATAGCTGAACTTTATTTTCTTATTGCTTATATCCTTGTTAATAAAGCCAAACCCCCAAAGCAATAAGGGGGTGGGGATCATTTTGGACTCCATGCAGTATACGGCCAGTGCTTGAAAGCAAGATGGGAAAGGCTCCAGCTCACAGGTATAAATTACATGAAACAGTGACATAAAGACCTTGCATGGTGAAAATATTAAAGCATTCAGTCATAAGACCAATAACCAGGAGAGACAGAAATGGAGAGGTTGAAGGCAGGCTAGAAAGTCAGGTTTTAAGATGAGAATTTAGAAGGAGATAAGGAATTGCAGAAAGGGGAGAGGTCTGCACAGATTGTTTCAGGTGACCAGAGCTGCAAAGTGAATGGTTTTTGAGCAATGACACCAGTCTGACACTGGATTAAAAGAGTAAATAAGTACTCAAATTTATCTAGGAGGGATTTTTCAGCAAAGATGTGCTGGGACTGATATTTTTTCTCAGACTCAATTTGCTGCTGTAGGAAGGAAGGTGTTTTTTAGCATTGTATAGTGGAAGGTGAAAGTGCAAGGAGCATCCATACGGTCAGTTAAGAATATAAACACAGGAACATCAGAAAGGCTGTATGGGGTCAGACCAGAGGTCCACCTGGCTCAATATCCTGTCTCTGACAGAGAACAACAGCGAATACCTAGGGAAGAAAATAAGAGCAGTGATATAAGTGATATTTCCCCAGCACGATGTTCCAGCTTCCAATAATTTGCAACTCAAGGACTTCCTGAGCCAGGTGTGATATTCTTGTATTTAATAGCCCTTAATAGGTTTTCCTTGTATGGAGGTGCCTAGTAATTTTTGAGTTATAGCCATAATAGCCTTCTACCCACTATCCTCTATAATCTCCTGTGGCAAGAAGTCCCACAAGTTACTCTACAATATAGTATCTGTTTAGTATCTACATGTGCCATGAGACTTCACCTCCTTCTGTCATTATATCCCATCCTTAGCTCTCTGGTTTTCAGCCAGAGTTACTCATTCCTAATGTAGGGGCTGCTCCATGTCTCTCATTATCCTGGCCGTTTCTAGTTCTTCTTTGTCATGCTTGAGATGAGGGACCAAATCGTCACGCAGTATCCAGGGTGCAGGTGTGGGAGGGATTTATCCTAGGGCATAATGACCATCTTTTTTCTGTTCTCTGTTCCTTCCCTATTAACTCCTGACGGTTTGTATGATTCTTGGGCAGTTGCTGAGCACAAGAGTGATGTTTTCATAGAACTATTTATTATATACACAAAATCTTGTTGTTGGAATATGGCAATGGTCAGTCCTGAGATCATAATTTTTTATGTTAGGTTTTCTTGCATGTAATGCTTTACATTTATGAGCCCTGAATTTCATCTGCCATCTTAGTGCTCAGTCTCATTAAGTCCTTCTGCGTTTTCTCTCAGCCATCCTCTTATTTCCATGACTCTGTTTCCTTAATGTCCTTTGAAAGGTGTAGAAATTCAGAGTATGTGGGAAAGCAAAGAAGTTAAGGAGGGATAAATGAGAGGGAAACCCATTTGATGCTGGTCTGCTTGAAGCAAGAAGTAAGAAAGCAAGAAATAAGAAAGCTGGAAAGCAAGGAGGTAAATGTCCAAAAAGAGATCTGAAGACAACAGGCAAATTAAGAAGGGCACCTACACTGGACAGAGTCAGGGACATATGTATGTAAGCCAGAGAGGCTAAAGCAAAATATTAATTTGTTTAGATGTATAAAAATCTGGGGAAAGGTTATGGGGCAACCTCTGTGGGAAGGATGGAGATTTAAAGAAATGACAGGTCTGTGAGAAATGTGAAGAGGACTGGGAGAAATGGAAAGGGTGAGAGACATTAGTGGGACACAGATGATAAAATGACATCTGTGCTGGACTGGGACTTCAGTGTGGCAGGAGCAAGTTTGGAAGGAAGCGGAAATGTGCCAGAAATACATTATTCTTCGTGTAACAGCTGCATTCTGCGTCCTAATACTGATAGGTGTGGGGCCATGGCCCATGTCCCCCATCCAGGAATTCCAGGGCAATGTGATTTATTGCATGCAACACCAGCTTAGACTGAGTAGTTTGAAAAGGAGTCTAGCACCATTTTCTTCCTTTACAGATCCTTGAGAAATGGTTCTGCATTAGCTGTGGTGGAGAGCCAGGTGAATGATGAGACAAAAAGTTTTATTTGGGGGTGCTTTTGCTGCATTGCCTGCCCTTCCTTAAACGGTTTACCTGGGGTACATTCAACAGAGACATTGTAATGTGAAAACACAATATCCATGACCTCCCTAAATTTATAGACAATCCAACTGAGATACTGAAAGCATGTGATTAATATAGTTGAGGGCTTGGAAACACACACAGTATGCTCTTGTACTCCAGCAAAATCTCTCTGAATGCTACCTACCTATTCTCTGGAATTTCACTTGTCATTTAGAAAAATGAAAGTGGATCAAATCTCTCTCTGTTCTAATTGTGAAGAAAACTTCCAAAATAGGAACTATGTGTAACAAATAAACAGTTCTCTGGAGAGGTGGGAGCGTAGCTCTAAGTGGTGGGTGGATTGCCCCAGTCATCTCTGCAAGGTGCTGACTTATTTGCCCAGGAGTAGTAGTTTAAATGCCAATAATATTTGTTATGTTGTTCTTCATTTAAAAAATTGAGAAAGGTTCAAAGTACACGTACTTAGGTTGTGTATTGCCAATACCAGCAGAATCTGCTTGAATTGTCATTTTGGCTATCCCTAGGAATAGAAGTTTTTTGGACATGAAAGCATTGAAGAATCTTACCTTTTTTTTTTTTGTTCTTTGTTACATTTAAACATATTCAGGAGCTGATTTCATGTTGCTTTCATCTATCTATCTATCTATCTATCTATCTATCTATCTATCTATCTATCTATCTATCTATCTATCTATCTAATCTATCTATCCCCCTGTTACAACCTCTCAGTAGCTTATGAGCTTGGCTTTTTCCTGTGACTGCTGTTCCCCTGCCACAGGGTGCACACACAGACACACACAGACAGACATAAAGGAAAAACATTGCTTGTGACTTATAAAGGCAGGCAACAAAATGAGTTCAGTTCTTCCCAGGACTATCCAGGTGTGGCGATGTGAAAACTGTCTTAGAGAGCAGGAGAAGGGACATCCTGTCTGTGCTTTGAACCTTCCCCTCTGGATTTCATTTCATTTTTATTTGCATATATCTTTAAAACAGACAAATTTAATCCTTACACAAGAGCTTCCATATCTGACTCATACCTGCAGGCAGACTGGTTTTCTTTTAATTAAGATATGTATTCCCTGGAAGACACAAGTGAGTGTAATGGAAAACTAGCTTCATTTTTAACTAAGAAGAGAACAATGTCTCTACATAATCAATCAATCAATCAATCAATCAATCACTCTCTTATTTTTTCCAGTGCACCCTTCATGCCAACATGCCTGAATGCTTTATGGTCATTAAATTAAATCAAAGAACACACCACAGAATGGACAAGGCCAGATCAATAAATCTTAAAACTGATTCAAACTTACCAAGGACTCTGCACAAGTAACCACGAAAGGAAGGATGACTTCAGTCAGAAGGACATTTGGGTGGGCATAAAACTGAACCAAGGCATAGGTGATACTAATTAGAAGACAGAAACATTTGAAGGAGCTGGTCATTTTTATAGCATCACCCAACTACCAACAGCATCAACCTGCAGCCTAATGTCTTAAGGGTTTTTTTGGACTTCTGAGTGATACACAAAAATGGTGGCAAGAACTTTCTGCGGCTGGCTAGAAATCTGTACAGCTCCAGGTCAGGTCCTGCCACGAACGTGCCTAATTTTAGCGATTTACCTATTTGTGACCTCCCCATATGATTACTGCAGGGCACCAGATTAAGGAAGGATGCAATGCACACCAGCTGGCATGAACCATTGTGTGACTGTTCTATCATCGTGGACCATCCCAGCAATTTGATCTTTGCAATGACTCCATACTGAACTTGGATCCAGTCAAAAGCCATCCATTAGTTTGGCAGAACATTTCTCCCTCCTTGCTGGAGAGGAGAGCTTTATGAAACTGAATAGCCTTTATGAAACTGCCAGTTAATGGGGAGCTTTGTACATATTGCTCAGAGAAATATCCCAGCAGCTGTCATAACCTATGAAGGTTCATTCCCAAAGCGCATAAAATGACCACAGGCCTAACGACATTCAAAACTAAATGCAAACCCCAGTTCTTCAACTTAAACTTCCCTCCCTCAATAATTTTGCAAGGCATGTGCTCCTTAGTCTGTGAATTGGATCAAAAGTATTGCCTAGAGGCAGAAGGTCAGAGGAGATTCCACATATGAAAAACAGGAGGCCCTCAAAAGGGTGCAACCTCAGTTGCTGAACAGACACCACAAATAGGATGGATAAAAGCCCACATGAGACTGGTATATGAGCAAGCAGAAGCTGACAGTTGCCCCTCAGGAATACAGTATAAAGCTTTCAGTTCTGCAGGAGACGTGATCTGAAAGTTTGCTTCCTGGGAGCAATCACACCTGAACTGTTGCATGGTGCTGCAGTTGCATAATTTAATAGTTGTCATGTTTCATCCCAGGGTGAGTGTTCTTGGTGGAAGTGTACATAAAAAATTTGTCTGTCATTAGAGATAAAAAGGTCTATGCAAGAAGAGGTCAGACATTATCCTCATGACCAGCAGAAGAGGTCCATATTAAAACAAAGGAGGTGTTTGATTTTCTTTTGAATGTGGGCAGATGATTCAGACCCACGTGCCCTTCATACACTCTGTCTCTCCCCTTCCCATCTCCTTTCTTTTGAAACAGATTTAAGTCCATCTACTTTTATATTTTCAAACAAAACCCATAAAAGGGCCATAAATACCATGACTCGCTAAAATGAAAGCTGTTTTCTTCTTCTCCCAGGAGACTCCTGCCTGAGAGAGAGACAGAAAGAGTTCACCCCTTTGAAAATTTCCTCCTCTGTTGAAGTAAAGCTCGTATCTAAAAGCAGCCTTCAAGGCTTTGTTCTTATCATCTTGACCTGGCTTTGTACTGGCTTCTCTCTGTATTGCCTGTGGAAGTGTGAAGGACAGGGCTAGGGGAAGGAGTTTTGGCTATCACTGGCAGAGCAAGGGTCATGCTTGGAAAGGGATTTCATTGTGGTTTCAGAAAATGTTATAAACTCAGCACACTGGCAGAAAGAATGAAGAAACTCATTCCCCTCCTGGATCAGACTGGTGATCCACCCCTTCTGTCTCTGATGTTGGCCAGAACCAGATGCATCTCAGAAGGTATAAAAGAAGTTTAAGTGGGTAATTATGGAATAACCTGCCCTGAGTAAAATTTTCTCCCCTTCTGGCCCAAAGCCCTCCTTCATCTCTCTCCTTGGTTAGAGTTCAACTCTATGCCCTGGAGCATGATGGCTTCTCTCCCTTCCAAACCGCTTTTCATCCTGGCCTGTCTCGTGTAACTGCCTGTGACAGTGATGGGATGTATAGGTCTTGTCCACTGAGAGTCTGTGACAGATCACAGCCTTATTGGAAAGAGAGGCAGAGAGGCCGAAGAGAAGGTGAGGGAGGAGAGCATAAACTCAGATGAAATATCCATCAGGAAGATGGAAAGAAGAGTGAATGCCTGGGAAACTAATTGCTGCCTGCTGATCTGGGCTGTGGAGATAGCTTGCAAGCGAGCATTTTTGCTTTTCAGAGATTTCAGCCTGGAGCACACTAGGAAAGTCAACTCTTGGTTGAAACTCCTGTTCATCAATACTTCCTCTTATATGTTTTATTTTTTTTTTTTTTAAAGCTGTAGAAGTATGAGAGTAGTCCTGAGAAAACTACTCTATTATATACTGAGGGGGCTTTTTCTTCCATGGAAGTTTACTACTCATTTCTGAAAAGGTATTGGCATAATTTGGGCCTGCTAAGACACTGAACACAGATGAAAGTCAGGCTGTTTTTCTACTGCCCAAAAAGGGTTTAGGAACCCAAAGTCAGATATTCCTGTCTAGGTCCCTGTATCCAGGTCTTACAGCAATGGCTGTTCATACTCTTGAGTCAAGCACAGAGCGTGTCCAAAAGTGTTTGTGGAGGTTATAGCTTTTGTGGGTTGGTTTGGTCATTGGATAGGGCATATCAGCATTTGTGTGGCACAGTGCCAGATGCCCCAAGGTGAGGGTTACAATTGTCCGACACAGACTTTTTAGACATTGTCAGCATTCTCTCTGGTGACTTTACCACAGAAAGCATTAACAAAGTTCCAGGGAATTCTTAGTGTACTTTCTAGATGGATACTTCCAGTAATATGCAGGTTGAACGGCAGCTTTTATTTATCCAGGAGCTCAGCAATTCCCATGGAGAGGGAAAGAAGAGCTAGGTGTTGGATCGTATCCAGGTCTCAGTAATCATTAATTTCATTCCCACAGTATCCACAGTTTCCCATATTCCTTTCCCTTAAAAGTGTGGCAAAGTGATCTAGAGTTTTCCAAGTGATGGGTGTTGAAATCTCACCCAATCTCCTGGATAGCACACTGAGGTGTTCAGAGCATCCTGCTGGTGTTGGCCAAGCACAGGAGATTGTTCATTAAGAGAAATGACTGTATCATTTATACTGAGAATAGCTGCAGTGAGCAGCTCAGTGGCAGTGTTCAAGGCTCTGTAATCTCCTGTTAGTTGCCACTTGCCATTAGATTTTTTTAACTGGCCATAAAGGAGAATTGTAGGGGAAATGAGACGTGACAATGATTCGCTGTTCTTCCAGCTCCTTTATCAATTCAGTAACAGGACAAATAGCTCCAGAAGGTAATGGGTATTGTGGAATATTAACTATCTCGCTATGGGGTAAAGGAGCAGCTGTTTGCAACAGATTAGCAGTCAGAGATGCTTTTGTAGGAGTTAAACTCTGGGGCAGAAAGGGTGATGTCCCTATTTCCCATTTTCCCCACGACTGACCCTTCAATACATCCATACCCAATATATTAAGGGCACTTAAAAGTAAGGTCAGGTGGACTGTCTGTCCCTCAGACAGAATTAGTTTAGCCCTGACCAGTGGGTGGTTAGTGGGTTTCCCATCAACTCCTACAATAGAGACTAACTGCTTGCTGCCCTTTGTAAGTGTCCTTACCTCCCATTGATATCTGGGCTCCTGTGTCAATGAGGAATGTTCTAAAGTAGGAATGGATCATTAACTGTGACCAGAATCCTCAGCAGTGGAAGTAGCACCCACCCTAGTTTCCTGCATATCCACAGTCTAGGTTTAGTGCTGATAGTTTGGGTATATCCCTGAGCCCACAGCCCTTGCATGCTCTGGCTCTCTAGTTATTATCCTTTCGAATCATACGGTGTCATCCCATCTCCAAACACAGGTCCCAGAGGGTTGTCAGGAGAAGTAAACGAGGAAAACCTGTCCAGCTGCCACAAAAGGGAAGTCGCCAGCTCAAAGACAGCTGCTTCTCTAAACACATTTTCCATTATCTTTTACGCTCAGTAGTAACTGATGGTGTTTCTCAACTTAACCCTTTTTCTCTTCTACATTTACTTTAGCTGAGGTTCTCCCTTGGTTTTTATCCTCTGGAATGTAGAGTGGTAAATCTACTAGCCTACACTGAAGGACCTCTTGGAAACTAATACCATTTAAGCCTGTCTTAGTGGCTAACACTAAAGATTTCCACACCACCTCAACTCCCATTATTATGGGTCAGAAGTGTACAGGGTCCCAAATCATGTCCCAGGATTGCAGTTCTGCTGGAAAGGGCTGTCCAGCCCCTGGAGCAAGGTGCGCTGGTCCTTCTAATTCAGTTGAAATCACAGATTTCAGCAGGGCACTCTGTAGACTGGCTGCCAAGGCCTGGGGACACATGTTTTTCCTGCCATGGGCAGTGCACAAAGTGCAAGTCCATGAGGGACTGGTGATATTTGGCCCCATGGTATCCAACAGTATTCCTGGGCCTAATGCCAATGATCAAGCCTCAGCTGGGGCAAGGTGAAGCTCATTGGCTCTGACTATGCAGATCCATGGTAGCCCATTCACAGGTGTTTTCCCTGGTTTAGCTTGACATCTCTCCCTCAGACCTCCTAACCTGCGGGCAGTAAACCCTCCCGTAGTTCCTGTGGAGGGAGGTGAGGTTTGCATCCCTGTAGGAGTGCTGTGTTCAATCTTGGTTAGAGGTGCTGAGAGCAGGGGGCAGGGAATCATCATCACCTGGCTTTGAGGGGAGGGAATGCAGGTCTGCTTGTTTCCAGACGTCCCTTTCCCAATCAGCATTGCAAATGGCACAATAGTCTTTAACTGGGTCTACTGCAGTAGCTTCCAACAGCCTCCTCCTGCACTTCTTAGCTTCCGCAATTGTCTGGGGCTGAAGTTGGACTCAGGTGGTCTATTTTGCATTTCTAACTGCTTACACTTCCCAGGTATTCCCCATTTTCCTTTTCTTGTTTTCCTTTTTCAAGTGTACATTTTCCCCTTTCAACTCATTAGTCACATCCTCTGCTGCCCTCTGACAACTGCCTAGTAGCCAGCACAGAGCACCTTCCCCTTCTCCCTTCTTTAACTTACAAGAAAACTGCCATCTGGCAAACTCCTACCAAATATGATCAGCATCTGTGCAGTGGCTCTTGACCGCAGGACAAATCCCGCTTGGGATTTTGCCATTCCTCTTTCTCAAATTCTTCTCCCAGTTGTTGTCACTCAGTGTCTGGTTTCTCATGGCACAGACAAACAGACACACAGAGACAGTATCTTTACACTCACATCAAACCAGCTGCTTCAGCAGGCATGGCAAAGCACCTTGCGCTTGCCAGCAGAGCGTGTCCTGGGGAGATCCCACTTGTGACGCCAATAAAATGTCACAGTCTGTTTGGGTATCTCAGTTTTACGGGGAACCGCCAGACAGAAGGTGACAGCTGCAGGAGGCAGCACTTTGCAGGTGACCATGGCTGCATAAAGGCCCTTTAGCTCTTCCTGGTCACCTGTCCTGCCTACCTGGTGCTCTAGCTCTGACCTAATGACACTGCTACCAGCCCACATCAGGCCTCAGCACGAGCTGGGTTAGCCAAAACCTAAGCAGGAGTTGAGTGAACAGTCACAGAAAGGCCAGGGTCTCAGACAAACAAAAATTAAAAAAAAAAAAATTATTTATCACTGATAGAAGTTGGGGTAGCCATTTTAAAATGGAAGATGGTAGATTTACTTTAGGTATTAGGAAGGAATTCTGTGAGGGTGGTGAGGCCCTGGAACAGATTGCACAGAGAGGCTGTGGATTCCCTATCACTGGAAGTGTTCAAGGTCAGGCTGGATGGGGCTCTGAGCAACCTGGTCTTGTGGAAGGTGTCCTTTTCCATGGTGGGGGGTTTGATACCAGATGATGTTTATGGTCCTTTTCAACTCAAACCATTCTGTGATTCTATAACAACTGTTTTCTTCTAATCCAATTACACAGTGCCACTGCCTCGTATGTATGGAGTGAAAAGAATATTATTTCACTGAACTGACCTTGGACATGTGTCTACAGCTTTGTCTGATGATGGTTACACACTAAAATAATATCTCATCTCTGTGGCAAATCTCTCTTCTGTCCACAATGAAGTCCACTTTATAATTCCATTTTTTGGCCATGTTTACAACAATATAGCTATTGCAAGTGTGTAGAAAATGCAAATAACGTGCTTATTATTTTTCCTAGTCACCTTTCTCCTTGTTGCTCCCTCAGTTATGAATGCCTTGGAGAACAGATCATACTTGCTTAGTGCCTGAAAATTCCTGAGCTTTTAGGGGGAGCTACAGTAAATAAAAAAAGTGATGCTGAACTCTATTTTCACTGAAATTAAAAAAGTAAGCCATGTTATAACCTGATTTGGTGTGATTATACTGTAAATAGGCCATAAACAGTCAAAGGGAAAATAGCCCATAATATTCACACCATTGAGAGACCGAGGTGGTAATCACTGTTCCTCCCTGCTGTTCAAAATATTTTGCAAGTGTCCCCGAAACTGCATTGGCAGCAGAATGTGGCCCAACTCAAGGGTTTTAATGCTCCTGATAAGTAGAAATGATTTTTCTCCTCGAAATTTTCAGTGAAATAGTCTGTATTTTGCAAAAAAAAAAAAAAAAAACACATAGCTATTCACTGCAAAAGCACTAAGAAAAAGGCAGAGACTATCAGAAATCTTTCTGACAAGTCAGTTCCATGTTTTAAAAGAAATTTGTCCAATTAAGGAAAAAGTACAAACGTCGAATTTCAAAAATAGGCACGTTCTATCTGAAGATGCCAGAGAATTTCAGTGTTGCTTGCTGAAGCTAATAGGGAGCATAACCTCCACTTTATACGTGGGGAAACAAGAAGACAAATTTACCTTCAGCTCATTTTTCCCCTTTTCCCCAAGAATTGTTACACTTCCCGTGCCACAGAAAGAACTGGCATTTTAAACTGGCAATGTAGCTTACCTTTAAGACCACAAACCTTCTTCACAAGCAGCATGGCTATCTCTGCCTGTCGCAGAGCTACGGAAGAGCAGGGAGGGAGGGACAGGGAGATGCTGTGCTTTTCCTGCCCTTTGTGGTGAGAACCTTTTTCATCTTATATCCATGCTCACTCCACACTTGCAAATATTTCCCCTTCATGACCTGTTAGTTCTCAGCATCCTTTTGGGCTCAGTGATAATAAGGATATAGTTGTTTACTGTTACTCCATTAATATCCAGAGGCTTTGCTCAGCACCAGGACCCACTGCAGTGTGTCCTGCTTGCAGCACAATTCTAGATGTTCTCACCCTAAAAGCCTTGCAAGTTAAACAAACGAAACAGACCCAGGCTGGGAAAAAGAATTTGCATCTGTCCATGTCTTTGAGACCCAGAAACTGAGCCCAGCATCGTACATGGATTCTGCAGTAGCAGAAGTCTGCAGAAAATTTCAAAATACAGGGCTAAATTCATCTTGCTAACAAAGTCATTCTCCATGAGCAATCACTCAGCTCTCTGTGGCACAATTAAACTCTCAGTGGCCTCCAGAGAGCACAAGCACGACTCTCTAAACTGGTGATTAAGGTGTTTGCCTGTGAGGGGCAGACATACCTTTCAGGCCTTTTTCCAGAGAGGGTGCAATGTGAAAGAGTTAAGTGTTCATCGGTGCAGGCTTTTTTCCTCCAGAGTCGTGGCTCTTGGCTGCTCACCTGCAAAGGTGTGCTGTGCCTTTCTAGCCCAAAGAATACTCAAATAACCAATTCCAAAGGAAACAGTTGATTTGAGACTTTAACAGAATAATCAACAGCACAGGGAAAGAGCCTGACACTTCCTTGGACCTAGATTCAGGTTCTCTCAGCGAGTTGAAGCATTGCCTTCTGAACACTGAGCTACTGAGTTGAAAAAGGCCACTCTCTGATTTTTGTCACCTGCTGCTTATGAGTTTTGTCTTGTCTGTGGATAAGGTTGGTGTAAGAACCAAAGGCAACTTCAGGTCTGTCAGCACAGGCTGGGGAGAAATTCTTCACTGCAGTTTCATGTTTATCCATTATAATCCAGTGTAATTGCAGACTGTCCCTAAAATATGCTGCGCTGAATTTTATAGCACTTTCATCATCTTTTGGATCTGGGTCACGCTGATGGTACAGGTGGCTTCAAATATAAATACAGGCCATCACATGGATGGGATATACATTCCTGGCAAAACTGGCAGCTTTACTTACGTTTTTCTGTGTGAGAAATGATTCAGAAACAATCAGATTGGTTCTGGCTTGGTGTGGCAGATTGCACTCAAGCACGCGGCAGCCTCCCAGCCAGCAGGGAGCTGGGCTAAATCACCCACTGGAAGTACGAGCCTGCTGTAGCATTTAGCACTTCCTTGGCATTTAACAGCAAAACCCAGCAGAACCACGGCTTCTTTTTTGCTTTCTCCTACCTCCTCTCCCAAGCCTCAAAAGATAGCAAATGCCTCTAAAGTATCAAAGCTTCAAATCCAGTGTAGCCTGGCTATTATTCCCTTCAGCTGTGAGCATGGCAGTTATGGGGATGGGATGAATGCACCCCATCTGGATCTTTTAAAATCTGTGTTTATTATTAATTCTGTGGCTTTTTAACCTGACTCTGAGTTTGGAAAGCAGGCAACTGTCAACATGGGGCGATGCAATGCCCTGTGCTTCTACTGGACTTGCACCTGCCAACGGTAAGAGACCATCTTGTAAGATCAGTGTGCTGGCTGGAATGGGAGGGCTAGTGTAAGTTTGGGTGAGATTAGCTACTGGGCAGAGGAAGCTGCTCTGAGGGAAAGATCTTGCCAAGAATTATGGCAGGCTTAGATTAGAAAGATATTGCATGTGGCACATTACAATGGACACACTAAGAGTCTTCCCATTGCCTTATTCTGTCATATGGACTGAGTTACACACTGTGAAAACCACGTTCTTTGCATGAAGGAGCAGAATAAAATACTGTTTGGCTTAAATCTGTTCCTGCTTGTGAATGTAAATTAAATCTGTTCTCCTTCAAATTTCTTTTGTTCTGCTGCTTTTATCTTTGTGCAGATTTTCCTTAGTGACTCCTCTGTTGTCAGCCTGGTCCTGACAGGTAAAAATCATGAACTCTTCTAATATTACAAGCTCTAGGAACATATACTCGGCTGGGGGTAACGTGGAGTTACAGAACCCCAGCCAGAGGGCACTGGTACACTGGCTTTTCCCGCCCTCCTCTGTGCAATTATTTTGGGGAAAGTTCTGTAGGCCAGGGAAACTGTGTTCATAACATCCACTATTTAAGGCTCTCGCTCAGGTTCTTTCCTTGCAGCGAGAACTGATATGCTGTCAAAGTTGACAGTACTATGCCAGTTTATTGCACCAGAAGACCTGGCCTTTCCTTTCCTCCCAGCTCCTGATCTCGGCTGCTCCCATTATATGAACCCTGTCTCAGTCCTGCCCTTAATAAAATCTCCATGCTCCATATGCTCCCTCAGCCTCCCTTTGATTAGTGCTCCCAGAGTCTTCCTCGCTGCTGACGTCGGGGGCATGCACAGCTCTGTAATTTCCCAGCAGCCCTTTTCAAACACTGGCTTTTAATCAGGAGCTGTTTTACCAGCACTTCCTTCTCTCACGGCGCGCCTTTGAAGCGAGGCCGCCAACAGTGGTGGGGTTCCTTCCCCGCTGCCCTTTTTTGTTGTTTCCATACAGGATTCTAGGACAGAATTTCATAGCTTTTTAAATGCTCTGATTTTTTTTTTTTTTCTGTGCTGTGATCCTAATTTCCTTCAGGATTTCTTCTTCATCTCCTGGGAAATTTGTCTCTATTTCTGGCATCTGTCCTTCCTAACCCTTCCCACGTTTCTTCCCTTCCAAAGACAGGGGAAAAGAATCCATTTAATATTTTTCTGTAGTAATGTCTATCTCATCTGTCAATAAATTACCCTTTGCCATCTCTGGGAGACCCCTTTGTCTCCTTTCACTGACCTTATTCTGTACCTTGCCTGTTTTTTTTTTAAGGGAGGATGCAATATCCCTGGGCTGTCATTCCATGAAGAACAGCTGTCATTCCTCCCATAGTGCATGCGTATGTGTTTGAGGAAGGAGGGGAAAGGGAGGGGGGAATTAGGGGAGGACGAGGATCTGCTATTGGGAAATACAGTCCTATTCACAGTGGTAAATGTTTTTTCATTCATGATATTCAGCTGCAATTCTGTCTTTTTCTTCCTGTGGTTTTAGACATTCATTTTCAGAATAACAGAAATCTAAACACTCATCTCTCTGAAATGGAACTACAAGAATATTTATTAAACATATTTTTAAAACTCATTATGTATGAGTTTTATAAATTTCTAATTTCTTCATGGTCTCTGCTACTGTGAATGCTATGCCATTGTCAGAGCTGCAGCCTAATGCTACAGAAGTGGATTCAGGAAGCATTATCTGTTACTAAAAAACGTATGACTTCATATATATTCATCATTACAAACTGAAATGCTCACTGAGAGGGTTAGAGAGCATGGTATAGTCCTGCATGTCACTAGCTGGCTGTGCAGACCTGCAGAGGGAAGAGACAGGTCCATGAGTCCAGCAGTTCCTGCCCTGTCCATACTGTTCCTTGTGCTTTGTGAAGCACTGCAGTCCCCCAGAGAAGGCGTCGCAGAGCATTCCCTGTGTTTCTTGCGGTCCAGTGGCTCTGCTGGTCACATGTAGCACAAGTACACGCTCCTTTCTTCCTGCCCCTGCTCCCACACACAGTCTGACCATAAATTAGTACAACTTAGAAACGCAAATACTAGTTTTGATCAAATTTTTACCAAAGTATTTAAAGAAACAAAATAACTAAAAGAAATCCAACAAAGATGCCCTCACCTCCTTAGCATCTGGTAATTACACTTCTGAATGCATTTATTCTCGCAATAGAGACATGAAATAAGGAAATGCAGTTATTACATATGGTGTGCAGTAGGGGCACAGCAAAGTGACCTGGTGGTACAAGGCACAGCATGTGCTGGGGCCCTCATTCTCCACAGACCTGAGTCAAAAACCTGGTGGAACACACTGTGAGTCTTGTCTGATCCAGCCTTCGCATTTTCTTCATTTGGAAACCAGCAACAGGCACCCTGTTTGTGTCACAGCCCAGAGCCAGGCATGGCCTCTGGACCTGCAAGCCCAGTGGTGTTCCAAGGCTCCAGATTAACCAACACTAGAGAGAGGTTGAAGAACTTAAGTGAAGTCAAAAAGGATGTCTAGATATGATGTACATACCAAACTCCTCACTTCCTTGTTCTGTGCTAGCAGGACATCAGAACATTTGTCTCTTAAAAGCACTGTACTACTCATTTTACAACTGCTTTGCGATTGATGTCCACTCTGGCCCTTTCTCTCTTACCTGATGGCTCTGACAGTCCCTGCTGGATTTAGCTGTCCTAGCTGGAAAAGTAACCCATCTCCACAGCTAGAGGTAATAAATTCTTTAGCCACCACAGCAAAATACGTTGATATGATCTTGAATTAAATCACTCGTGTCTGCAGTTCTCAGTCCAGGACATCACTGCAAATTGGTATCAGCTGAAATCAGATATACATGAGTGCATCAGGCTCAGGGCTGAAACAGTTTGCACTGCCCACAGCGTTCATTGGGCCACCTCTTCCTTGGGATAGCTGCCTCCAGCACCTCAGAAGTGCAGAACAGTGATACCTTAAACTTCTCCAGGGTGAATCCCTAGGGCTTGGGAACCAGAGCCTTTACTTCCTTGGAAACAGCCTGTGGCTTCAGTGACTACGGCTCTGTTTGCATATGGAAACAGGGTTTTCAAATGTGTCCTTCTGCTGGTAATACCAACCCTGCTCAGCACCAGAAAGAACGCTGGGAGTCTCCTGAAGAATGGCTCCTGGCTACTGGCATCTTCAGGACTATCCCATGTTAATTATTCAGGTCTTCTGTAAAAAGACACCTGTGGCAACTGGCAGAGTAACTGCACAAACATTATCAGCCTTGAGGCTGAGAATCTGTTAAATAGCCTTAGCAATAGAATATTAACACCTTGATGATGAGTGAGAGTGGGTGGAATAATTGTCTGCTCAGAAAGAGGCACCTTTTTTTCTCATTCTATTCCTGTAGTTGAATCCTTATCTCCTGGATAAATAAAAACAAACCTCCCCAGTTATTATTGTTCCTGTTCGCCTTTTGAGTCTTGATTAGATTTACCACAGATACATCCCTTTGGCAATGAAAATGGAATCAACACATTTCTGATGCACTCCAGCGGAATTCTCACCCCCTGCTCCACCCTCAGACCACCAAGGTCCTGGTTTTCTGAACGGCTGTTAATTACCCGTCCTTCTAGCCCATGGATGAGGTACCATTTCTGAGAGATTACTTGCCCTGACCAACAGACTGTTCTGTATCACTTTGAATCTTTATCTTATTTTTAATCCTCGGCACTTGGAGCCAAACCTGATACCTTTTTGAAGACGGAAACTCACAGTGATAGAAGCTGCCTCGCTCGGGCTGATTCTCCCTTCTATATTTTTCAGCATTTTCCCAGATGAGGCCCCAGGATTATTGCAAACCAGTCCCAGGAAGAAATGCTGCTCAATTAGGCGAAAAGAAACTCGAAGGAAAAAAGGAGTAGAGCCAGCAAATTGCTTGAGATAACAATCTCCCCCCACCCGTGTGTCTCTGTAACTAAGAGGATTAGCTGAACTTTCTGTGTCACACCAAAACTGACAATAAGCAACAGTGACTTCCCCCCGCTGGCACTTGTACCTTCACATGTTTCATTTTCTTGCCCACACTACTGCCTTGCCCCTTGCTGATTGTATGACAAACTTGGGGATGAACATGATGGCTCTTTCCTTTCCTTTAAGATTTATGACTCAAAGCCAAATAAAACCCAACTCAAGTTATTACATGCTCTGTTTCCTCCTAACAACAACTCACTTTTAACAGCGTAAGCTAACCAAGGAAACATGGAAATATGGTCTCCTTGATCTCACCTGATCTATCTGCTGTTAGAGACGCAAACAGCAGCCTCAGGTGTGCCAACACGGGAGCAGGCATAAAGACATCCCTTGGGAGCAGGACCAAACGTCTGGAATATATAAAGTATAAGATCCATCAAAATTCAAAGTAACTGAGGTTCTGTGTAGATACAGCACTGCCAGCAAGGAGTTGGATGCTTATTTCAAGTTAAGATTTATCATTGCCTGGTAGGAGGACTACCCAGGGTACTCTTGCAGTGAAGGGAAATAAACTTTGGTAAAGGACTTCTGTTGCCAATTATGGAATCAGCCCCATGTTCCTTTGACAAGGGTGTATATATGATGAAAAATATATGGCTTGTGGCTGAAGGTGATCAGGCATCAAATAGTTCCAGTTTCTACAGTAAACCAATCCCTTTTGCTGAGCTGTGTAGAACATCACTTCAAACCAGGTGAACAACTCCTTTCCATGGGCCTGCCACAGAACTTGAAGGAAGAGAGGAAGTTTGTTCTACAAGAGAAGGCAAAGGAGGAGCATTTTCCCACCAACACATGGTCCCTTCCCTTCTCCATCCTGAGTTTCAACAGAAGACCCTAGCAGAAGGTGGTGGAAATACAGAAGATGAATGTCTCTGATACCTGAAGGGCTGCACACAGGCACACTGACCAAGTAAACACCTGTACCACAGTGAGGAGAGAAGTAGGAAGCAAGAGGAGGCAGGAGAAGTAGAAATGTTTTCACATTGTTGTAAAGTAGATACCAACACACAAAGGGAAGGTTGTGACAAAACCAGTTGGGATGTGGGACTCAGATGATCGCCACCAGGGTAAGGACTGGGGGTAAATGCTGTCACAACAAGATATGCCGAAAGTGTTAGGGTTGGGTCATAAAATGCATGGGACTTGCCAGTTCTTGTAAAGTGTTTTACTGAACTAGGCCTCTGTGCCACGTGCCCTCTCATTGCTACTCAACTCCCCGGACCTAAATTAAATCACTATGGCACTTCTGCCATGTTAAATGGTGCAAGCAGGTACTCTCAGGTCACATAAATTCAGTGAAGTAGTGGTTTGGGGATCCCTGTACAGCTTTATTTGCGATCAAAGGGTATGGTGTTGTGGGGGAGAAATACTTCCAGACAGATTTAGACTTTTACTCCAAAAATCTCTTCAGGCATTGTAAAAACTGCCCAGTGTATTGCCATGGGGTAAGACTACCTTGTCACTCTGTAGCAACTCCTGTCTCGCCTATATGGAGCAGCAGTTTTAGTTCAAAGGGATCCAGGTCCATTCTCTCTCCCCATTTACATGAAATGGGACTAGAGTGGAGCGTGGCAGCCTATTAACAGTGCCCCACAGCACTGCAAGAGTTCTGCCTAGAGAGTGAAGGACACCGTGTCCAATTGAAATTACAGAGGAATTTGGGGTAGGCAGAATGTAATTACACAATTGAAATTTAAACTGTGAAATTAAAAGGAAATATTCAAGGATGAAGGGGCAGAGAGAATCCCTAATCTCCAGCCAGGCTAGGCTGTGTGACAGAAAAGTCCCTTTCTGAAGAGGGAATAAGTAGGAGCTGTCCTGGAAGAAAGGGAGGTAGAGAATAAAGACAATGTTTTCAAAAGCACCCTAACTCCAGCTGTGTGTTTGTTTCATAGGCTGTGTCTATTCTACAGAAAACCTTGCGGTTGCTAAAAGGCATCAGATGTGTCCCTCTTGGCCCCCTCTTCACCGAGGTCAGAAACAATTTGGTTCCTCATGTAAGCAGCACCAAGGCATTCCCAAGGTCTACAGCAGAAACTATGCTGGACAAAAAGAGGAGTGCAGCCCTCTTTTTCAAATGGGTACAAAACAGAATTTGCCCTTCTGCCTGGAGTTTGTCAGACTGCTGGCACTCTCTCTGTAGTGTCTGAGGTTTTACCAACTCTTAGTTAATAATTGTCGTAACAAAAATATTTTGCATTTATAAGGGTTGCCCTGTAGGAAGGGGAGGCAGAGAAACCCACTGAAAGCAGATCTGTGACAGTTTCGAGTGGCAACTTGAATCAGGCAATTGCAAATCCTGCTCCCCCAGAGATCTGAATCAAGTTGTAGGACTCCACTGTAGTCCCTCTGGGAGCAGAGACAGGTAAAGATGGAGATTCAGCCTTGTGGATCTCCAAGAGAGGAACGAGGACAAACTGAACAGGGTCCTTCAATCAAGGCACAACAGATTGAAATGGAGGCTCCTCTTCTTGGGCTGCCCAGCCACATATGCAACTGAAGACAAGTCCCTTAATTTCTCTCCTTTAGTTTATCATTGCTAAAAAGCACAGTAATAATTTCCTGAATCTTCTAAGCTGGTGATTTGTAAGATTAACTGGTTAAAGTAACTGGTTAAAATTGGAAGGTTCAGAAGCTGCATTGATGACAACCATTGAAATGCATACAAAAAGCTGAGATAGAGCTAAAGTAAGTGCAGCCAAAGCAACAGAGAGTGAGAAATAGATTGAAAAACCCACCTGAAAAGATAAGTGTCCTATTAGTAATTACCTCCCCCTTTCCTGAGGACGTGTGAAGGTTCTGAATTAAGGTGGGTTTTTTTAATATGAAAATGAAAAACACGCTTCTTTTCGTCCATGCTCCATTTCTTATCTCCGAAAAAGCAGTTAGCTGCACCTGGGAGGGGCAGAGTATTATAAGATGGTACAACTTTCCTGCTACAATTTTATTATCCGAGAGCTTCAGAGGATCAGCAACAACTTTCAGAAAAAAGAGATTCAGGGGTCATCCTTTCTCCAGTCCAGAGACAACAGAATAGAGGCAGAACCAGAGCTAGAGAGCAATCTGGTCAAAGGCAGCCAGAAGAGTGTGCAGGGGGAAAAAAAGCCAGCCAATATATGCAATGGACAATCTCCATTTCTCTTCTGCTGTTCGTGCTCAGCACACACAAGGTGCGTAGGAAGGAGATCTGAAGAGGGGGAAGAGCATAATACTGGAAAGAGGTGGTATGGCGGGTCCTAAGCCTCAGGCACGAGGGGGGACTGTCGGAACAGGAGGAGGGCAGGGAACAATGCAGGAGAGAAAGGGAAAACAGCTTTGTGGTTAAGTGCTGCAATGCACAGAACACGTGGTGCAAGTCTGGGTCCTGCTGTATCTACTGTGACACTGGCGGGACTACGCATGGTCCGTATATTGCTTTTCTTCACTTCTCCTCATCAAGAAGGTACTAATCCTAATTTTCCCTTGTTCATTCGCTGCCATGTCTCTAAATTGGAAGCTTATTGAGACACAGACTGGTTTTTGCTATTCCTATTGATAGCATGCTCAAAAAATGAGACTAACAGGGAGACTTCGGTCACGCTGTCAGGTAAACAGACAGAAACATTCAGAAAATCAAGTAACAGTGAGACAATCTGTGCAGTCTCCAAAGTGAAAGGCACAGAGAGGTTTGGGGGGATATGCATGAAAACATAAGGGGCAAAGAACGACTGTTTTGAGGCAGAAGCCCCTTTTAAGTACCTGCAGGACCAAAGGGAAAGCTGAAGCAAACATGATCCTAGAGACAGGCCGTCCTGGAGGAGAGAAATCTGATGTGAACAGGACACATAGGATACAGAGAAGGGGGACACCGTGTGAGAAAAGCAGCATCTGGCATTCCCATCTGAGTGGCACGTGGAATTGGAGCAGAGCAGATAAGTTTGCTCTTAATTTCCTTATACACTAGAGCTGTGTGGGGGAAAGGATAATTTCCTTTCCAGTGTGATTTTGCTTAAATATAGCAATTTGTGTTTCTTTTGTCCCCTGCCTTCCCACCTTGTGTTTCTTTTGTCCCTTGCCTCCCTACCTTAAAAAAAAAAAATTGTGTCTGAAACACTACTGAATTAATTCTAGCAGGAGACAGAAAATTCAGAAGGTCATATAGCAATCATAGAAAATTTGGTGTTATAGGCACAAGTCAAGCAGGCCAAGGAGGGCTGGGAATTAGGAGGTATCTGGATCAACATCAAAACAATGGACCCAGATATGCTGCAGAGCTTTAAAATATCCTTGAATACCATTTATTCCCTTTATGCATGGTGTTGATTTTGAGCACTGTATTGCTTTTCACTGCCAGAATATCTTTTTAAAGCAAAATCCCCGCAAGAGGCAATTCTATGAGGCTGACAAGTCCAGTCAGAGAATGGAAACACAGAGTCCTGCACAGCCCTGGCTGTGCTTTGGGCTCTGTTTCAGCAGAGGATGTAAGCACGTTCTTAACCATCACTGTGAGCCCAGTCTCGCTGGCTGCAGCTGAACAACTCAGTTTCCTACTTAGGTCTTTTTGTGAAATGAATCCAAAGTGCTCAGCTTCTCGTAAGGCTAAGCTTTGTATCATCCTTGTGTCCAATTATCTCAAATTTCAAGTATTTCTAGCAAGTTGCTCATGAGTAAGACACCAGTCAGGCACTATGTGGCACTCACAATTGAAAGAGAGGTAAAATTTATCTGATAAATTATTCATCACTAATGATTTGGCCAGCTTTCCTGGATATATAGCCACAGGGATGTATGACACCTTGGGGAAGGCATCAGATAGAGATGCATTCAAAGAGAACTAGAGGAGAGGATGCAGACACAGATCCAGAGTAATCTAAAGATCTAAAGAGAGAGGGAGAGCACCTATGAGGCCAAAGTGAATTAAGTTCTCTTTATAGCTGGTCAATTACAAAACACAGAGCTGAATAGTAACTGTGAACTACCAGAAAAAAAAGCCAAACCAAATCAAACCAAACCCAGACAAAAACCAAACCACTAGCGAACAAACTACTTGTTTTCAGACATCTTTTCTTCAGCAGCCGTGGGTTCCAGCAAACTGTGCAGAAGCTGAGCGAGAGCAAAGGCTAAATCAGGTGTGGTAATGGGAGCAAATTCTCCCCAGCGAGAAGCTGCTGCTATCAGGGAGGAGGTTACTGGGAAGTGGCATGCAGGACTGAGAGGAGTCTTTGGGTGAGATGGGGAGATACGGGAGAGAATATTCAGCGTAGGCAGGATTAGAGCTGTGCAGAGTCTTAATCTAGGCAGCCCTTTCTCTACACCTTTATCTGTCCTGGTGCAGCCCCTGCGTGCTGCAGTGCTGGTATAACCTGGCCATAAAACTGGATTAACTGGCCCGCGAGGATCATGGCTGAACTGAAAAGCAGCACGACAATATGCCTTTGTTTACATGCTCACTCCTGTGAGCGAAACACAGATCTGCACGAGACAAAGTGCTTAATTGCTGGTGTAGAGTATCATCAAATGAATGTGCATGAGTAAGAATTGGTGTTAGGGGAAGGATTTTGCTCTTTCAGAGCACACTCCATTTCTCTTACTGTTCTTCGCAATAAGAAGAGGTTATTTTATAGTATGGCAAGAAAAAAAAAATCCCATTATCAGAGGAACTTATTTTTAAATAAAAATGACAAAATTACCTTGCTGATTCACCCCTTGGAGATAAACCCCTGCTGCCTCCCTCCTTCAGCCTTTCCTTTCTGGCTCTTTCCTAACATTGAAAAAGAAATCTAGTGACTGCCTCTGATACGACTCGTAATTTCTTCAGCAACAGCATGCAAGAACAGATCCCTGACAGTTCCTCTTACTCCACAACGTTTTTAGCCCCAGAAGGAAATCTGCCTTGGACTCTGACCTGTTGGAGTTAATGACTCTCGGAAAACATTAAGACCAAGTCCTTAACGAATGTCACTCTATATCACCCTCCCTTTCTTCTTTTTCTGGATGTACACTACAAAGCTCAGGGATAACATGCAATATTAAGAATGTAATGACGTTTTATTTTTACTCTGCCAAATCTGTCGAGAATTAGAAGTTTTGCCACTCTGGCTGATTGCTTGTCCTGATTTGAAAATTTTGAATCTAGAGCTGATTTTCTTTGTTGGTCCCTCTGGTCTCTTATTTGCTCCCCGTTAACAAGGGAGACATGAAACCTGACTCCCCTTCCAGGACAGCCAAAATTTGATGCGGAAAGCATAAGAGGATAAAATATTTGGGAAAGGCATCCCAGGAACATTGTGCTGCCCGGAACGAGGGGTTTCCTAAAAGAGGGGAATGGCTTCGCTGAAATCACTCTCTTCTGGAGGAAAACCAGACCTCCACCACCCTCCTCCACGGGGACTGCAAGTTCTGTGATTCCATTTTCCTGGAAGCAATCCCTCTTTATTCACAGGGGCTTGGTTCTGCCCTGGGTTTGGGTTGTACCTGGGTGTGGGTGCAGTTCGGACAGGTATTTCCACACCACCACTCACAGGCACAGCAGCTTTGGAGCACCTGTTCATGGATAGACTCCCCCATACAGATTATTTGAATTTTAACCCCCCAAAAGTTTCCCTACCTGTCCACTACTGGTTACTTCATTTTCACCTCAAAATGCTCATTCTCTCCCCTACAGATTACCTCACAGATTTTACCCCCAAGATATAAATTTTGTCCCCTATAGATTACCTAGATTTTAACCACCATAAAATCCCAGTGACTACATCTACCTTATTCCCAAAATGTTCATTCTGCCCCTAAAGACTACCTCAGATTTTTCCTTCAGAATATTCCTGTTGTATTACAGATGACCTCAAGCTTTACCCCCAAAATTTTCCCAACCTTTCCATTACTGATTACCTCAGTTTACCTCAAAATGTCTGTTCTCTTCGCTCAGGTTTTACCCCTAAAATTCTCTTTGCATTACTGATTACCTCAGTTTACCTCAAAACGTTCACTCTCTCCCCTCAAGTTTTGCGCCCGAAATTCTTCCTTCCTTTCCATCACTGATTACCTCAGTTTATCTCAAAACGTTAATTCTCTCAAGTTTTATCCCTAAAATTCTCCCTTTCCATTACTGATTACCTCAGTTTACCCCAAAATGTCCGTTCTCTCCCTTCAAGTTTACCCCCAAAATTCTCCCTTCCCGCCCATTGCTGATCACCTCATTTTCACCTCAGTATGTCCATTCTCTCCCTTACAGATTAACTCAGATTTTACTCCCCAGAACATTAATTTTGTCCCCTACAGATCAGCTAGATTTTAACCACCACAATACCTCCAGTGATTACGTGGAGGACCTTTATTTCTGGGGGAGAAGGGGGGTCGGACCACCCCGTGCCCTGAGGGGGCGTGCGGGGGAGCCCTCACTGCGCGCGCGCCGGCGGCGGGGCTGGGGGAGCGGGGAGGGGGAACGAGCCGGTCCGCAGGGCGCTGCGCATGCGCGGGGCCGCTCCGCGCCCTCACTCGGGAAGCGGCCGGAGGAGGGAAGGGGAGGGGGAGAGGGGCGCCGCGCGCGCATGCGCAGGAGGGCGCCGGCGGGCGAGGGGAGGGGGGAGGAGGAGGAGGAGGAGGGAGAGAGGG